>NC_060124.1:391810252-392130966 GCF_021461395.2 Schistocerca americana
TCCAGATCTTGTCATCTTCACTGATGAGTCGACATTCACCTGGGAAGCTGAATAAACATAATAAGTGCATCTTGGGTTCAGTGTATCCTCACGAGATGATACAGTTGCAATGAGACTCCCCTACACTGAAGGTTTTTGTGCTATATCCTGGTGGAAACATTGTGGACCACTCTTTCTTGGTGAAGCAACTGTATATGGTGTTCCTTATGAGATGAGAAATTCCACCTTGTGCTAGACACCTTTTTTTCCTGTTTTGTTTCACTCATAATGTTTCAGCACTTTTGTACTATCACCAGTGGGTTTAATTTTTATTTTTAACTGTAAAATTGTTGTTACATTTTAACATTTGTGTTGTTTATAACATTATGTCAAAGTTCCATTTAGAGCTTAATTGGCAAAAAGTGGATGTATGCATTAGTTAACATTGTCCATTTATTTTGGTAGCTATTCTGCTACACAACATACAACTTGTCATCTGCAAGCAGCAAAACATAATTTATTTTCTGTTTTTTATGCATTTACAAACAGAAATGATTCTGTGTCACGTTTTTTTTGTGTGTAACTTACAGTTTTAAAGTTGTGGTGCATCATGAGATATATTTGTCTTGAAAGAGCTTTTTACCTTTGTCTTTGAATTTTTTTATTTTCTTTGTTGGTTTAAAGACTTTATTTCTTTCATTTATTTAGTGAAACTTTTTGAGAAAAGTTAATCGAAGAGTCAAACTTCTAGTTTTATGTTTTCAAAACATATGCTTTTCCTAAGCTAATTAACTTATTTATTTTATTCCTTAATTAGTTTGTCTCTTGCATTTGCAGCATGAACATTAATTAAGAAGTATGTAAAGTAGACAATTGTTAAGATTTGTCCTGCTATAATATATGGTTCTTCAACTGGTTGTTTACTTATTTATGTTAATAAGTATACGACAACTACTATAATTCAGAATAGAATTTGATTAATAGAGTAGAATTGAATACCTCGGAGTGGTGTTTTGATGTAAAATGGTAAAATTATTAAGATTCTAATTGATAAAAATAATGCAATAACACCTCCTAATTCATTAGGAATTGATCGTAGAATTGCGCAGGCAAATAGGAAATGTCATTCTTGTTGGATATAATGGATTGGTGCAAGTACAAAATTATCTGGGTCTCCTGGTAGGTAAGGATTAATTAGGCATAATATAATTAATAATGATGTTATTAATACAAATGTGATAGAATCCTTGAAAGTAAAGTAGGGTGGAATGGAATTTTTTCAATATCTCAGTTTAACCCTAAAGGGTTATTAGAACCTGTTTGTAAGTGGATTGCTGCCAGAAAGAATAAGTAGATTGCTGCCATAGCTGCAATAATAAATGGTAGTACAAAATTAAATGTAAAGAGAGGGAGGAGGGGGAGGGGGGAGAGGGAGGGGAGATTTTTTCTCAGTAGTTTTGGTGTGGGTGTTATTTGTATAGTTCTTCTATTGTGTTGAAGAGGGTTTTGTTGCACAGTGATGTGTATTCATTGAGTACTTTCTTTCCTTGGGCTACTGATTTTTGTATGTGATAGTTTTCTTCTATAGTTAATTTTTGGTATAAGCTGCTACTAGTTTTTAGGATGTGTAAGTCAGTTTCAATATTTGTTGGGTGGTGATTGTGTGCTATCAGATGGCCTGAAAATGTTGAGTGTGAGCTGTTGCTTTTCAGTGCTCTGAGGTGTTCTGCTTACCTGGTTATGAAATTCCTTAATGTTAGGCCCACATATACACCCCCCCCCCCTCTCTCTCTCTCTCTCTCTCTCTCTCTCTCTCTCTCTCTCTCTCTCTCTCTCTCTCTCTCTGCCCCAGTTCTCAACACACACACGTACACCCATACAAACCATACACCACTGACACCAAATACAACACATTACGAAACAAATGAATACCGCACAGCCACAACAACACACAATGGCAGCGTAAACTCTGCCTATGTTTTGAGAAATTGAAAAAGTTCAGTGCCAAGCGACCATAGGTCACGAAGTAAGCCTATTTACTTCGCCAACAACACGGGAGAATGCACCACAACTTCAAAACTGTAAGGTACACACAAAAAACGTGTTACAGACTCATTTCCATTCGTAAATGCATAACAAACAGAAAATAAATTACATTTTGCTGCTTGCAGATGACTAGTTGTATATTGTGTAGCAGAATAGCTACCAAAATAAATGGACAATAGCATTAAGGTATGGTAACTAATGCATACATCCACTTTTCACCAATTAAGCTATACATAGTACTTTGACATAATGTTATAAACAACACAAATGTTAATATGTAACAACAATTTTACAGTTAAAAATAAAAATGAAACCCACTGATGATAGCACCAAAGTGCTGAAACATGTATGGGTGAAACAAAACAGGAAAAAAAGGTGTCTTGCATAAGGCGGAATTTCTCATCCCATTTTCGTAGCAAGCACAGACATAACAACAAGAACTGCACCACAAGATGGTGTTCCGTATCTTGATCCACTAGACCGGTAGCTCTTTCATCAAATGGAAGAGCTGAACACTTATAAGAAAAACTGTCTGAGTTGCTCTTTCATTTGGTGTATTATTTATAATTATAAGCTGAATGTAATAAATGCCACAAAACTTTAAAAACCGTATATTCATTTTGGCTCACAATGTAGACGGCATAATTCATTGCTATAATGTAAAGATAAAGATCTGTTTCTGTATTAATAGAGTTCACAGCCATGTAAATGATGGTACTAGTAAATATAGGTGGACGTTTAATTACTACAACTGATTTGGCACTTCGTGAGCTCTCAATATATTGTATCCAGCTCAATATATGATAACTGAAGAAGTTGACTTCCTGCTGGAGGAAATGGACTTAGATTGCTGTTACATGAATACACAGCCAATCGTGTACATAGCAGCTTCCCATAAAACGCTCAGTCAGTTGTGGGTTGACGTCTGATATTCTCGATTACTATCACTGCTGTACTACGGACTATTCAATAAGAGCCTCACTTGGCACTTGGTCTGTCTCTCTCATCATGAATTGGATTGTGTGTCTCTTTGCTCATGGACAGTTGATACTGTTGTGGTGAAGGTTTCCGTATTGAACTGTGTTGTTTACACAAGTTGCCTATGTCTTGTCCTTTGTCTGTTTCCTGTCCACCACCAGTCAATCGTGTTCAGCTCAGCTACCGCTTGGTGTCGTGTCCTCTTCTGGCTTCAGTGTTTCTCTTTTGAGTTCCGATGCATCCACTGATATCTGGCTCCTTGAAGATATAGCACTGGTAACGAGGAGAAAGGAAGCTGTTTGGCAACATGGACACTAAATTGGCTCGCTAGAGCAACAGCAGCAGCAGCTTCAGATAGACTTGTTACAAAAGTTGTTTCAGCTTCACGTGGACAAACTCCCAGCCCACGAGGTCACTTTGCTCCAGGCCTCAGCACCTCCTGCAGTTAACACCTACATTGATACTCCATCGTTTCTGCCTTTCATTGATGCTATGGAGGACTAGGACACACAAATGCATCTCCCGAAGCAACATTTGTGGCATTTCACATCACGGATGAATCATTGCAACAGGGCTTTTATCCAACTGAAGACCACGTTGAAATCCACTCCTTGTCTCACACCGTTCTTCCCTGGTCACACACTGCTTTTGGCGCACAGGAATTGGGATGGCTACAAACAGCCAATAGCATACACATCAGAAACTGACCTCTGCATAGTGCAACTATTGCCAAATAAAAACACAGCATCAGAGATAGTGTTTGCCACTAAATGTCATGTCTACCTTTTTGGGACACAGTTCTCCCTAATCACTTATCATAAGCCAACGGTGGAGTCACTCAGGCTGCACTCCAGCTTCCCAGAGTGAACAGCCCAACGCCTCCTGTGCTGGGTGTTGTTCCTAGGAGCATATAATTATGTGACTTCTGTTTCATTTACAATTTTATTTTATTTTTATCATTCTTTTACATATTGTATTATTGGAATTATAAACAAAATAAAAACTCAAATTATATATCAAACTTCAACAGTCTCAGCACAACCACAGTATCAAAATAACAGATAATGTGGCAGTTACATGTTGTGACTTGCCGATCTTTCAAAGTGCCGCCGCGCAGTTACGCACGTCCTCTACATGCGGCGCTGTCTGCCAGCCATGCAGCAGCAGCGCCACCTAAGCGGCCAGCCAGCCAGTGGCCGCTAGACTTGTAGACTTGGACTCAGTTGTGATTTGACTGTTAAAGTGACACACGTCTTTCTCTGTTTACTTGATCTGTGACTTTCATGTATTGCATCATCCTTGAAATATATTTGTTCAACTTGAAGTTAAAACAATTGGCGACGAGTAGTGAATTTTTCTTTTTCATCGTTGACCCATGTGTTTCCATGGCTACTTTAGAGCAACTATTGCAAGGTCTCATAGAACAGCAAATGCTTCTCACAAAAGTGATTCGTGATTTCATCGCGGCATCAAATGCGGGGCGTCTCTCATCGTTGTCTCTACCTCCTTCTCCTACTTACAACGAGATGGCGGAAGACTGGTCTGATTATGAAAAACATCTTCGACAGCACTTCTTGGTATTTCATGTCGCGGACGACCAAACGTGTAAGTCTCTGTTCCTTTCATGGATTTCACCTCAAATGTATCGGTTGTTGTCGCAATTGGCTCCTTTGAAAGATCCTGCATCTTTGTCCTTTGTTGAAATGTGCTCACTTCTGTCCGTCTATTTTCAAAAGCATACGCATGTGGTAGCCTCTCGTGTTGCCTTTTATCATTGTCAAAAACAACTGAATCAATCCTATCGCACTTGGGCTGCTGAACTTCACGGCCTCAGTCGAAAGTGTCAATTTGTTAATGAAGTTCACAAAGAATCCTACACCGATTCCATGGTATGGGATGCTATTTTCCGATCGGTGCCCGACAAAGAAGTTAGGCAATGTGTCCTGCAGTTGGCAAATCCGACTCTAGATGAAGTCCTATCCATCGCTCAGTTTTTTGAAATTTCTCACGCCGCTGGAGCGCAAATAGAGGCATGGGTGACGTCGGGGAAATACAACCTCAGTGCGATGTTGACGAAGCGTGTGGCGTGTCCCCACCAGCTGATGTGGCCGCAGTATGCTCCCAAGCGCAGTCTCGGCCTAACCATAAATAAAACCTTAAGAAACTGCAGCAAAACCCACAGCAACTTCCTTCATGTCCGCGGTGTTTTACGAAACATTCACAAGAAGACTGTCCACAACGTTGGGCCGTGTCACAAATGCAAAAAAAAGGGTCATGTGTCATCCGTTTGCAGATCCGACCGCATACATGATGTTCATGAACATGATGCTGATTCTGATTCTGTGTTGTCTGTCAATTTGTACTTCTTCCCTTTCAGGGAAGTTATTCCTCACTGTCCAAATACTTGGTCGAGATGTTCGCATGCGGGTGGATACTGGTTCTGCTGCCACTATCATCAATTCTCAGACGTATCTTCAGTTAGGTTCTCCAGTCCTGTCACCTATTACTAGGCAATTATGGACTTACAATAAACAGATTTCTCTCTTGGGACAATTTGATGCTGAGGTATCTTACAAATCTGTCGTTCGCACTGTCCCCATATTTGTGGTCGACCATAGTAACGCAGAGAATCTTTTTGGTTTCGATGCCTTTTGCGCTTTTGGGTTCTCCATAGATGACTCTGTCAATCTCATCTCTGATGCTATTCCTTATGCTCAATTGGATTCCTTGTCAACAACATTTTCGTCCCTTTTTTCTCCTGGGTTAGGCCGTGCAAACGATTTTGAAGCTCATATCACTCTTAAACCCACTGCTCGGCCTAAGTTTTTTCGGGTTCGGCCCATTCCTGTGGCCCTTCGTGATCAGGTCAAATGGGAGCTGGATCGTCTCACTGCTTCAGGGGTCTTGCTTCCTGTCACTTCCAATGAGTGGTCCTCTCCTGTCGTTGTCGTTGCTAAGCCAAATGGTGATATTCGTCTCTGTGGCGATATCAAAGCCACTGTAAATGCTCAATGCCTTATCGACACTTTCCCTATGCCTCTACCTGAAGAATTGTTCACTAAACTTGCTGGAGGCCAGTATTTTTCTAAACTTGACCTGTCAGAAGCTTATCAACAACTTCCTCTCGACGCTGCTTCCCAGCAGTTTCTGGTCCTTAACACGCCTTTTGGCCTCTATCAATACCAACGATTGCCATTCGGGGTTACCAGTGCCCCTGCTCTCTTTCAGCGATTCTTGGAACAATTATTCCTCACTGTCCCTGGGTGTATAAATTACATGGACAACATTGTTGTCACTGGCTCCACCACTGAAGAACATCTTCAGAGTCTTCACACACTTTTTTATGTCTTAAAGACTGCCGGTCTTAAGTGTAATCTTCAGAAATCAAAATTTTTCCAGGCATCTATCACGTACTTGGGGTTTCAACTCTCTCGGGATGGTATTTGTCCGCTTCAGCAAACTGTCGCTGCGATCAATGCCCTTCCTCGCCCTACATCTGTTAAGGAACTGCAGGCCTTCTTGGGGAAAATAGCATACTATCACAGGTTTTTACTGTCTGCTGCTTCGGTGGCTCAGCCGTTGCATCGCCTGTTGCATAAAAATGTGCCTTTTCACTGGTCCGCGTCATGCGATGTGGTTTTCCAGAAATTGAAGACTATGCTGAAAAAGGCCCCGTTCCTGGCTACTTATCGACCTTGCCAACATCTTGTTCTTGCCACAGACGCCTCTCAATACGGGGTTGGTGCAGTCCTTGCGCACCGTTTTTCTGACGGTTCTGAACAACCCATTGCTTATGCCTCTAAAACACGGATGCCCAACAAAAGTATTCTCAAATTGAAAAAGGAGCTTTGGCCATTATTTATGCTCTTCATAAGTTTGGTGTTTTTCTCTATGGATCCAAATTTCATCTTGTTACGGATCACAAACCACTTGTTTCCTTGTTTCATCCATCAACGTCACTTCCCGACAAGGCTGCACACCGCCTCCAGCGTTGGGCTCTTTACTTGTCTCGTTTCAATTATGAGATTCATTTCCAGCCGACGGCTGAACATGCGAATGCTGATGCACTGTCTCGCCTTCCCAGGGATGTTGCCGAGCAGCGGGTTGTGGACGGGTTCCCCATCACCAGGGACTGGCTGGTGGCTGCTACGGGTTCTGACCCTACCCTCTCCCGGGTTTTACGCTGTATTCAGAAGGGTTGGCCAGATCATCCGTCCGCTAAGACTTCTGATCAGTTGCGGAACTACTACGCTTTGCATTACCGCCTCACGGCTAGGAATGGCGTTATCCTCCTTTCCACCGAAAATGCTTCGCCGCGTGTTGTGGTACCTGTGCCTTTGCGTGCTTCGGTCTTGCGCCTCCCAAGGGCACTGGGGTGCCTCTCGCACAAAATCTCTAGTGCGCCGTCATGTGTACTGGCCCAGCATCGAATCTGAAATCGCACACATGGTCGCTGCTTGCGGCCCTTGTGCGTCACAGGCCGCCGCCCCAAAGTCATCTTTGTCACCATGGCCTTTGGCTGAGAAGCCCTGGGAGCGTATTCATGCTGACTTCATGGGACCTTTTTTAGGTACTTATTGGCTTCTCGTTATTGACGCCTATTCTAACATTCCTTTCATTGTCCGTTGCACGTCGCCTACCACCGCAGCAACCACAAATGCTCTACCTCGCATTTTCTCTTTGGAAGGCCTTCCCTCTACTCTTGTTACTGATAATGGTCCGCAATTTGCCTCTTCCGATTTTGCAGATTTTTGTGCCTGTCATGACGTCAGGTACGTCACGGCCCCTCCGTTCCATCCACAGCCAAAGGGTGAGGCTGAACGACTGGTCCACACATTTAAGGCTCAGATGAGGAAACTCCTGACTGCTTCTGCTGCTGATGATGCGCTTCTCCAATTTCTGGCTTCATACCGTTTCACCCCCATGGGCGACCACAGCCCGGCTGAGCTCTTACACGGCTGACAGCCCCGCACGCTACTTCATCTTCTGCAGCCTTCCACCTCATGGCCGTGGGTGCCTTTGCTTGGCCGGTTCACCGTCGGCGACCTTGTATGGGTACAGGGATATGGCAGGCGGCCAAAATGGAGCCCTGGCCGCATCTTACAACACCGTGGCGGACACCTGTATGAAATCCAGACGGACGCGGGTGTTGCAATACGTCATTCGGACCAGCTTCGGCCTCGTGTGCCGGCAACGCCCGTTCCGGATGCTGCTACACCATCTTCGGCTCTACCTGACGCTCAGGATACTGGAATCTCTCATTACTCACAACGCAGTCCTCTCACCATCATATCGGTGCCAGCACAAGAACTGACGCCAACAGGAGACATGCCCATGCAGGAACCAGATGACCATCATCTGTCGGAGCAACTCTACTCACCTCCTTCTCCTACGGACGCGGACACATCGCCCATGTCTCCTGTTATAACAACTGGACTTGCCGCAACGGGCAGATTGGTGCACGGGGCCCCAGCAGATTCAACCCCCATGTCCTCGAGACTTTACGGCCAGTCAAACAACACCTATGGACGTTAGCAATCTACAGGCCACCTCCATCAAGACCTGTGCAAAAACTTCAAAGGGGGAAAAGTGTTGTGACTCGCCGATCTTTCAAAGTGCCGCCGAGCAGTTACATGCGGCGCTGTCTGCCAGCCACGCAGCAGCAGTGCCACCTAAGCGGCCAGCCAGCCAGCGGCCACTAGACTCGGACTCAGTTGTGATTTGACTGTTGAAGTGACACACGTCTTCCTCTGTTTACTTGATCTGTGACTTTCATGTATTGCACTGTCCTTGAAATATATTTGATCAACTTGAAGTTAAAACATTACAAAGACACAATTTACTTTTCCTTAAAATAGGATGATATTTTACTTATTTTTTGTTTAAAGTCTCCTGCAATTGTAGCCACCCGACTGGATTTTTTTTCTTCTCCACTTCCAATTCTTTTAACTCTGGATAGTATACCCCTTGGGCTAGAGAGATTTGTCCATAATCCTTACATTTATTGTAATTCCTTTTTCAAGGAGCTGGGTGGTTTATCCGAGCAGCTGATCAGCAGCTTTTCCTTAGATTTCTGCAATAAAGTTTGTGACTATTCATTCAGCAGTTTTAGCCTTCAACTTTTCTGTTCTTTTACCAAATGCTCATCTTTCTTCAGTTTCCTTCAGCATTTCATCTTGCTTAATTTTTTTCTTCTAAGTAGCACTTTTAGCTTTGGTACGCATTTATAGCCAACAGTAGCAGTTCATCTGTATTAGAAACAAGTGCCACTTACAGTCATGTTTACCTTATTAGTTGTTAAAACATGTACACAAAGAAAAAAATTATTATTCTACCAAAGAACTATCATGAGACAATACAAGTACTGCTTCTACAATTTTTGTTACAGGACAATATTTTTAAAAAAGTTTGAAGCTGGCCTTAAATTAAAAATAGAGGACCAGTGTTTATCAACTGTCTGGGCAACTTCAGGAATTTCAAATTCAAATTTCAGGAGTTTCCACTCATCCAACAGTATAGCTGCATCCACATCAAAAGGTAAAGCATTATCTAAAGCTACAATTTTGGCCTCTCAGAAAATGCTTCTGACCTCTCCAGCCTTCAAAAACCTGCATTAAACAATACACTGTTGCGGTGAGAAGCTTCATTTGGTTTGAGACTTTCTGATAAGTACTTGGCACTTTTAACACAATGGCTTTTCATACCTGTGTGAAAAGAGGCAGCATCGTTCTCTTCCATGTTATTTGGTACCTTGATTAGGACTTCACTGTAAGAAATAAAATATTACTCACAGGAAAAACGTTTGCTTCCACAATAGAGACATTACACACAATGTCAAACTTGTAACTTCATTAGAAGTTCACTTGCATGTTCATACAAATGGTTGATTAAAAAAGGTTCTTTTTTTAAATAACTGCAAGTAGGATGAAAAGATGTTGACACTTTCACTAACAAACATAAGTTGCGTTTTAATGTCAGGCTGCTTTATAAGTTTGACTATTTCTTTCAACTTCTCTGAAACTGAAGTTGATTTAGCAGCTAAAACTGTGAGGAAATATCTATTGATAGCATACCACTGATCCAAAATCCTTTGGGCTGCTGGGCTTACAGTTAACCAACGTGATGGCACATGTTTTAAGAATCAATGCTTAGGCAATCCAACTTTCTCCTGGCATAGTTGGAAATCCTCCCATGTAGTAGGCCAGCCATGAAAATAGTGAAATATTGCACTAATAAGATTTACAACATCAGATCCAAAATGAATTATTAATTTTATGCAAACTGTATGTTCCTATATCAAAGATTTGCTGCATACTGCTAGGACATTTTCATTATTAATTTTAATATTGTCTGATTCACATTTGGATTGTCACAAACTGATCATCAGGAAATTCCGTAAGCGAAGATATGCTTTCCCTTCTGTGAAAACAAGGTATGCAGATCTTTCGCCTTAGCATGAAGATGATTTTCAACAGCCTCTTCTTTAGTTGTTAATCAGTAGTGCATTGCAATTTGTATTTCTTTTTTGCTGGCTTCATTTGTGATTTCATCATAGTATAGCAAATGCCGAATGTCTTGAATCATCTGCAGTTTGGTCCCAGAAATAGGGTCCTAAGCCTCAGTAATCAAATACACCTTCTTCGATGGAGACAAAGTAAAATCATCAGACACAGAATTTCCAAGCGTCTCTCTGAAAACCTCTCCAACATCAGTGCAATGAGTAATTACACAATCCTGATTTTACAATCCACATCCATTCCATTTCACTGCTTTTTCTTTGTTACATAAAATGAAAATTTCATCTGCCCATGTGGTACAGTTTTTGGTCATTATTCAGAAGCTGCTGAGCCTCACCATTTGAACCGATTTCATCTACACTTTTTCCAATCTTATTGAAGAGGGTGTAGTTTTGTCTTACATTTGTTCTTACGAGCTTTTGTTCCAACATGTTGATCAACTCTTGAGAAACTATGGTCAGTACTAAAATCACTCTGACACACTATGCAGAACAGCGATATTTCTGAACTTTTCTTGGCCCGTGATCAATTAAATACCGGTACCCATTTTTATCTAGATATTTGAACCACATTTGCTTCACTTCGAACTTCTCCCTGTCCTATGGACTTCATCACAACCATAATGGTTTACTGCAAAATTACTTCTGGAAAGAAGTGTAGTTAAATACACAAGACATTATTCATTAATAATAGAGATTTTCAATAAAATATCATTTTTACAATTTTCAGGGGGCCATTAGAAAACAGTGTAAAATTCAGAAAATGTCAGTTTTTGCAATCAAGGTGAAAATGAACGAAACATTCCACTACCTTGTATTTTAAATCATCCACCACAATTTGTGTAATTCAAAGCATATTTCTGTTCTAGTAAAATCAGTCCTCGTTCCCTGTTGACTGCCTATTATATCAACAGAAAATTCTGCGTTGAATGTACATTACTCAGATTTGATTTTTGGTTCAGTTTCAGAACAATATAGAGACAACTGGCACGTCTCTCTTGATATACGTCTATGAGGGAAGTAATTGAACTTACCTCCAGAAGCAAGTAAGTGTCGGGAAATTGTAAACAACAGACTTTTCTGCCAGGCATGTCAGCAGGGTTAACAATGTAAATTTCGTAACGTTAATATGCTATGGTAGAAATCACATACAGTAGAGGTGTCCTCTCTCTCTCTCTCTCTCTCTCTCTCTCTCTCTCTCTCTCTCTGCCTCCATGAAAATGCATATTGTATCTGTTTACTACACAATGTAATTGTAATACACTATTATTACTTCCAAAGAAGCTTTCACTGCAGTGACAGTAGCCCAAATTTCACTAACTTTGCCTACTTAAAATTTATGATTTGATTTTTTAATTGAATTTCGCTTATACTGAATGCTCGAACAATGATGATTCTGCAAATATACATACATTAAAATTTGTTTTTGCTGTGCTTACTAAGTCCTGAGAACACCGATTCTAACTGTGTATTGCTGTTCTACTTAAGTATAATATTGCTGAGTGCATTTTAGTTCAAGTCATGCGATATTTGGGATGTATCTTATCAATTCCATTTTCAGTGTGCTGATGCGCTTTAAACAGTTTATAAATGTTGAAAGATCCCTGCTCTTAAGGGTTTGCATGCTGTGTAAGAACTCTTGGGGGGATATATGAGAGAGAGAGAGAGAGAGAGAGAGAGATAGGCAGTATCCTACACTGTCTGTGAGCTACAAGTTGAAACTGTTCATAAAATTTATTTTCAATTATTTTCCTTGGTGTTCCACAACAAAACTTTAAAATACTCTCATAACATGTCATATGTAAATCTCACTTTTACATATAATCACTAATAAAATACCTTAATCACAATGCTAATCCAAAAGTAGTTACTATACCAATTAATTCTTTTGAGTGTATTATAATGGTCTTTCACAGCCAAAGCTAACAATTCTTTTGCACATGTAATGGTTTTTGCACAGCTACAAAATTCAGTGTGGCATGACTGACACATACAGTGGCCAAGAATGAGGTAGTATGACTGTCAAACTCAGTAAATGAATGTTTCCAATAGCAGCTGAAATCAGCAGCATATTCCCAGCAGCTAGCTACATGTCCTGCCTCCAACCGATATCTGACAGTCTAAGTCGCAACTCATCCTCATTGGAATTACAGCCACCATTAAGTATGCACCATTTATACCATAAAAAGTGAAGAGTAAGTCGCGCAAAAGCTGATGGTACTGTACAACACTGTCTCCTTGCACGTTCCCTCACCCTGCAGCCAACAGTGTCCTCCTACCATCACTCCCTGCACACCCCTGGACAGGGAGTTACTGTAAATGCAGGAACTGAAAGAAACCAAAATGCTAAGACAATGATTAAGACCAGTTGTAACATGAAATATGCCTCATTAAGCTTCACTGGAATTATTAAAATTTAAAGAAAAAGGTACTTTAGGGAGCAAACTGAAGAAAGTACCTCTGCAAAAAAAGGGACTTCAGGGAGCAATGGGACCTCCACTAAATATCCTAAAATTCACTTAAATAGTCCTGAGTATATAAATAATTCCAGACTTTAATGCTAGGTCATGACATATTGTATTCTTCCTCGATCCCTGCTACAGTACTCAAGGTTGTCAATTTTCTATCTTGTAAATGATAAATTGTGAATAATAACTTATCTTCAGTTTATTTATGCCTTTATTAAGAAGTACTGAGTTTATACATGTTCTCCATTAATGATAAAGACCTTTGTGTATTTTCAGTCTTTTAAATTATTCAGAAGTGGTTGTTTCAGTGATGTAACAATTGTACAGCATCATTTACATGTTTCAGTCATTTCAATATTTATTGTTGTTGTTTATTTTTGTGCTTTAGGGCACAAAACTGCTAATATCATAAGCACCAATATCATAAGGTAAGGAAAAAAGTATTAAATAAAAATTAAATACAAGGACCTCTCATTACCACCAGAAGTTCATAAAGACAGTCTTATCAGCAGAAAAGCAGACACCACTGTTGATACTCCACAAGTTAAGATGATCAAGACATCGCTGAAGATGCCACTCAAGTAGACACGTTCACTGAGAGGTGCAATAGATCGCGAAGTCATCAAATGAAATGAGAGTCTGAGATACATGGTGTGAGACAATCCATAGAAGGCTTAATGGCTATGGAAAAATACGACGACGCTGAGCACAGAACCATGAGGCGCTCCATTCCCTTGAATAAAAGGGTCTGACAGAGCCAAGCCCATATGTATCTTAAAAAAATGGTATTTTAAAAATTTCCAGATAAAAAGGGGCAGGCAACCCCAGAAGCACCACTCGTACGTAATACAGACAATACCCATCCGTCAGAAGGGTCATACACCTTCGCCAAATCAAAAAAATACGGCCACAGTTCAGTAGTATATAAAAAAATTGTTCATAATATAAGTTAACAGGGTGATAAGATGAAACTTCCTGGGAGATTAAAACCGTGTGCACAGTTTTAATCTGCCAGGAAGTTTCATATCAGCGCACACTCAGCTGCAGAGTGAAAATCTCATTCCAGGGTGACAAGATGATCAACTGCAGAGCGGTGCCTAAGGAATCCACACTGGGCGGTAGTGGGGAGATTCCGAGACTCGAGCCACCACACTAGCCGATCATTAATCGTACATTCCATCACCTAGCAGCTGCTACTGGTGAGGGAAATTGGGTGGTAGCTGGAAGGAAAGTGCTTGTCCTTACCAGGCTTAGATATGGGAATGACAATGGTCTCACACCAACGACTGGGAAATGTTCCATCTGTCCAAATGTGATTATATGTATTGAGGAGTATGCACAGGCCCTCAGGAGACAGGTGTCGCAACATCAGAACGTGAATGCCATCTGCTCCTGGAGTGGATGACTGGGATGAAGACAGTGCACGTTTAAGCCCCCTCATAGTAAAAGCAGTATTGTAACATTCACGATTCTGGGAGGAGAAAGATATTGTCTTTGCCTCCACCGCCTGTTTCAGATGTAGAGGTAGTGGCAGTGGGTGGAACTTGAAATGTCTGCAGAATATCAGCCAAAGGTGTTAGAGATACCAAGAGGGTATACAGTGACATTGTTCACTATGGTCAGACCAGGAACGGGTGAATGAAGCGCAATTCCTGAATGCCGACAGAGATTACCCCAAACAACAGAAGAGGGAGTAAAACTATTACAAGAGCTTTGACGAGAAAGCCAACTAGCTTTCTGTCCTTGAAAATACAGTGACACACATGTAGCTGTTTATAACTGATACAGTTTGTCATTGTGAGATGGCATTTAAAAACGTGGAGAGCTGTGGATTGCATCATGGCATGCCTTACTCCACCAGAGGACGGAGCACATCACAGAGAGGAAGAGGTGCAAGATATGGCACATTCTGCAGCAGTAAGGATGGCTTTTGTAAGATATTCTACATGGTCATCAATGCAGGAGACTTGGTGTTCATTGAAAGCAGCCAGTGAGGAATAGAGCTGCCAGTCAGCTTTGGAAGGCTGTCAGTTGGTTGGGCACACAGATGGGATAGACATTAGCAAACGAATGACAGAAAGGAAATGGTCACCCAAATGCGTGTCCAACATATGGGACCACTCAAGACGACGAGCAAGCTGAGCAGTACAGATCGAAAGGTCCAAGTAGGAAAAGAATGAGTGGAAAATAAACATTATACCCACGTTAGATTGAGCTGGTTGAAGATATCTACTAGGGGAGAGCCTCTTGGACAGGGGCGTGGAGAGTCCCACAGGGAATGGTGGACATTGAAGTCACTGAGCAGCAAAAAGGGAGGAGGAAGTTGAACAGTCCATTGCAAAATATCTAGCTTGGTGACAGCAGAAGATGATAGTGAGTAGATGCTGCAAACAGAAAAGGTGAAACTGGGAAGGGAAAGATGTACAGCAACAGCTTGAAGCTAGGTGTGGATGGAAATGGTGTGACCATAGACATCGTCTCGAATGAGCAACAAGACTACCTCATGAGCTGGAGTCCCCACCTCAAGCGAAGGTCAAAACAGGCTCAAGAGGTGAAAACCGTCGTGAGGTCGTAATTTTGTTTTCTGGAGGCAGAAAATAACTGGACAGAATGATTGCAAGAGGAGCTGTAATTCAACACTATTGGAATGCTGCAAATGTTCCACTGGAGGATAACCACATCTGATGATAATACTAATAATAATAACAATAATGGTTTATTTGTCCATAATAACTTTTACAGTCGTGGACATAGTCAGTCAGTCAGTCAGTCAGTCAGTCAGTACATACATGAACAATAATAATAGTTTAGTAGTAGAAATAAAGTACATACAACATTAAAAATCCTTGATGGAGTACAAACATTTAGCAATTAACAGCTGCTTTAATTTTATTTTAAATATGTTTCCTTTTAACATTTTTATGGTATTTGGCAGTCTGTTGTAAAAAAAAATCTTCCAGCAGAAAATGGATTATGATCAGTTGCTTTTTTTATTTCTGAATTTTATGTGGTAATCCTCTTTCTTCCTTGTATTATAACTATGGATATCACTATTTATTATACTGTGCTCCATATTTTCTTTTACAAACAGTATAGTCCTTAGAACATATAATGAATACACTGTTAGTATATTATACTTAATGAAGTATTCTCTAAGGATTGACGTTTACTAATATTCGCTATTATCCTAATTGCTCTCTTCTGGGCTCTAAAAGCCCTATCCATGTATACTGTTGGTGCCCTGCCCCAAATCTCAATCCCGTGTTGTAGGTGGGAGTGTATAATATCAAAATAGATTTGTCTTAAGACTGGTGACGCTATTATGCTAGAAAGGCGTTTTAGCAGGTAGGTATTACACGAGATTTTTTTACACATGTAGCTGATGTGCTCCTTCCATGTAAGATGTTCATCAACTATAATACCCAGGAATTTATGTTTATCAATTGTTTCAATTGATAACTCTGGCTCAGTATCCACTTGTCTTGATTTGTAATTTAGCATAAACTCCATTAGAATTGTCTTTTCCTTATTTAATGCCAATTTCCTTTTAGTCATATATTCTGTGATGAGGCTAGTGTTGTTCATATTATTTTGCACTGTTAGCTGTCTTGTAGGGCCCCAGCTTATGAAGGAGGTGTCGTTGGCATAATTCACAGGGTCTGCATTTTTTTAAATTATTGTATCATTGATGTACACATTGAACAGAAAAGGCCCAATAATACTTACCTGAGGGACTCCACAGTTAAGAATTTTATAAGATGATTTTACTGTTTGTATAAGTCCCCCAGTTGTATGATACAACTTAACACATTGTCTCCTGTCAGCAAGGTATGATCTTAACAAATCTAATGCCACTCCTCTGACCCCATAAGTTTCTAACTTATGTAGAAGAATGGAGTGATTTACAGTATCAAAAGCCTTAAATAGGTCTAGATAGGTGCCAATAACTTTGTTTCCATCATCAAGTTTATTCAATACTGCTTGAATAAATGTGGCTATGGCTGTTATTGTAGACTTGCCCTTCCTGAAACCGTGTTGAGAACTTTTTAAGATATTGTACTTAGAGAAAAATGATTCCATTTGATCAAGAAATAGTCTTTCCAACAACTTACTAAGTTCTGATGTCAATGAAATAGGCCTATAATTTTGTACATCAGTAGTTTTTCCCTTTTTCTGCACTGGTCTTATTTCAGTGACTTTTAACAAGTCAGGAAATGACCCCTGTCTGAAAGAGCTGTTTATTAAATGTTGCACTGGCTTTATTAACCCATTACTGCATTCCTTCAGAAATTTGGCTGAGATGTCATCTCAGCCAATGGATGTACTTGCTTTTAAGTTTGAAATGGTTCTCAGGATTTTCTGTTCTGTAACACACCTCAGGAAGAACGAATTACTGACATTACTGGGATTTAGCACCTGTGGTGGGTTGATCACATCCTCCTTACTCATCTTACTAAATTGATCTATGAAACTCTCGCATACTTCTTTTGGGTCACTAACCAATTTTTCATTGCCCTTTATTATTATGTTGTTACACAATGCCTTGTCATTCCCCCCACTTTCCTTCTTTACTATATTCCATGCTGTTTTGCTAACATTACAGGATTGACTCATCTGTTCTGCATACTTCTGTGCCTTTAATTTCTTAAGTGCTTCCCTATAGGTTTTCCTACAGGCTTTGCATTTAGACTGAAAGTACTGCAGTTTGGTGTCTTTAAAAAGAATATATAGATCATTCATGTCATTCTTTAATTTCATCAAATTAGGGGGGAGTTTAAGATTCCTGGAACTGTCAGTTTTCTTTAGTATTTTGACCCTTGGGCATACTAGATTCAGACAATGGGTTAATGTTGTATAAAATATTTCCCACTTTTCATTAATGTCTTCTGTTGCATATAGGCCTACCTGATACCAGTTTGTGTGTGCCAGTTTTTCCTTTAATGCATGATAGTCAAACTTTCTTTTATAAGTAAATTGTTCCTTATGAGACACTATTTCTTTGTCAGTGTGAAGCTCTAGGACTAATGCACTATGATCCGAAATGTGGTTCTCAACAGTTCCAACTACAAGGTCCTCCTTACTTAAGTTTGTAATAACATGGCCAATGCATGTCTGAGAGTCACCTGTAATTCTTGTTGGTGTTGAATTCACGTAGTTGTAATTATAGGACTGTAATATATCAATATATCTAAGGTAACTTACACTATTAGTTAAGGAGTCAATGTTCACATCCCCTACTATTATAGTTTTTTTTTTTTTTATGAGGTGAGAGTTTATCAATAAGTTCCTCTAAACGGCAAAAGAATTCTTCCATGTTACTGTTAGGGGATCTGTACAGGCTAGCTATTATTAAACTGCTATATCTGAGCTTTATTCTTATGGCAGCTATTTCAAAGACCGTCTCACATGCAAGTTTATCTATCCAATCAATTTTTTCGCACTGGACATTATTTTTGACATAAATACCAGCACCACCACCTTTATGTTGTTCCCTGCAATAGACACTGACAATTTTATAATTACTTAAATTAATGCTGCATAATTCTTCAGTTTTGCACCCTAGTTCATTCACAAGATAAATATGAGGGCTACTAACACTTAGAAATTCGTCAATTTGTTCAATTTTATTGGTAATATATTGGACATTTTGCGATATTATTTTGATTTTACTGTGATTTGCGATGTTGTCAAGTACTTCGCCTTCACGTATGTATGGAGAAGGCTGAGTTAGTCCAAAAAAGTTTGTCGGAATTCTTTCAGTTGTGAACAAACTGTTTTTATATATTAAGTTTTTCAGTTCGATTCTTTCTTTTATGATTAAACTTAATTTTTCACACAAATAGCATTTACCTGCATAATTTAAGTGCAATCCGTGGGATGTGTGTTGACCTCTACCCAACTTTCCTATATCTAGAATAGAACAATTTCCATAGTTTGAACATAGTGCCTTAATTCTAATATTCGTTTTCCGTATTTCCTTGTTTACGCATGATTGTAGATCAGATCGTGCCGATGCGGAACAGTAGCGACAATTGTATTTTTCTGCTTATTTTCTTCAAGGAAATGCAGTTATCAGCTTCATTTCTTCCCACGTCATTTGCACCACTTACACAAAATATAAAGTCGTTGCTACGCAGCATTTTTCCTTTTAGGTTGGCGTCTTCTATAACGTTTTTTGTTTTCGTGCCGGGTTTCACAACACTACTCACTTGAAGATGATTGCTCGTGTCATTTAGGATTTCCGCGAGATTTCTTCGATGACTACCTGAGAGTAAAATCACATTGCACTTCAGAGTTTGTTTCATACTACAAGAATTATACAGTTCATTGCAGGAGTCACTAACTTCACTGCAATGTTTATATTCACACTGAACTGTATCCATTTTCATTATTAATTGACATTATTCCGTTTGTTTTTGGGAGTTCATTACACTTCGTTTCGGCAATTTTCAAAGGTTCCTTACAATTTTTAACTGAGGATCTCGTATTGTATCTTAGTTTCGTACTTTTCACAGTGTTTCTTTCAAGTTTGCATTTACTATGTTCTTTATCAACTTCTGTAGATTTACTGTGAGCACCTGTTGAGAGTACACTATACCTACTTTTATCAACAATATTTTGTTCACTTGCTACAATTGACACCCTTTTTGCTTTTTCAGCACTTACTTGTTTCCAGTCTTGCAATTTAGGTTTACTTGTCTGAGATACAGGAACACTTGTTGTCTGTGGCTTTTGCAGCACAGAATTTTCATTTGTTAGGCAGGAAATTTCACACCTTAATGCATCCATTGTGAACTGTAGACTTAATGGCTTCAAATGGTTCAAATGGCTCTGAGCACTATGTGACTTAACTTCTGAGGTCATCAGTTGCCTAGAACTTAGAACTAATTAAACCTAACTAACCTAAGGACATCACACACATCCATGCCCGAGGCAGGATTCGAACCTGCAACCGTAGCGGTCGCTGGACTCCAGACTGTAGCGCCTAGAACCGCAAAGCCACTCCCGCCGGCTGTAGACTTAATATGCGCTCTTTTAACTTAGTAATTTCTCCGTTGCAATCACTACAAGGTCACTTTTTCACCACTTCACTGTAACTTTTGTTCACTTTATCATCACATACACCTTCACTTGACACCATCTTGTTACATATAGGCAGGAGATTGGTCAAATAAGGTGGCTGTCACAGCAGTGAGTGTCCGAATTTGAACATGCACAACGACCAGGTTCAGAGGCTGGAGGATTCTGGTCCATTAGTTCGACAGAGGTGTCAGTATGTGCCTTTGGTTGGCCAGTGAACTGACTGTTGTTGGTGCGTTCCTGTGAAACAGAGGTTGGACAGGTGAGGGTACCACGTGGAGACACCAGTGAAGAAGAATGCCAAAGAAGAGAAGGGGAAGATCATTTGCCTTTGTTTGACTGCTTAGAACCTTGGTGTCTGTCAGGTGCAGACCCAGGCATTGGCTGGCTAGATGTGTGCAGAAAGTCATTGTGGGAGTACTCCTTTTTGGATTCCAGTGCTTCTGTTTGTGGGGAATGCAATTTCGCTGGTGCAGGTCTTTTGATGTGGTGTGCACCTGTAGCAGGTGAAGATGTGGGTGTGACCTTGGAGCTGGACAATTTCACAACAATGGCACTAAATTGGAAGTCCCAAGCCTGCGTAGCGATATCCTTCGCTGGTCGGGGTGTAGCAAAAATTGTACTGTAACTGCCAGAAGGTGGTGTACAAGGTTTGCAGCGAGCCAACATTTTCCTAGCAATGTGAGTAGGAACCTTTTCCTTCACTCATATCTCCTGCATGGCTCTGTCAATGAGACAGATTGGACAGTCATGGGAGGACACAGCACCCTTGCAGTTGATACAGTGAGAGGAAGGAGGTGGACACTCACCCTCATGAGTGACCCTGCCACAGGTTACGCATTTGGCTGTAATTTCACAAGATTCCTGGGTGTGGTTGTAGTGCTGACATGTTTTGCCATGCTTGAGAATCAAGACATGTGATCTGAAAGTAATAGCTTCTCAACCAGCCTTAATTTTTGACGGAAGTACCACACGATCAAATGTGAGGAATAGGGTGCACATTGGCACCAATTCTTTATCACATACGTTGATGGTGTTGAGGCAGCTGACTTCAAATAACAGCCACAGTCTCCAACCATGTCATCATACGACAAAATTGTAATTCTTTATCAACCCTTTTCATGATGTGGTGAATTGCAATCACTCCCTGGTCAGTGAGATAAGCTGTTATTTCAGCCTCAGTCATGCCATCAAGTAGCTGAGTGCAATGACACCATGGGAGGAATTCAGAGTGTGGTGGGCCTCTAACTTAACTGGATAGCTGTGGAGAAGTGTTGTGTTAAGCAGTTTCTGTGCTTGAAAAGCAAAACCCATCTCCAAAAGCAAGGTCCCATTATGCAACCAAGAGCATGACTTTACAGGACCAGCAATGGTACCTACACTCTTCTGAATAATAAATGGATTAACTGTCATGAAAGTGTGACCATCTTCCATGCATAACACCATGAGGTGCAGGTTGCAGCTGCAGCTGGGAGTTAGTTTGTGTGTGTGTGTGTGTGTGTGTGTGTGTGAGAGAGAGAGAGAGAGAGAGAGATGAGCACGCGCATTTGGTGCTTATGGGCACTCTACGGTGAGGTTATCAGCTTTCTTATGCAAATTAAAAGAGACAGTTGTGGTAAACAAATTATTTAAATGTAATCATACATGCCAAGACAACGGGAAAGAATAAAAGCTGATACACAGGATACTAAAACACAAGTAAAACAACAAAGGAGCTAAAAGGAAGGCACAGCAAAATGTCACTGATTGACCACTTACATAAAATATGGGTGAGCCAGTCATCCTGCCAACATATAAAACTATGTCCCTAAAATCTTGGTAGAAAAGGACAATTCACGAAACTTGAAAACTCAACCACATTTGGTTGATCATTACCTAAAATAGATCGCAGATTCGTTGGCAAATCAGCCATGGCCCGCTGGTTGAAAAAATGAAACACAGTCCTATAAAATGTGGCGCACAGTGATCCGTATGCCACACGTGCCCCACATTGGAGGGTCCTGTCACCAGAGCAAGAATCCATGCTTCATAGGGCTGTGGCCTACACAGAGACAGGTGAGGAGGACCACTTTCTGTCAACATAGCTGGAAGGAGGTACACCACAGCCAATTTGTGGGTTTTACTAGACGGAGCTCATCCTCCCAATGACGCAAGACTCTTGAGCTCAACAGCAAGGTCATAGCATACAGGGGGATGGCACACTGAAGCTGAAGTACCTCAGGATCAAGACATGCCTCCTTGGCTGTTATATCCACCCTTTTGTTAACCACAGTAAGACACCTCCGTCCACAGCCAGTGTAGTTAGAGGGGGCATCCAGGATAGCCTGGAAAGCTCTATCTGCTGGGTACAAATGTTTCAATGAGTGAATGGCACTCACAGAACCTGAACAGACAAGAAATTTGGCACTGGAAGAATGTTTCATCTGCTCCAGTGCCCACAAGATAGCATATAATTCTGCATTAAAGGCTTGAGGCAGTCTGACTGAGGACACGATACAGGAAAACAGCAGAGCAACCAACAGAATCCCCGTTTCGACCCATCCGTAAAAACCGCTACATAGTTGCAGTGCTCTGCTAAAATGTCAGAAAATATCACACTAAGAAGCAGGAAGCAGGAGCAATCTAACCTGTAATGCATCGAATCTAAAATCACTCTGTCCCTCTCCAGTAACCAGAGCAGCAGACAGTTAAAACATGAGTTTGGGGCTGTACTTGCTCCACCCCGAATGCCTCCAGCACACGCTGCACACTGATTCCAAATGGCACCGTGGCCTGTGGTTGGTCGGAGTAAAGGCGTTCCAGAGGCAGACGAGCAACAGGTACGGGTGAACTTGGAGCTGCAATGAACTTAAATGCCTGATGCACCATGAAGAACTGCTGCCGGATGGTAAGTGGCAGTTCCCCAGCCTCAGCACAGAACCAGCCAAATTCCTCATGGTGGAGAGCGTCAATGAACTTCAAATAATAAGGCCTCACTGAACGATACACCGTGCACCCATAGTCCAGCCATGGATGCACGAAAGCCCTGTAAAACTGGAGGAGATGTGCCCTGTGCACTCCCCAAGACCTATGGCTAAGGCCTTGAGGATTCTGGCTTTTGGTTTTCTGGTCTCTCAAGTGTAGCACCCACGACAATTTGGAGTCAAAAAATGACGCCCAGAAATCTCACTGAGTCTCTAAAATTGAGGATGGTGTCCCTCATGTGCAAGGCAGACAAATGAAAAACACGATTAAAATGAACTCTCTCTCTCTCTCTCTCTCTCTCTCTCTCTCTCATATCTGCAGAAAACTGAAAATCCATCTTTGCAGACCACTCCTCTAACCTCCGCACTGTAAGTTGCAACTGATGGATCGCTGTTGCAACACCAGAAGAGGAACAGAAAACAGCAACGTCAACCACAAATGAAGAGCATTGTACATAACTCCTTACTGTAGACATGATACTGTTTATGGTTACAGCAATGGGGATAACACTTAAAACACTGCCCTGAGAGACGCCATTCGCCTGCTGAAAATGATCTGACAGCAAGTCACCAATCTGTGTCCTAAAAAACCACTGAGACAGGAGAGACCGTATGACGATGGGAAGGTGGCCACAAAAGCCCCACAGATGCAGTTGTGCAAGAACAGAATATAATGTCTCCAAGTAGTATCATACACCTTACTGATATTGAAGAATATACAGATACAGTGATGGTTACATAGGAAAGACTATTGAATAGCTGCCTTGAGCAGGGTCAGGTTGTCTCCAGTGGACCAACATGTCCAGAATTCACACTAGAACGACTAAGGAGTTGCCTGGTCTCTAACAGCCAGACCACATGGCGGTTAACCATTCGCTCCAGAATCTTTCCTATGCAGTTCATTAAGGTGATACTTCTGTAACTACAGGAGATGTACGGTCCTTTCTTGGTTTTAGGAGAGGTATGAGAATTGCCTCCTCCACAAGTTGAGGAAATTGCTTGTCTGCCATATAAGATTAAAACATCAGAGGATGAAGTCCTTTGATGCCGCTGGCAAATGTTGAAACATGCAGTACCGGATTTGGTCATGACCCAGTTCAGTGTCACGAGACTTAGATAGTGCTGTTTCGAGCTCCCCCATGGAGAAAGGAAAGTTTTAGGCCTCAGAACTGTTGGATCTGAAGTCCAACTTGCCCCTCTTTACAGTTGCACAGTAGCAACAAAATGCCAGATTCTAGCTTGTATTGCCTGTAGTCCGTGCAAAATGAGCAGCTAGCATCTGAGCGATGTTTCTGGGTGTTGGGAGAGACACCTGGTTCAGCACTGCTGCTATTGGTAAGTGACTGTGTTTACAGGAAATCCTTTGGATGGCTTCTCATACTTTCATAAAATAAGTGGGCCTCCTAGGAAGACAAAGACTGTGGTGTGGATAGGTCAGCAGCATGAAGGATTACACACAGAATGTGCTCCACCCATTCCTGGATGCTGGCACATGGTGCTCAAACCCAGGCAACTGGTTGAACAGTACCCAGTTAACTTCGCTCATCAGCCATTTTGGTGGTGACTGTTCCTGCAATTCTCCATCCAGTAGGTGGATCCACAGTGTGCAGTGGTCAAAGGAATAAAGGTCATCAGCTGCTTCCCACTGCAGAGTGTGCAAGTGCTGGAGAGCAGAAAGAGAGGTCGATGGCAGAGAATGACCCAGTGGCAGCTGAGAACTTTGTGGGACTGCTTTTGTTAAGGATGCACAGCTCATGAATCATCATGAGGTTCACCAACACTCGAATCCTGTGGTAAGTATAGCATGAGCCCCATAATACATTATGGGCATTGAAATCACCAAACAGGAGAAATGAGCAGGGGAGTTGTTCAATATGGTTTTGAGGGCCTCAGAGTCTATTGCATCCTGTGGAGGTAAGTACAGGGAGCAGATAGTGATCATCAGACTCAGATGAACTGCAACAGCTACTGCTTGTAGGTCAGGGGGGTGAGTGGAGAAGTGGTGTGTGTTATTTACAAACACAGCAACACCTCCCTTGGCTCGTTCCCCAGTCAGGTCTTCCTTACAGTGGAGGGTATAGTCACTCAGTACAGGGGCCATCAGTAGCTTTGAAATGTGTTTCCAGTAAACACAAGCACAGGGGTTGGGCCTGGGAGCAATTTATCATGGTGGTTGGATTCTCACCCTTTGGAGGTACCATGAGCTCTGCAATGGTGGTAATTGTCACTTTCTCTGATGTTCTCGGAGGGGCTATGGGCTCGAAAACAACAGCAGCTTGACAGGTACACTGACAAATGCAGGTACTAGTGCTGACACTACAAACGTTTGTTTGAGTAGAAGCATTGGCTGTCAAAATACGCTGTTTAAGGACAGAAGCAGAAGATGTAGTGAATGTGGGAGGCTGCATGGCCTTATAAATCTTCTTGGCCTTTCTATATGGAATGTGTTTTGAAGTCTTAATCTCCTGTATCTTCTGCTCTTCAAAGAAGACACTGCAATCCCTACTCCAGGCAGGTTGATCCCCAGAGCAATTTACACACTTTGGAGGAGAGGAGCAGCCAATGACATAATGGGCGGCCTTGCCGCATTTGCCACAAGCGGCTTCACCCCTAAACATCCTAAGGTGGTGTGCCCAAAATGCTGCACTTAAAACAGCGCATTGTGTTAGGGACATATGGCCACATGCTTAGATGAAAAAAACCTGTCTTGATATGCTCTGAGAGTTTCAAGCTATAGAAGGTAAGGATGAAGGAGTCAGATTTTATGAGATACCCATCATCTTTTCAATATAGTCTGCATGTCAACAATCCCCTCCTGAGCCCACTCATCCTTCAATTCCCCCTTGGAATGTCGACAGGATCTCGACAGGTCACAACACCTTTGCTAGAGTTCAAGGTGTTTTGGCACTCCACGTCGATGGCATATTCTCCAAAGCATTTAGCTTTTCAGAGGTTTGTTGCTTGTTGGGAACTAGCAGTTTCAACCAACAGCGTGCCACTACACAGTCTTTTAATGGATTTCAGTGAACCTGTGTTGCCCTCCAAAGCTTTCCGAATACAAAAGACAAAACTTCGTCAAAGCTGCCTTGTTTCTGTTTCAAAATTAAAAACACATTCTGACTGCAGTATGTGTTCTGTTACTATCCAAGGACAAATTCTGTATAACCCCTGAGTTTAGAGGACTGGCTACACAAGCCCTCTGATTTGACTGGGTGTTAGTACCTATTGGCGGCCCACCCATCCTGCTGGGAGATGGAACAGGAAACTTCGAAGGATCCATTTCAATCCCACAAGCAGCTAGGAAAATAATAGTTACTTAGAGTCCTGCATGGCTAGGTAAGCCTTATGCAACTGAGGCTTGGCAGGTTTCCCATTAATGACTGTTCCACCTCAACAGCCATGCATCTCATCAGCATGCAGCACACCTTGGGACTGAGGTTATATAATTTCATCCTCACGATCTGGGCGGTCAAGCAAAGATCCTTGTTCCCTGACACACACAACATTGCACCGTTGTGCTGCACGGTGGTTGATGAAGCATGTCCAGAGCTTACAGTGACAAGGGACTCGGGTCCCTTACCAGTCCTCTACTCAGGAACTTGGGTCGCCAAGCCCATACCCAGCAAACAAATGCCGAACCCCTGAGGGCCCATAAGATGCATCAATTCTTTCCCCTCAACCCATTTACATTTTTGAGATGAGGATCTCATTGCGGAGAAATCCCCCATGACTGTCAGCATCTCTGATGACACGCTCCTTCCTGCTGGGGGCCCCCATCTGGGCAGGTTCACCCACCGTATGTGATATCCACACCTTACGTCACACCTTCCAGACTCCAGACAGAGGGCCGATCACCATAGAGGAAGGTACCAGCTCAGGCAGCCATCCCTTCCCGGGCCTGGCCTTTACCACAGCTGGGAATTAAGTGTTACCTGTCACCTTTTAGGCATCAAATGTATGAGCCAGCCTTTAGGAATTCACAGGGAGGAAGATGAAGAAAAGGAAAAAGAGAGACCACAAATGCCAAAGCAAAGGAAGGATAAGAAAAGAAAGGACAGGGAAAGAAAGAAGGGTGGACAGGATGAATCCATATACAGTTTGAGCAAGAACTTCGTTTCCCTGAAGAATGCATACGACTCAGTCACCAAGGGAGATGGAGAGAAAAAGAACAGCAGGAGGATAGACAAGCATCATGAAAAGGGAAGTAGTGCTGCAAAGGCTGGGGGCCCATCGTAGCCAAGCACATACTCACCAAAGAGTGGTGAGCCCTTTGTGTGGACAATAATTGTTACAAAAGCCTGCAATCTATGTTCTTAATGAAGTCTGATTATTATCATTATTATGCAAATCATTACTTTGCATTGAGAGTTAATAGTAACACAGTTTTGTCACACCACTTACCAACAATGACATCTGTGCCTGAGGCTACAATTTGCTTGGCTTAAAGAAAAGGTATTTTACAGAACATCATATGTAACAAGAGGAGAAAAAAGGAATTCACACTTTCTTTTCAATCTTTGATTAAATGTTTTGTCTCTCCTCTTGCCGGCAACACGATGCAACCTCCCTTTGGCAACATTTTACCTTCTTATTTACATTTAAAAAATTAACAAAGAAAAGTGGGAGTAGCACTACAATATTGAGAGGCCAATATTAAATTTCCCTGACTCCTGAACAGGGATTGACAAGAGATTTTCAAACTTACACCACATATTGGTCAAAGTGCCCATTGCTGAGCCAACAAGTGAATGGGAAGAGTTACCTCAGAATATACTCATATTGCTGTATATCATATGTGAATAAAAATAAGCAAAATAGACTAATTTTCATGCTGGACTACCACTTACTGCTGATACTGTTTAAATGGTAAATGTAGCAGCGTTCAGTTTTTGTACAAAATCCTGAACACAGTCTTTTTATGCCAGCTTACTATCTACTTGAACATCCAGGAATCTGAACTGTTCACACTCATTAATCACATGCCAATTCTGTGTTTTAGTTGAATTGTATGTTAGAAACCATTAAGACTGAATATTACTGTAATTTAGTATCAATTTATTTCCTACAAGCCATGAACTTATGTCTTGACCATCACTATCTGACGCAATGCCTTTGTTGCACTCGTCATCCTCTGCTATGAAGCTAGTGAATCACTATTTTAAAATCACTTGTCATATTAAAAGGCATATCATTTAGGTTATTAACAGTAGCAGTCCCAGCATGACTCTGGCTGCAACCTCACAGACATCCTCATTACTGTACAGAATGACCTTTTGCTGTCTCTACTTAAGGTATTTAAAGTGTGATAGGAGCCAACTGGAGCTACTCCTCTTATTCCACAATGGTCCAACTTCTGCAGTAATATTCTGTGATCAACAAATCAAATGCTGTAGCTAAATCAAAGAAGATGGCTGGTATTCCCACTGTTTTGTTTAATCTGTCCAGTGCCTTACAGAGAAAAGAAAATACAGCATTTCCAGTTGTTAAACTTTTTCTAAAAGCAATATGTACATTTGACAGAAAATTATGTGAACCAAAATAATCCATTACTTTTATATTTACAGCATTTTCAATAGCTTTCGCAAACACTGATGGAATAGAACATATCTTTCTTCTTTTTTACACTGAAGCGCCAAAGAAACTGGTATAGCCATGTGTATTCAAATACAGAGATATTTAAATAGGCAGGATACGGTTCTATGGTCAGCCATGTCTATATAAGACAAGTGTCTGGTGCAGTTGTTAGATCGGTTACTGCTGCTACAATGGCAAGTTATCAAGACTGAAGTGAGTTTGAATGTGATGGGACACAGCATCTCCGAGATGGTGATGAAGTGGGGATTTTCCCATACAACCATTTTGCAAGTGTACCGTGAATATCAGGAAGCCAGTAAAACATCAAATCTCTGACATCGCTGCAACCGGAAAAAGATCCTGCAAGAACGGGACCAACGAAGCCTGAAGAGAATTGTTCAACATGACAGAAGCTTTCCTCACCAGGACGTCAACATCAACATCGGACTATCGATGACTGGAAACATGTTGCCTCATCGGACAAGTCTCGTTTCAAATTGTATTGAGCAGATGGACATGTACAGGCATGGAAACAACCTCACAAATCCATGGACCATGTATGCCAGTAGGGAACTTTTCAAGCTAATGAAGGCTCTGTGATGGTGTGGGCCATGTGCAATTGGAGTGATACGGGACCCCTGATATGTCTAGATATGACTGACAGGTGACATGTACGAAGCATACTGTCTGATCACCTGCATCCATTCATGTCCATTGTGCATTCCAACGGACTTGGGCAATTCCAGCAGGACAATGTCACAACCCACACATCCAAAATTACTACAGAGTGGCTCCAGGAACACTCTTCTGAGTTTAAACACTTCCGTTGGCCACCAAACTTCCCAGACAAGAACATTATTGAGCATATCTGGGATGCCTTGCAACATGCTGTTCAGAAGAGATCTACAACCCCTCGTACTCTTACGGATTTATGAACAGCCCTGCAGGATTCATGGTTTCTGTTCTCTCCAGCACTACTTCAGACATTAGTTGAGACATGCCACATCATGTTGTGGCACTTTTGCATGCTCGCGAGGGTCCTACATGGTATTGGACAGGTGTACCAGTTCCCTTGGCTCTTCAATATATGAAGTGGTTTCACTATTGAATACTTAAATCATTCATGAACTGACCATTCCTAAAGGAAAAATTACAAATGTGTCTAAGTACTAGGTAAATATGCAGCACATTGCTTTAATATTCTGCTAAATGCCCCATCGTATCCATTAGAGTCCTTAGTATTTAGAGGTTTAATTACTGTCCCAACCTCCCACTTGTCAGTATCACAGAGATGTATTTCAGATAGCAGTCTTGGAAAGCTGTTTTCACAGCTTACTGACATCATTAACTTTATTATGAATATTTATTTGAAAGAACAATCTCTTGAGATGATAACTACCAATATTTATTCATGTAGTTTGGCGGAAAGTCGTATCTTTTTGACAAAATTGACGTGATGGCCATGGCATCAACGGTCCTTATTTAGTGAGAGATGACCATATCTAACAACCTGTAATGCCATCTATCAGCTGGTTATGACTAAACTTTCCCTGCATCACACATGATAATATGGAAACTAATTACAATGCTGCAACTGCACTTTAAGAATATCACCGGCTGAAAGGATTACGGAAGAGCCCTCTTTCTCCACCTGCTGAGTGGAGCATGATGTGAAGCAGTTCGAATCAACTGAAGAACTGGGTGTCACTCCGGGAAGGCGCCACAACCAGTTGCACCACAGATAGTTGATGAAATCACTGTTGCTACAGAAGACAACACTGCACGCAATTCCCGATTGTCAGGCAGAGAACGTGCACTGTCACGACAGATGAAAACCCTGTGGTCCACTGTACGGAAGCTGTTTCGAACCATTCTCAAATGGTATCCATACAATGTCCATACCATACAGTAGCTTGCAGCACAGGACGCATGATGGTGTGTTGACTTCACTCTCTGCTTTCCCACAAGGAAAGAAGTTGACAAACGCTGACCCTGGACCATCCTATGGACAGATGGAGCTCATTTTTCTCTGATGGGTGAGGTGAACAAACAGAACTGCCAAGTGTGAGGTCTTCACCACTCTTTTTTTGAATGGGACAGCACTCAAGGACCAAAAAGTGCAATGTGACTGGCCAACATTAACTGCAATATGCTTTGCCATCACGTCATATCTGCTCTACAGGAGAGAGACATATTGGACTCAACAGTTTTCATGCAAGACGGAAGTGAAACATGAACGATAAACAGTCTAAGCGAAAAGAGGATAGAAGTTTTCGAAATATTGTGCTACAGAACAATGTTGAATATTAGACGGGTCAATCACGTAACTAATGAGGAAGTACTAAACAGAACTGGAGAGAAAAATTTGTGGCACAACTTGACCAAAAGAAGGGATTGGTTGATCGGAAACATTCTGTGGCATTTAGGGGAGGGGGGAGGAGGGGGGGGGGGGGGATAAAAACCATAGGGAGATACCAAGAGATGAATACAGTAAGCACGTTCAGGAGGAGGTGGGTTGCAGCAGTTATTTGGAGAGGAAGAGGCTCTCACAGGATAGAGTAGCATGGAGAGCTGCATCAAACCAGTCTTTGGACTGAAGACCACAAATAACAATTTACACTCTTTCTTTTTATTATTTTTTTTAATACAGTCACAATACTCTAGTGTGGGAGCAACTATCTGTATCCTCCATTTCACCACAGTGTGTCTCAGTTAAGCAGTGTTCTGTATGTGTATATATTTATGTGCTCTTAATCTAATGTGGCAGTGATGGTGTTCCACATTGCCATTCCAAACCATGTGAATGATCTTGCCTAAGCAAGTTTTCCCACCGTGACATGGTATTTTATACACATTGGTTTTACTTACAAGGAGAGCCCCCCCCCCCCCCCCTCAACAATGGGAATGAGTTTTTGAAAACAAATATAGGTGATGTAGGTTAAGATCCCAGTATCACACCCTGCAGCCATTCACCTTCGTGGGCCCTCGCCTGATGAAAAAATTTTCGGAATTTTGTGTGATGCTCAATAGCATTATAAAAGTTGTATTACATACACAGATTGCTTGGTGTAAGGGCTTTGCATACAGGAGGTTGCGGGTTTGAATTTTATCACATGCAATAATTTTTTTTTACTTTTAAATCTTTACCAAAATTTTTATTCAATTAATTGGTTTAAATAAAATTTTTAATTTGTATTCATTTGTCACATTTTAATCACCATGTGAACTTTTTCATTTTTTCTTTATATCATTCTTTTTCCAGTCAGATTTTTTGAGAGTATGAATTTAATTATATTCATCTATAATAATATTCAGTTATTTGAAAATTCTAATCTATTGGTTAAAAAACAAGAGGCGAAATAATCTATTTCTACTGATTGTGCAGCGGTGTGAAAACTGCACTTTTCATTAAAAGATGTGCAAATTCTTTTTCCATGGCAGTTGTCACAGAAAGATCTAAAAGATAGCCTAAATTCCTACTGCACTATGGACAAAAAAAGGCAGATGAACATTTAAACAAAATAAGGGTTTATAAGTAAAATGAAAGTCAAGCAAAATGAAAAATAGATACAATTAATGCAATAAACTGGATGAAAAAATAGGATAATAAAAACAAAAGAAATTACACCCAAATTAATACATGTAATTGATTAAAAGACATAAACAAAGATTTCAAATGGAAAAAGAATTATGGAGAGAAAAATGAGAGCATATGAAAAGGTGAAAAGGAATGGTAATAAAAAATTACATTTAAATCATTTAATTGAATAAAAATTATGATAAAATTCATTTCAATAAAAGATTTAAAAATAAAAATACTTCTTGTGACGTGATTTGAACCCACAACCTCCTGGATGTGAGGCCCTTACCCTATCCATTACACCATGCAACTAGTCAATGTAATACACCTTTTTTTGAGACAATTGAGCATCAAGCAAAATATGAATTCTTTTCATCAATTACTTGTAAATGAGGGCCCACCAGAATGAATGGCTGCAGTGTGCAATACCTGGTATCTTACCTACATAACCAAATAGATGGTTTCAAAAAGTTGATCCCACTGCTGGGCACCTCTTCTTGTCAGCCTCATCATCTGTAACAGATGAAAGGACGGGTCTCAGTGAGGGCGGCTGGCAAAAAAAAAAATGTTGAATCCCAAAATATTTCCGATTCTTGAATATACATTACCAGCATGAGGTAGGAAAGCAACTGATCTACATTTGTCTGTATGTGACACTGGTGATAGTCCAAACTCCACGGCTCAATAGATCTGCTCCTCAGAATATTCACTGCCCTCGAGCACAGACTTCCAATGGTTAGTCTCCTGTGTTAAACTGTCAAAATCAGAGACTCTTTATTCTCTATGTACCAACGTCCTAAGGACTCAAGCACATCGGTAAGATGAATAGCAGTTTGTCACTTGCAGATATTGTTAAATAATGAATAGATTTACAATACACACTATTGTGTTTCGTCATTCCTTCAGTATAACAAACTGAAGCTTTCCATCACTCTTAAATTCTATCATAAACGTCTTTCTGGAAATGTTCCAAATAACAGTCAAGAGCATCTAAACCAAGTGGATTGTCATAAGTGTATCTTCAACACATCTCCACAAAGAGATTGGATTTAAAGCTGCTGCCTCCGTCCTTTATCTGCTAAACCTTCAACAAATAAGTTGGCAAACAATGAGCGACAATGGACTAGCTGTAGTCACTCCATCTGTCTGTTTTGCAAATAAAAGGCCAAAGAGCTATCACTGAATTCTTTGTGAAGTTGTAGGTCAGAACACCCAAATTACTATTGTCAGCAAACTATATAACCTTGGTAGTACTAGTCTTTTTGAGTACATCCTCAGAAGCAGAACTCTTTTTCCAAAGATTAAGTTTGATCCTTTCAGGGAGGAGACTTTGCACTTCTTGCTAATCCAGGTCACTGAGTAAAAAATCCAATTTGCAAACATAATCATCAAACACAAGGAGAGCCATGGTATTCCATGCCACATTTTAATGAAAATACTACCAGAGGCTACAAAAGGTATTCAGGTGTTCACCATAAATGGGAATAATGGCCCTTTGGAATCCTCAAATCTTTCACAATTGTATAATTGAAGGAGGGCATGGGAGGGGAGGGGGAAAAAAAAGAATTACAGATATAAAAATAATAGCACAATGAACTATATTTTGTGCTTTAGACCAAATGATGAATTTCACACATAAGCGGACCACCTGAAAACTTTGTTCATAGTCTGACTGTCATTTGGTCCCTCCATATAGTATCAGATTGCACAGTAGACCAGAAATTTGAAATCCTCTCAAATAGCATTGAACTATAAGAACTACATTTAGTTTACGCTTGACAAGAACACCCATAAAATATAAAACGGCAATAATAATGGTTATATGAAAGTACAAATAATAAAACATCTACAGTACTTTTCAACAATGAAATAGATCATGTTTTTATACAATAGATAATACAGGACAGAGACGTCAGCTGAAGACAATGAAGTATGATGCACCCATGACAAAGGCTGTCTTGCAGCTCAAGAAAGTTTAAATTTAGATACACAGTTACAGAAAACCATTATTTCAATCATACTTTGCCATTCCTCAATTGCTATTATAAGTTATCAAAATGAAGCCAATCAATAATATGCACAGCTTAAAATAAAATATAATATTTCACACCAACTACACCAATTTTAGTATTTTGTAAGTCACTGTAACAACATAGCTAGCACACAATAAAATTTGACCCCAAAATATTGTCAGTAGCTTTATGACTCATTCTTTGAGAATTCATTTCATACCATTGTAAACTGAATCTGATATAAACTCCGCAGACAGATGCCTTCATCAAAAACAGTCCACATTGCACTTATCCATAATGGAGCACCTGGAAGCAAAAAGAAGGAAAAATTCTGAAAGCAATTACAGCAGATGAACAGATATTATATGATGGCTGTTCAGAAAGTATCCAATTTTTAGCTATAAAATCAGTCTTTATTAACATACTATTGTTTGACACTAGTTACCTTCACCCTCTACACACCTGTCCCAACACTGCTGCCACTACTGGAAGCATTGCTGGAAACCTCTCTGTTTAATTCTGCACAATGCCTGCCCTGTTCTGGAATCTGATCCCTTTCCAAGTTTTTTTCAGATTAGGCAAAAGCGAGAACTCACTTGATGCTAGGTCAGCAGAATAGGGAGACTGACAAACCATAGTTTTGTTGTGTTTGGCCAAAAATTTCTGAACTAATTGACAACAATCAGCAGGTGCATTATTATAGTGCAGATGGCAACTGCCCGCTCCTCACAAGTCTGGTCATTTTCATCGCACTGCTTCTCGAAGGCGATGCAGAATCTGGGTTGTACTCACTGACATCAGTACTTTTCATTGGTGTACTTGTGATGGACCACACAACTGGAGTAAAAAAGGTCAGTATGACTCTCACATTGCTGCAGACTTGACTCTCCTCCTTTTGTCGCGAGGCTGATGGCTGCTCCCATTGCAATGACTTGAACTTTACTTGTGGGTCATACCAATAAACCCAGGACTCATCACTAGTGATCACTGTGTTAAGAAAGTTGGAATTACTGTTCACAGTATCCAGGCATGTCATGTGATATCCAAACAAAGTTGCTTCTGCTCAGTTGTTAGCAACTTTGGCACAAATTTTGCTGAGGTCCTCATGAGGCCCAAATGTTCCATTAAAATGCAATAAACAGATCAAATACTAATTTTAACCTCATCTGTAAGTTCTCTGATCATGATTTGTCTATCCTGCATCACCAGGGTCCTTACATGATGAATGACAACCTCATTTGTGAACACTGAGGGCGTACCTGATGAGTGACCATCATTGAATTGGCTGCACTACTACTTTATCTGTGTGGTACCCATTGCTTCATCTCCAAACACTTGTTCAATCTTGTGGACTGTTTCAATTTGAGAATTGTCAAGCTTGAAACAAAATTTGATGCATCTTCCTGTCATTTTGTCCACAACACAAAATCTGACATCTATCACTTACATGTGTTCATTTGTCAATGGTCAGCTAGTGACTGGTTGTTTCCACAGTTTTGGGGGGAGAAAAAAGGGTCAGGCAGGCACTACGTAAGCCTGCAAACAAAGAGTGTGCGCATGCCCCGATACCAGTGTTGGTTTCAACAATACAAAAAACGGTATGATTCTTTTTGAACAGTCATCATACACATTCCAATTTGAAAAATACCAAACTGAATTTATGACAACACTGATAAAATATGTATACAAGCAGAAATCATTTAAAAAATATAAACTTGGTCTTTACTTTCTACAACAGGCCTACTACTTTCACACACAGGTAATACATACCACTAAACATACTGTATCCTATGCAGTGCAGCTAAAATGAATTGACAATTTATTACCCTACACACTTAAATTTGATAATCCATTACCCTACACATTTAAATGATGAAACAGAAAGCAAAATACAAATACAATTTTATGTAAGGGTTTAAAATTTTTACAAGATTACTAAAATAAAAGGATGAATGGCTTGCAGGAAAGCTGTCATTTCATGTGTCCTTCAGCATTCTTTATCGGTATCACACCAAAGAATAACCAAACTGACAAATATATGCAATAACACATACATCACTGTAGAACATGCAACACAGATCATACAACATGATGGTATTTGATTGGTCGAACTTTCTTTATGTCCAGCTCCATACCAATTACAGAGGTTCACTGTTTACATGAATTTACATTTACACACACATACATCACCCCCAAGCCACCGTATAGTGCACGGTGGAGGATATTTCATATAATTCTTGCTGCTTTTCTGCCCTATTCCATTCGCATGTAGAACAGAGGAAGATAACTGGATACAGGCATCTGTAAATGTACTAATATTCTTATTTGATTCTTACAGACATTATGCGAGATGTATGATAGTAGCAGAAGAACTACGTTTGTGTCCTCCAACACTGGTTCTCTACATTTATCCATCAGGATTTCACGAGACCATGGTTGCCTTTCTTCCAAGGATTCCCATTAAAGATTTCTGAGCATCTGTGTCACACTTTTGTATGGATGATACTGACACATTACAATATCAGCAGAGTGTATCAGAATTCATTCAAAATCTGCCTTCATGCTTCCCTGATAGGAATTCCATATGCTGGAGCACAATTCTAGAACAGGTTTCATGAGCATCTTGAATGATACTGACTTTACAAATGCACTGCATTGCTCCAGAAACCTTACAACAAATCTTTCACTTTTCATACAACTGATTTCATGTTTATCTCATTTCATAATCTTCTTAGCATTAACCCCAGATGTTAAAACAATGTGACAGGCTCTGTAAGTATGCCTCTAATCTTGAAATCAGGTAAACCTTTGTCATGAACATTATCTTGAGTTTGTCCACATTTAGAACATGATTCTATTTGTTATACAAAGTGCATAATGTGCCCAAGCTATTCTTCATTTCCTTATGATCAACCAATAATGATCTCTTCTGTAGACATCAGCATTATCAGTGAACAATATGGTAGTGCTGACGACTATTTAATAAATCATTTATGTACATTGAGAACAGTATCGATTACACTTCCTTGGAGTAAACTAAATTTTCTTTCATTTCTGTTGAACCAACTCTGTCCAGAATCATCAAAAATTCTTCTAGTCACAAATGAAGAGATACTCCCTATGGCTATATCCTGTGTGTATATATATATATATATATATATATATATATATATATATATATATATAAATGAACATACGCAAACTAAAGCGACAAATGAAATTTGTACTATGGCCAGGATTCGAACCCGGGTCTCCTGCTCACTAGGCAGATGCACTAACCACTACACCACTCTGGCACAGTGGCTTTGCACAACTGCACAGACTACCCTAGCACACCACCCCACTCAATCTAAATTACCATTCATTTCCGAGTTTAGCGGTAATATCAAGCAGGCTGAGTGTGAACTTTAATTTGGGTCAGAAATGGACGTGTGCTAGTGTAGTCTGTGCAGTTGTGCAAAGCCATTGCCCCAGGGTGCCATAGTGGTTAGTGCATTTGTCTAGTGAGCAGAAGAGACAGGTTCGAATCCTGGCCTCGGTAGAAATTGTCTATTCATTGCTTCAGTCTGCATATATATATATATATATATATATATATATATATATATATATATATATATATATATATATATATATACACACACATAATAAAGCATTTAAAATACGTCTGCTTGTGTCTGTATATGTGTGGATGGATATGTGTGTGTGTGCGCGAGTGTATACCCGTCCCTTTTTCCTTTTTTCCCCCCTAAGGTAAGTCTTTCCGCTCCCGGGATTGGAATGACTCCTTACCCTCTCCCTTAAAACCCACATCCTTTCGTCTTTCCCTCTCCTTCCCTCTTTCCTGATGAGGCAACAGTTTGTTGCGAAAGCTTGAATTTTGTGTGTATGTTTGTGTGTCTGTCGACCTGCCAGCACTTTCATTTGGTAAGTCACATCATCTTTGTTTTTATATATATATATATATATATATATACACACACACACACACTGATGCTTTAGACTTGAAAAGGTCTCTGGAACCATATAGTTCATGTACATCTGTCGACAATGTAGGAAGTATCAGAAACCTTTCAGAGATCCATTAGATGAAATTTTCTGTTCACCTGTGTGTAATACTTGCAAGATATTGCAAGAACAAAGTCAGCGATATTTAACTGAAATATTTTCGCCTGAACCTGTGCTGGTTCTTTGAAATTTGTATTGATAGAGCTTAAAACAGGCTTCATAGCACTACAAGAGACTGACAAATGTAATACTGGTCCATATTTCAGAGAATCTGTTCTTTTATTCATTTCATTAAGAAGAGTGTTTCGAGATATTTTCCAGTCACTCATGACTATTCACTGTGTGAGAGTGTCTCAATAAAAACAAACTAGGAAAGGAATCTAGTTGCACAGCATACTAAATCTAAATTTAATTATTTTTCAATACCCAGGATTACAATTACTGTAATATTACTCTCTCTCTCTCTCTCTCTCTCTCTCTCTCTCTCTCTCTGTGTGTGTGTGTGTGTGTGTGTGTGTGTGTGTGTGTGTGGGGGGGGGGGGGGGGGGGGGGGGGGGGGTGCAAGTAGGCATATACAAACGCATGCGCGTGCTTGTGGGATGAAACATTAGCTTGGTAGGATCTTCATGTGGGAATACATTTTTACATGCAGTATTTAATATGATAGGTGTTCGCACTAAAAGATAATAAAAAATAAAAACAGTTAAATGTGGAAAACAACAGTGTTTTGTCAGCTGAATGACTGTCGCTAGTGTGTTGTGCACATCTGACTCCTCTACAGTGACTTTACATGTGTCTACACTGTAGTGCAGGTCAATGAATTTACAGACGAGCTTGTTACAGAATTGACAAAGTCTCTGATCTGAACCCTTTACTCTACTCATGGATGGAGGACCTTGGTAAGTCAGAACAATACTGTAGTGACAGCTGCCTACTGCCTTCACAACTTCCATTGGTCTCCAAAAAGACTGCTCTCAGATACCAAGCAACACAAGTTGTCGATGCGAATGCAAGTAGCAATCTGCAGCTGAATGCTGCTGTGATGGTCTCTCACACTTGACAGGCTATTCTTCCTGGGATACAAACTCAGTGCATATTTAAATTCATTGTGAAACCAACACTTTATGTCACTTGTGATTTTGAATCATTTACGGATATTGTTTTGCCTATAGTTTATGTATATCCTGTCACTATGTAAGTTTTTTTATGATTTAGTGTGAAATATGACCCATGCCTCTACATGTAATGTAATCTGTAAAAATACAATTCTGGTTACTGATTCACATACAGGGCCAATGAAATTGTAACGGCACGATAGGAAAAGTTGGAGGGTGGTCCCTATGTTACGGAGACAAAATCAAATCAATGCAAAAGGCGGATAGTGCATACAGAGCACACCCACTGAGGACAAAGCACCAGTCAGTAGTCACACATCATAGTGAATAGTCTCACATTAGGCCACAACGACTAGACATGTGATGGTGTGTGTGTGTGTGTGTGTGTGTGTGTGTGTGTGTGTGTGTGGTGCTTGGGTGAATGTGTGCAAGAGCTCTTTTTCTGAAAAAGGCCTTTTGTCCGAAAGCATAAATGTTAAGTAGTCTTTTCATTATGCCTGTCTGTGACTTTAACACCACCTCTGCATAGTGAGTAGCAATTTATCCTTTTCATAATATTGTTGTTATTCCATCCTGGACTGTCCATTGTTCGTTATTACAAATGTGTGTGACCTGACTTTACAATCCGGATTCTATCGCACACTGATTAGGGTTTGTTTTGGAGTACAATAATTAACATTTGAGTCTGACTGCCCATGTCAACCATTAGATAAGGTCAAATTAACAGCCCACATGACTTCTAGAGTGTTAGGTGCAAAGGGGGTGTTGTAACCTCCTGTAACACTACTTGCCTATGTTCTACCTCCCTTCAACTAAGAGCCTCTTCTATTCTCTATGTGGCTGCCTGGACCTCAGAAAATGAAAGATTAGTGCTCGAGCAGGATGAGCGTGACATGTGCCATAAACCAGTTTGTTTGAAGAATGAGGTTAGCACTTCAGCAAGTTGTCACATACACTCTTCCTCATCAAATAGCTCCAGATTTGGTCGCAACTTAACATCCAATTTTCGGTGCTGAATTGGGGTTCTCTCTGGACCAAGTCGGAAATAGCAGTAACCTGTTCCACGGGACTTTTGTTAAAATAAGACATGCATCTGCCGCTCTACTACTAATGCTATTTGCAGCAGCGATATGAAGCCAGTTGCTACAAGTTCTGCTGCTGCTAATTACCAGTGATGGTTCAAGATATGCCTCACTACTGAACCTGGTACCATCACCACCTTCATTGTTTTACTTGCTTGTTTATTTCTACTCCCACATTACTTTCATGAAGAACTTACAGTAAAGAGGAACAAGTCCAGTCATATTAGCAGAGAGAAGTGGCTGTTAGAAACTAAGTGTTCAGGCTACATTAACAATATTTCAGCACAAAGCTACCAAACTAGAAACAAGCTGTTGCTTCCCATTTATAATGAGTAGTTACATCTAAAGCTGGAAGCTGTAAATGAACAGTATATAAATACTCAAATAACTGTCAGTGAATTTAAATTATCTAGGATACACTATAAGAATAGAGGCAGATTATATTGAATATTATCCCAGATCACATAATACCCAGATTTCCCACCCTTACAATGATAAATGCAACCCCATAAATAGTTTTCTATCAGACAACATATGTCACATGTGATGCTATAATGCTCATTCACCTAGGCCGTCACAGAACTGACAGTGCTCTTTCTTTGGTGATATAAAGTAGGTTTGCCAATTAGCGAGGTCCGCAAGCCAACTGTAAGTGAAAGTCAGCTGTGGATTTTTCTGAGCAATTTTTCTCAAGTTTTCCATCAATGAACAACTGATTAACTCTTGTAATTCTACACACAAAATTTATTTCTCCTCTAAGGACACTCCCTACAATTACTCGTAGAATAAATAAATGAAAAAAATGAAAGCAACACTCACATACATGTCTTGTGAGTTAGTGTTTGAATGTATTACTGCCCTGCAATACACTGAGGTGACAAAAGTAATGGGATACCTCCTAATATCGTGCAGGATCTACTTCTGCCTGACGTAGTGCAGCAACTCAACATGGCATGGACTCAACAAATTGTTGGAAGCCCCTTCATAAATACTGAGCCATACTGCTCCTATAGCCATCTGTAATTGCAAAAGTTTGCTGGTGCAGGATTTTGTGCACGAACTGACCTCTCAATCATGTTTCCATCTTTGATTGGATTCATGTTTGTGAACTGGGTGGTCAAATCATTCCTCTAATGTTCTTCAAACCAATCGCAAACAACTGTGGCCTGCTGACATGGCACATTGTCATCCAAAAAAGATCCACTGTTGTTAGGGAATACGACATCCGTGAATGGTTGCATACAGTCTTAAGTAGCTGAACATCCACAGGACCCAGCCCCTTCCATGTAAACACAGCTCAAACCATTATGGAGCCACCACCAGCTGGCACAGTACCTTGTTCGCAACTTTGGGCTCACTGCTTCCTGGGGTCTGCATCATGCTCAAACCGTACATCAGCTCTTACCAACTGAAATCAGGACTCACCTGATCAGGCCATGGATTTCCAACTGTCTAGAGTCCAACCGATATGGTCACAAACTCAGCAGAGGGACTGCAGGCGATATTGTGCTGTTAGCAAAGGCACTCATGTCGGTCGTCTGGTACGTCTCCCACTGATTACTGAGGTTATTTCATGCAGTGTTATTTGTCTGATAGCACTGACAAGTCTACGGAAATGCTACTGGTCTTCGTCATTAAGCGAAGGCCGTCACCCACTGCATTATCTGTGGTGAGAAGTAATCCCTGAAATTTCGTTTTCTCAATACACTCTTGACAATCTGGATCTTGGAATATTGAATTCTCTAACAATTTCTGAAATGGACTGTCCCATGTATCTAGCTCCTACTACCATTCCGCATTCCAAATATGTTAATTCTCACTGTGTGGCTATAATCATATCAGAAACCTTTTCACATGAGTCACCTGAGTACAAATTACAGCTCCGTCTATGCACTGCCCTTTTATAACCTGTGTACGTGATAGGACCACAGTCTGTATATGTGCATATCGCTATTCCATGACTTGTCACCTCAGTGCAAAAGCATTCTGATAAACTGTTGCATTTATGCAGCCATCTAGTTTACACATTCATCAGCAGTCATGCCATTTGTTCACTCTCTGCTCTGCAGCTCATTAGATATGGATTATGGGAATTAAAAAAAAAAAAAAATCTTCAAGGGCACATACAATACCAAAAAGCTTTCAAATTCTTTTCAGTTTGTTTGCATTTAATCAGTCAGTTTACTGAAAATTATTAAACACACAGTGCACCAAGACAAGTATAAACAAATAATAGTTAATCCTCTGAGAAGTGGACTGGTTTGAGTTTTAAGTCCTATGTGGCACGTGTCTCGATTTTCGCCTTCAACACCACCAACCCGCAACCAATTTATACTTAGCGGTTTATCGTCAGCTCGACCCCTGCATTCAGGCTGGCTTCCAAAGTATCCAACTCAGCCCCAGAGGGCCTTCCAGTGACCAGCCAGACAGCACAGAAGATAGCAACAGAGCTCGCTCTAGACCTGCATCCGCCCCGACTTCAATAGCCAATACGAAAATTGTAACCTTCTGCCACACGAGTATTTCTGCCCACATGGAGACAGCTAGGACCAGTTCCATCTTCACCAGCCAGTGACTGAAGTACCAGCACCATTTGAACAACACCTCAGATCGAGCATCACCTTAGCCAGCCAGACGATTGCGCTGCCATTACCTGTGCTCCGAGCCTTGGTGTTCTGTGCCATGGACAACTCATGCTAATCTGAGATAAAACTGAATACATACTTAGTTTCAATGGTGGAAGAAAGTAATCTACACCCTCAAGAATTTATTTTTGTGATGCACTTTTCCTTCATTACTAAGAAGAATTTATGGAGAATGTTCATTTTCTTTTGTTGTACTGCATCAGAAACAATAGATTGTTTGCATTCAAAGTTTATTTGTTCAAATTAACAAAGTGTTGTAACTGCGACCAGAACAGTTGCGGGGTTGAAGTGACGGAAAGCGCAGCAGGACCCCCGGAGTGGCCCGAAAACAACAACACAAAGGGAGAGGACAGACACGACCAACAAAGGACCTAACGAACAACAACAAGCTCGAAACAATGGAGTCACAAGAAAACCTAACTAGACAACTACGTCCACTCGTACACAGAACAAGAAAGTAAATACGCTGTCTAAGGTGAGGCGATATGTCCAGAAACATACGCAAGATTAAACTGGCCAGCCGAGCAAGAGGCCAGTGCTTAAATACATGATCGGGGCCGCCGCTATTTGCCGCCGGGACCACGCGTTCCACTGTGGCGCCCTCACACTAAATGTGGGCCAGGAGGCGTGTGCTGCCACGGCTTACGGTGCGATGGTGCAAACCTCTAGGGGTCTTCGACGTCCATGTCGTCTGGTGTGGATTCAAATTCCGCGGCGTGCAGTGCCAGACAAAGTTTAATTACATCTAGTTGTGATCTTGTGCAAGTACTCCACATGAGGAACACCCCACTATGAAAAAATTTAACTACAGATGTCTCAGGAATTTGTTTCACACCTTGCTCTTTTACGTTGTTACATCACTTGGCAATATGGTCGTGGTGATTCTCTCTGATTCCTGCTTATCAGACACTAGCAACACTATGAATAAATTTATTCAAATGTAAGCACTCGCCCAGCCAAGTTACAAATGCACTAAAGGCTATTGATGAGGTAATGAAGGTTGCTACTGTAAGCAAACTGTGCAATGTTCCAAGAACAACATTAAGAAATAAAACTTCTGGTGCACATACGCAAGATTGTAATGAGCATTGTGGCTTTGCTGTTTACACTCTGTCTGAAAATCTTCTAATGTAGAAAACACACATACACACACACACACACACACACACACACACACACACACACACACACACACACAAAAAACTATGGCCTCAGGCCACCAAAGTCAGACTGCGAGCAACTGCACCTGTTGGAAGAAGTAACCTGGATGGTGGGGGTAAGGAGGAAGCTGGGGCAGGGAGCGGGAAGGACAGCAGAGTAGGGGTGGGGGATGGTACAGTGCTGCTTGTGGAAGCACGCTAGAATGTGGTGGGGACAGGGTAGGTTTGAAGGGGTCAGGGGGGGTAAGGGAGGGAGTGAAAAAGGAGAAGTGAGGAGAGAAAAAGAGACAAGCAGGGCAAAAAGAAAGAGAGAGAACCTAGTGTGTGTGTTGGTAGAATAGAAGGCTGTGTAGTGCTGGAGTGGGAGCAGGGAAAGGGATAGGTGGGTGAAGGACAGGGCTAGAAAATGTTCAGGCCAGTTGGGGGGGGGGGGGGGGGGGCGGGGTTATGGGACTGCAGGATGTATTGCAGGGAGAGTTCCTATCTGTGCAAGTCAGGAAAGTCCATATCGGTAGGAAGGATCCAGATGACACAGGCTGTGAAGCAGTCAATGAAGTGAAGCACATTGTGTTGGGCAGCATGTCCAGCAACTTGATGGTGCAGCTGTTCGCAGCCACAGTTTGTCAGTGGCCACTGATGAAGACAAACAGCTTGTTGATTGTCATGCCCACATTGAATGCAGACAATGGTTGCAGCTTAGTCTGTAGATCACATGATTGCTTGCACAGCTAGGCCTGCCTTTGATCAGAGAAGTGGTGCCGGAATGGAATAGGTGGTGGCGTGAGGACATGGGACAGATCTTGCATCTAGGTTTATTACAGGGATATGAGCCATGAGGCAAAGGGTTAGAAGCGCGGGTGGAGTAGGGATGGACAAGGACATTGCTTAGGTTCAGTGGGTGGCCGAATATAACAGTGGGAGAGGTGGGAAGGGTACAATAACGCTCATTTCAGGCCATGACAACAGATAGTCAAAAACCCTGGCGGAGAATTTGATTCAGCTGCTCCATTCTATAGTGGTAATGAGCCATGAGGACAGTACTCCTTTGTGACTGGACGGTGAGAATGTGGAAGGCGATATGTGACTGGAAAGAAAAGGCACAGGAGATCTGTTTCCATACAAGGTCAGGAGAGTAATTTTGATCTGTGAAAGCTTCAGTGGGGCCAGGAAGGGCACTATGTCACCATGAGCAAATATACCCCTCCCACAATTACTTCACCTATGAAGGCATCACCTACAAACAAATCTGTGGTAAAGAAATGGGCACCCACATGGCATCGTCCTGTGCAACCCTATTCATGGGACATCTAGAGAAATTCTTCCTAACCACCTAGAAATTCATACCCCTCATCTGGTTTAGATTCACTGACAATATCTTCATCATCTGGATCATTGGTGAGGACACCTGAACCACATTCATTAAGAACCTCAACACCTTCTTCCCCCATCTGCTTCACTTGGTCCTCCTCTACACAACAAGCCACATTCTTTGATGTTGACCTCCACCTTAAACATGGCTACATCAGTACCTCTGTCCAAATCAAATCTACGAACAACCAGCAATACCTACCTACACTTCAACAGCTGCCACCCATTCTATACCAAGAAGTCCCTCCAATACAACCTTGCCACCTATGGCCTTCACATCTGTAGTGACAAGCAGTCACTCTCCAAACATGCAAAGGATCTCACCGAGGTCTTTATAGACCATTATTAACCTCCCAACCTTACATAGAAACAGATCTCCCTTGCTTTGTTCCTCCAGTCACCCACCAGCTCCCACATTCCCACTTCCAGCCATAAAAGAATACTCTCCTCGTGACCCAGTACCACCCAGTATGAAGCAACTGAATCACATACTCCGCCGTGCCCTGAAGTGAGACTATCAGACCCACTATGCTTCCCACCCATTCCATAGTGGTACAAAAGTTCAAATGTGTGTGACTTCCTAAGGGGCCACAAACTGCTGAGGTCATCGGTCCCTACTCTTGCACACTACTTAAACTAACTTACGCTAAGAACAATACACACACCCATGCCTGAGGGAGGACCCGAACCTCCGGCGGGAGGGACAGTGTAGTCCGTGAAATGGCGCCTCAAACTGCACGGCCACTCCACACAGCTCCGCAGTGGTATTCCACTGGCCACCAAACCTATGCAATACCCTAGACCATCCCTACATCACCCATGCTCCCAACCCTTTGCCTCCAGGCACAATCCATGTAATAGACCTAGATGCAAACCCATCCCACCACCACCACCACCACCACCACTTACTCCAGTCAAGTCACACTATGTGTGAAAGCAGTCATCTGATCTACAGACTGTGCAACTACAGTGCTCATTTTACATGGGCATGACAACTAATAAGCTGTCTGTACACATGAATGGCCACTGACAAACTGAGGCCAAGAAACAGATGGAACACCCAGTTACTGAACACGTTGCCCAACACAATGTACTTCACTTCAGTCACTGCTTCACAGCCTTTGCCATTTGGAACCTTGTTACCAATACAAGCTTTTCTGCTTGCTACCTGTGTAGTCCTAAAGCATCAACTGCACACCAACCACCCCAGCACCGCAAACGGCATCAAAAAGGCACTGACCCACAGGCCAATGGAAAGAGTGGGCAGCGCAACACCTCTAGGAAGACAGAGTTCAGTGCCCTCTGTCAATGCTGACTTAACCAGCTGCCCTTTGCCAGTCGGGCCGTTCCGTGCAGACTTCGAGAACATCAGTACTGAGTACCAGGAAGATGATTCTTAGCCTTTGTTCTGTGAGCAGTAAAAGAATGTAAATTAACTGCATGTAAGTGACACAGGAAGCCCATCAAACCGCTTAATAATGAGAAGCTAAGTTGTTTCTTTCTTTTTTCAAAATAAAGAGTTCTATTCATTTGAAAGTGTATGAACAGATCATTTTAGATTCCTGCTACCGCCATCACAACTTCTCTTCTTCCTTGCTTGTGTCGGTGTCGACTCCCACAGTAGCCAACACAACAAGTGGCGTCACGGATTTCAGAACCAACGCTGCCTTAGCTCTTCCTTGGTCCATCACAGCAAGTCACTAAAATTTCTCTCTTTCCTTTCAGAGAAGCATTGCTACTAATTGTGTTCTTTCTTGCAGACTAGCTGCAACGCTTGCACTCTTTGCGTATTTGAATTGCTTATATTTAATTTGTTGAAACACTCCTCCCATTAACATGACCTCTAACCTGACTCCTACACCACATCAGCCTACATCTCCTCCAGTTGCTGCTGGCTTTGATCTAATGAAATTTATTCAGTTTGAGAACTACCAAATGTCACAGTTGAAGACTGCAGTCCAGCAGCTCATTAATGCACAAAACTGCTGTTGCATCATTTATTCCAGAACAGCTGGCCACATCCACATCACTGCCTCCATGCATTCCACGTTCTGAGCTTTCAGTGAACATCAAGTGCAATGGAATGAATGGCAAACTCAGTTTAGCAATCATTGTGCTACAAATCAAGTGCATGTTTGAAGATTTAGTTTCTGCCCACACTAAGTATTATAAGGATCAGGAACAGGTTGCTGCAGCTCATTACAAATTGGACAGTACCACAGTGACACAGTGTTTCATGATGCAATTACACACAATGTGCCAGACAGTAGGACTCGTGAACAAATTCTCAAACATTCTGATCCTACTTTGAAACAAGTGTTACAGATTATTACTGCACATCAGGACTCGTGATACTGCCATAGAAGACTTTTAGGTAGCTCCCATCTGCAGGGTAATGCAACGTGACAAACAGGTATGGCCTTACAACCAACCATTGCGTGCAAACAGGCCACCACACCATGGACAGAGTAAACAAGTTTCAACGTGTTTGTATGCTGTGATTCATGTCCACACTGCTTTTTGATGTGTAACAGACAAAACTGCCCTTCGGGGAATGCGACTTGCTTTGCTTGTGGGAAGCCAGATCATTTACAGTCTGTGTGCTTGCAACGGAAAAAGAACTCTACCCACATCACTCTCATAAGTACAGAGCACCTTCTCACTCAGTGAAGTAGTTTTTTCTAAACTGGCTACCACTACTAGTAATGACCAAGTTCAGCATGTACCTTCACCCAGCCCAAGTGCTGTGCAACGACAGTCAAATGAACTGTTTGTGAACTTAGTCACTGCTTGACGCTGTGTGCTACTTCTGACACTGGCACTCAGTTCCGTTGCTTAATCGTGCCACTTATGAACAGTTGGGCTAGCAAAAGTTGACAAAATATTGCATGCAACTTACAGCGTATAATGGTCAGGACATTCCAGTTCTTGGTACAAGTAGTTTGTATGCCACATTCTAGTCTCACAGCAGAACACTGGCATTGAAAATATTTTTGGATTAGATTTATTTGATTTGTTTGGTTTTCGTATTCAAGGCCATGTACTTTCTGTTTACACTTTCATACTAAAAAACGGTGTTACTTATTTGAAGAGTTTCCTAATTTATTTTCTGAAGGACTTGGCACAGCAAATAAGTTAGTGGCGCACGTTACAATGAAGAACAATGTGAAACTTAAGTTTTTCAAGTGCACCCCGTCCCTCACGCACTTAGAGACAGAGTTGCAAGTGAACTTAAAGAATGGCAAGACAATTGTGTTATTGCTCCTATCCAGGTTAGTCAATGGGCTTCTCCCTTAGTAATCATACCAAAGTCTTCTGAAAGACTTCACCTTTGTGTTGACTCTAAATCCACTGTGAATCCACAAACAATAACTGACACTTATCTGTTGCCTTACCCTGAGGACATACTTATTGCAGGCAACTATTCTTCAAAAACTGACTTCTCTAATGAGTATTTGCAAATTCCGCTACATGAGGACTCTCAGAAAGTGTTTGTGGTCAACACACATTTCAGGATGTTCAAATTTTTGTGCTTATCCTTTGGCAGCACTTCCGCACCTGCCATATTCCAATGCTACTTAGAACAGCTTTCTGCAAAAGTTCAGTCCTGTTCAAATAACTTAGACAATACTGTGGTGTCAGGACATATGCCGGAGGAACATATCAGTAACCTTCGTATGCTTTTTCAAGTGTTTTCAGCTACAGGTTTGAAGTGCCATCTGGAAAAATGTGCCTTTTTTTCAGAGTGAAATTCAGGCCATGTTCTTAATAGACAAGGTGTTCATCCCCTTCACTCACATTTGCTCGCCATTCAGGGCTCTTCTGACCAACAGAATGTGACAGAATTACAGTCAGTTCTCAGGAAGATGACATATTATATCTGGTTTATACCTGATGCAGTCCAGATTTCATCTCCATTGCATTCTTTGCGCCAGAAGAATGTGCCTTTGTGTGGACTAAAGTGTGTTAGGATGCGTCAGAAATTTAAAAATGCATTGTTAAGTGACAAATCCCTTCTTCATTTTCAACCCACTAGGCCTGTGGATTTGGCTGCTCTCACACAAATCTGATTCACAGGACAGGTTGATTACTTTCACTTCCAAGCTATTGACCAAAAATCAAAGTAACTATTCCCAAATCGAGATGGAAGTGCTCCCTATTATCTATGGCATGACAAAGTTTCACCATTATCTGTCTGTCCAGAAATTTTACATTGTGACGAACCATAAGTCACTTTGGTCTTTGTTTCATCTGTCCAAACATGGCTCAGAAGCTGCAATGTTAGGCTTTGTTATTGTCATAGTATCAGTACGAAACATTGTACCAGGCTACGTCGAAGCATGCAAATGCTGACGCTCTTTCTCGCCTTTCTGTTGGGCCTGATTCTAAATTCAATGCTATTGCTGCATCTTGTTATCAGATCAATGTGTGGGACACTGAGCTTTCACAGACTTTTCCACTGCACTACAGGAAAATTGCACACACCACAGAAACAGACTCTGACTTGAATCTTTTGCTGCACTACATCCGTACTGCATGGCCCCATTCAGTGAAGAAAATTCAGAATTTTTTGTACTCCGATATTTTGATCATAGGCATAGTCTCTCCATACAGCATGGCACGATTTTATTGCAAACTGACTCTGGACAACCGCATATGCTTATTCCTAAAGTGTTGCAAAAAAATGTGTTATGATTGCTGCAACAAGGACAGTGGGAAATTGTACACACAAAACAGTTGGCACTTCGGCACTGAACCCGACTGTGCACAGACTCCCAATTTGAACAGATGACATCACAGTGTTGCGTTTGTGCTGAAAACCTATCGGCCCCGCTGCAAACATTTTCATCTTGGCCAAAGTCTCAAGAACTATGGCAATGATTCCAATTGGCCTTGCTGATCCCTTTTGGAACACTCATTGGTCTATTGTTGTGGACTCTTTTAGCAAATATCCATTTGCAATGCCCATGAACTGTACTATGTTGCGTAGTATCATTCAGGCTTTGTTATCTATTTTCTGCTTGGAAGGTTTGCCAAAAGTATTGGTTACAGACAACGGACCACAGTTTATGGTTCAGGACTTTGAACAGTTGTGTACAGCCAATGGTATCACACACCTCACCAGAGCTCCATTTCATCCTCAGTCGAAGGGAGAAGCTAAATGATATGTGCATACGTTCAAGCAACAGATGAAGAAACTACATGCCTCCCAGATACAGAAGCAAGCGCTGCTGCTCTTCCTCACAATGTACCGCTTCCCAGCACTGTGATGGCCCACCGCCGGTGGAGCTTCCACATGGCCAGATCCAGCGCATACTGTTCCAGTTGCTGCGCCCACCGCAGTGCACTGTCCCTACCACGTTCTGCAAGTATCACTTTGCACCTAATAATTCTATTCTTTTCAGAGTTTTTGGTCGCTCTACGCACTGTGAGGAGGGAATGATTCTCTAAAATTTGCACACTTGCATGTATTTAATTCAAGGTCCTGCTGGGTTGCTGCACCACCATCAGAACCAGATTCATGCTTGTTGATTGCAAGAGTTTATTCTGCAGATTTTTTGTCTCCAGATTTGCATCCTCCTGGGATCTTGAAGCTGGCACAGCTGCACCCAGGTATCTCTTCGGCACTGCCTGTGGAACAGATGAAGCTGGACCCATCATCTTCATCACAGCTCAACTTCCTGGTGCTCGTCCCGGCACCCGCTGTAGACCCAGTGCCACTGTTGGCACTGCTGCCGCCATCGTCATCACAGCCCCCTCCATTTTTCATTGGATCGGCTCAGGAAGAGAGTGAGTGCCCTTTCGAGGGTTATCCAATTGGCGTTCTCTCTGAGCGCACAACAGATGTCTGAGCACAGTCAGGAGCTCAGCGTCGGTGCCAGTTGCAGCTCGCAGCTCCTCATGCCACCTAGCTTACTGGCGAGCCCTCCACTGTCTTTAAGATGACTCTGTACATGACAACAGTGCAGACATTTTGGGAGGGGGCGGGGGAGAGGAATGTACAGTCCTAAATCATTGACTGCCACCAACTAGCACAGTCACAGAATGTCATCAAGGCAGCACTAATCCACACGCCAATAGAAAGAACAGGCAGCACCATACCTCTAGGAAGATAAGAGTTCCCTGCCCCCTGTCAAGCTGACGCAACCAGCTAACCATTGCTGGTCGGCCCAGTTAGGTCGCAGACTTCGAGAGCATCTGTACTGAGTAACAGAAAGATGACACCTAGCATGTGTTCTGTGAGAATTAATAGAGAGTAAAGTAGTTGCATGCATGAGATACAAGAAGCTCATCAAGCCACTTCATGATGAGAACTTATGTTTCTTTCAATTAAACAAAAATAAAAATAAAAATTCTGTTCATTTGAAAGCGTATCTTCAGATCATTTTGGATTCCTGCCACCAGACATTGCAACTTCTCCTCTGTTGGTTGTGTCGGTACTAATGCCCGCAGTAACCAACAAAACACTACCAACACCGAGCTACTACCAAAAGCAGATTTTCTGAATTATGCAGGTGGGAACTCTCCCTGCAATATATTCTACATTGCCGTACTCCCCCCGGGCCTCAACCTTCATTAGTCCTAGTCCTTCGTCCACCTATACCCTTGCCTGTTCTCCCTCCTCCACTTGTTTCTTTTTTTCCCCTCCTCACTTCTATCCTTCTCCACTCCCTATCTCCCTCCCGCCCTGTCCTACTCAATCCTTCCGACCGGCTGCACCCAGCAGTCCTACCCTGACCCCATCACGTTCCTGCATGCTCCCACAAGCAGCACTACACCCTCCCTCATACCTACTCCACAACCCCTCCCCGTCCCTGCCCTAGCTTCTTCCTTACACCCACCATACAGACCACATCTCTCGTCAGGTGCAGCTGTTTGAGTCCAGCCTCGGTGGCCAGAGGCAGTGGTCATGTGAGTGAGAGTTGTGATTGTGTGCATGCGTGTATTTTCTAGATCAGAAAAAGACCTTTTGGATGAAAGCTTACATGATTAGCAGTCTTCTTGTTGGGCCTGTCTGTGATGGAACATTACCTCTGTAATGATGAGCAGCAATCTATCCTTTACATAAATATGTGTATTATTTTGAAAGTGCTTTTCAATTCACAATATGAAATTCAATGCCTAAAAAAAGTATTAATGCATTTTAAACTTGTTTTGGATGCACTGAAAATGATGATTTGACTATAACAGTCAAAGATATTTTAGAGAAACTGCCAGACCCATTCTTGAACTAAGAAAGATGTGTGTGCTGACAAACATAAGACATAAACTTCTGGAGAAGTTGATTTAAGTAATTTGTAGGTAAATAATTTTTGTTAATTGTTCTACCTTTCCAATCAGTTTCTGTAAAATTTATCTGCTTTTTGTATGTCTGCTGTCTTATATGCTTGTGTAAAAAAAAACTTATTTCTAGCAAACAGAGTCTACAATTATGTTACTGAAATCTCTAGTTTTATAATAATATGCAGTGACCAAAAGTGAGGAAATAACTGGTCACACAACTAGGGTTAACATGGCCAAATATGTAACTTCCTTTTAAATTTATTTTTCCACAAAACTTTGAACACTTGTTCCTGCATGGTTGTAATATGCAGACCTTGAAACATCAAATATGGGTCATTCTGTATCAAGTGGACCAGGGATGCCCCATTTGAGTATTTCTGAATCTAATGAAATTTTAAGGGACGGTTCCACAATGTCTTGGTTGGATATGTACAAAGTTTCAACTTTATGTCTCCTTTGGTACCACTTCTACAGACATTCATGGATAGGGGGTCCCAAGTTTGCACCATCTACACACATGCCAAAGTTACAACGTTGCATAACTTTTGTGAAATGTACTTTCAATTTCAAGTCCTTGCTTTTGTATTCTTAAACCACTTTTTGCGCTTTTTTAGAATATAGTACTGATTATATTGTTCAGTAGCTACATCTGATGACTGCTGCACTGCTTCAAAAATGGCAAAACATTCATTGTGCAATTTGGAAAGCCCACCGTTAAGCACCTTCTTGTGCTTTTGTACAACAGCCTCAATCCCTCTCCATCGAAATACATGGATGGAAAAAAAAAAAAAGATCACAAGGCCAAAAAGTAATAAATGTAGACTAAGGAAATTTCGAGAATACATTTGTCCAGGTAAAATATTTAAGTGATTAACATTGCAAGATCGCAGGTGATTGTAAGCACAAGATAAGCCATTGCAAATGCGAATGCTGGTACATTAATAACCAGTGCAGCCACCAGAATGTTGAACACAAGCAAGCAAATGTACACGCACTGTGTTGAGCAGTGTGTTGGATGTCAGCTTGTGTCATAGAGCTCCATCCCCGTTGCAGTTGGTCAGTCATTTCAGGCTCAGTTAACGCTGTTTGTGAATGATGATGGAGTGTCATCCGATGATGTCCTGTATGTGCTCGATTGGAGACAGGCCAAGGCAACATGCCAACACTCTATAGAGCATGTTGGGTCACAACAGCAGTGTGAGCGAGCATTATGCTGTCAGGAAACACTCTCTGCAACGCTGTAAAATCGCACCCCAGACACGACTCCAGGTGTAGGTCCTGCAGGTCCAGTTCGCTGACGGGCCTACTTCTAACCAAAATATGGCCATCACTGGCACAAATACAGAACCAATTTTCATCAGATAGCACAACAGACCTCCACCCTGCCCTCCAATGAGCTCTCACTGCAAATGGCAGAGGTTTAGGATCAGTGGAGGGCATCTGGCTTGGAGTTGACCGAGAAGTAGCCGAACTGTAACAGCTCACTGTGCCACTGTGGTGCCAACTGCAGCTCAAATTCCTGCTGCAGATGCAGTACGATGCACCAGAGCCATACATCCACCATGATGGTCTTCCCTTTTCACAGTGCGATGTGGGCATCTAGAGCATGGTCTTCTTGTGACCGTACATTCTCGTGACTAATGCTGCCAGCAGTCATGCACAATGGCTACATCCTGCTAAATCTTTCTGCAATATTGCAGAAGGAACATCCAGCTTCTTGTGGCCCTATTCTATGACCAAGTTAAAAACTCAGTGAGGTGTTGATAATGGCATCTTTGCATCCTAAAGGCATCCTTGACTAACATAAATTCACCATGTCCAATCTCAAAGGTAACTAAGATTCACAGCTGTTAGAGCTTGCATTTAAAGCAAACCTGATTTGCATCCTTACAGTGGTGCTAATACCACCACTATTATGAGACTGGCATGAAATCTGGGAATAAATGAGATGACTCACCGAAAGGCAGAAGCGCTGCACAGTAGATTGGCATGTGTACAAAGATAGGAAAAACACTCATGCACACACACACGCGCACGACCCCGCCTGCTCGCACGCACACACGTCTCCCTGAAATAACAACACACAAGTTGATGCTGTTATCTCAGAGAGACAGGCATGACGTGAGAATGAGAAAGAGAGAGAGAGAGAGAGAGAGAGAGAGAGTGTGTTTTCTACCGCAAGAAAAATGAAGTGCATTCTGAAAGCTAGTCAGGCTCCGTACCTTTTGTATGGGTGCTTATCAACAAAGCAGCATTTCTACCTTTTGGTGAGTCATCTCCTTTATTCCTAAATAATTTGTAATTTTCAAACAGAACTTTCTGTGCATTATTGGAGTGAAATATGATAGACATAATCTTTCAGGTGTACAAATATGCCTACCAACTTTTCATTCATGTCGCCCAACTCCTTCTTGGTGTTTTTTCTGTCAATGTATATGCCCTGCCAATTTGATGTGAACGTTCCACGTGCCAAATTTTGGGGGCACCTATCTCAGATGCATGTTCTTTTTTATCTTGCTCTATCTAGAAAGAGTAGTTTTTAAGCTTCAGGAGCTACACACTTTAAGTTTTTACCCAAACCTGCTTATGGCTGAAAAACATTACATAAAGGTATGACTTTTCATACAAACTGTATATGCCTGACTGTGACATTAATGAGTAAACAGAAAGTAAAAACATTGAAAACACTTACGTCCATAAATATGCAAGGGTAGTAACACACATCAACTTCACGCAATAAGCAGCAATAAAACAATTGATATTTAAGAAAGTGAGAACTTTAAAAACACTGTACAACTGAAATAATTCTTTTCTACTTCAGACCGAATAAATTGCTAATCCTGTATTGTTCAGATTCTGAGTAAATATATTGTCTTCCTGATGTTGTTGATGGTGCTTTTATGATTTTAAGTACGTGTTGCTCTGGAATTGGTCTTCTTAAAATTTTGTGAACTCAGGAAAGCACACATTCAGTTAGTACATGTGTAATACGTCAAAATTTCAAACTGATCTTTGGCTGCAAACCCTATCAATGGGGATGAGTACAAAAATCAAGAAAACTAAGCTGTTTGAAATCAAAAGGCTGCATGCTGCAATTTTGTGAACAATGTCCTTGTAAACTTGAGCTGGAACCCCATCTGGTTGATGTTTTCAAATAGAATGATCCGGAAGATATGACTTTGGGTTCATAATGCCAGGGATACACTAGTGATGTGTCATGCAACTTTAGAAGTGTCTACAGAGGAACTGGTTCTAAAAATCATGGTCTGAGAAGCCACCATCTCATTTCAAAACACCAAACTTTATATCCAAGGCATGTGAAAGAAACTCTTTCAGACAGTGAAGCGATCATTTTGATGGATTTTGCCGAGAACTATCCAATTGTAATTCAAGATAATGTTCAAGGATTTACTTGGGAGACCAACCAAGTACATTACATGCCTTTGTGGGTTACTTTGTCAGTAAGGAACTACATCTGGATTATTAATGGTTGCCTTCATCATATTTATGTCTGAACATAAGGGGCTTTGGTATATCTGCTGCATGGAATTCCTTTGGAACCAGTCAGGGAAAATATCCTTCTGATGGAGTTAGGGGAACTGCTAAAAAATTGGCAGCTCATGCTAGTTTGCAGAGGTCTTTGATTAATCACATACTTATGCCTCTTGATCTGTTTAAGTTCTGCAATGGGTAATGTGGAAGTGTCCAATTCCACCCATCTGTTTTGACCTGTGACATCATAAAGATAGCAGACACCCCTATTTTAAGTATATACAACATGATGACCATAGCATATCAAATAACACCCACGAACAAAGATATAAATGATACAAAATATTTCACTCCAGAAATAATATAAATCTACTGTTGGAAATAGAGAGTTTAGGGCGGGGACAAGCCAAGCTTAATATACAACAATAAGAATAACGTCACCATTCCAAAACAAACAAAACTGAAAATTGCATGAAATCCTCAAGTATAAACTGCACAAAGAAAATACAAAAGAACACACAACTGAAATCTAATATTTCATTTGACCTATATACAGCAGCTCAAACAAACTCAGCAATATCAGAACCCCCCCCCCCCCCCCACACACACACACACACACACACACACACACACACACACACACACACACGAACCTGGTTGGTCTATCGCAAATTTCACTGGGCCTACATAACCCAAACAAAGCCCAAGATACCACGAATCCACAACCAACAGAATTGTAAGTTGTGGATTATTAATTAACAATATTCCATCATGAGTCATAAATTTTTAGTTTTTACTTTCTTTCCAACACATTCCTCGATACCATTATAAACTACTAAGTATGAGCTCCAATTACCAACACAGACTTAAAAAGAACTACACCAACAAATTTTGATAGGCTACCCACATTCAAAGAAAATCATAAACGTCAAGAAACACACTACACTTCTTTGTAAAGACCACAAAGACATAAAAATGTGCTTACAGTCCAAAGTCAGCTGACAAATGAATCTAGGCACGCATGCGCGCGCGCGCACACACACACACACACAAAACAAAATAACCTTTACTGAAAGCCACTGAAAACACAGCCACATACAATCCCTAGTTTAAAAAGCATAAACATAAATTATGCGCACTGCTGACGCTGCTTGCCACCAAAAGGCAATATAATTGGAGAAATTTAATTACAGATGTTATATTTTTGCCCATAGCAGCAACCAAGGAACGACTGGTAAATTTCGCTGTAAGATCCACACACAGTACCAAACGAAACATTAAAAAAAAAAAAAAAAAAACCAACACACAATCCATTTCAAACACTCCACACCTTGATGACACCCATAACACAGCAGTTAGTCACAGGTCACAGCACATGGGTGAATTAGACCCTTCCAAGGCCATACAATTGTTGGGACATGAGAAAGTCACCATTTTAAGCCCTTTGGTTCAAACAGGATCAGATTAAGCAGAGTTTCCAATGATGCTTCTGCACACTCAGTTAAAACATTTAAACTGTATGAATAAATTCCAGCCTTTGTCATCTCTATGCTGCCCCATGGTCCTGTTCATTCCTTCCATTGTTTGTCCACTTAAGACATTAGCTGGATTTCATAGCATCACATATTTAAAATCATAACAGCCTCATCAACGTACGGAAGGCAATATATTTACTCAAAATCTAAACAAGAAAGTATCTGCAATTAATATTTATTCAGTATGAAGTGGAAAAGAATTACTCCAGTCACACAGTGTGTTTAAACATCTAACTCCCTTGATTTTCAATTGTTTTATAGCTGCAAATTGATTTGTACACAACTACACTTGTATTTTTAAGGATGTAAAAACAGTTATCAGTGATGCTACTTTCTGCTTACTCAATGTCACATTCGAGTAGGCTATATACACTGCACATGAAAATTAATAACTTTGGGCTATGTTTTTCAGCCACAAGCAGGTATGGGAAAAAAATGAAACTAAACTTCTGAAGCTTAAAGGCTACTCTTTCCACATATAGAAGGATAAAAATGATTAAGGAACATACAACTGTGATATGGGCCCCCAGCGCTACCCAAAATTTGGCACCAAAACATTGTCATCAAATTGGCTGGTGTATATATTCTGACAGAGAAGGACTAATGCTATTGCACATCAAGCACAAGGACGACAGCATGGCTGTGTCATATTATCAACTCTTGGCTGAATCCATCCATAAAATTACAATATATGGCAGGTTAAAAATGGGCTCTCCATGTCACACAATAAATTTTCTGCCATTTTTGAAGTACAGCTGTCACGAGATGTATTAAAAAATCTAACCAGTAATATATTCTAACTCAGCACAAAAAGTTGTTTAAGTAGGCTATATATAAAGGCAGGGGCTTGTTGAGTTAAAGAGTACCTTTCATTAAATTTATCCAATATTGGCATTTTGACACATGCTTGTAGGAGAAAGTAGTGCAAATGTGGGACCCCTATCAACAAAAGGCTGTAGAAATGGTACCAAGGGAGGTATTAAGCTGAAAATTTGTATATTTCCATCCAAGTACCCTATAGTGACTCACCCTTAATGTGGGCGTAAGTGGTGCTTTGATCCCGTGTGTGATTTTTATACCATTTAACCACGTGCCATAGGCTACAGACTTCAAATTTTTGAAAAAGGGACCTAAATAGTATAAAATCAATACAAGCATTGACAAGAGAGTTAAAAAAAACCTCAAAACTGAAACGATGTTCCCTGCATCCTGAGTGCTTTTGCAAGAAGAACTGTATGGTGTGTGTGAGTACATGAGCAGAAAGTGAGGAAAAGTTAATACTGTGAATGATAAACATTAGGTGCGATATTAAGAGAAACTAGAATGAACAATTAATGTAAGGAACTAACTAGAATTAAAATGTTCATGTACAATAATATACACAAAAATGTATTTTTAATGCTGGTGTAAATCACTTAGCATTATGTACATACTGTGCAAGCTAAGCTATTGTATGTTATTACTGCGTAGCCTGTTGTATGTGTATTGTCTAGATGTATGCAAAACGACGTGCCCTAATTACAAATACGTACCTCTACAAAAGGTAATTTACGTGACCAATTTAAACAGCAATTGCAATCACAATCACTACATAACTAGTGTCACCAACAGAGCACAGGTACCTAAATATATAGAGCACACTGTGAAATACACTTACCGGCAACGAGAGATGTATTACTGTGGCATCAAACTCTGGAACGTTGGTCACTGGTGCAAGTATTTCAAATAATTCTGATGTTCATAACTACATATCGGTTCTTTCCTTTTCCATAAGCTGGCTGCACTCTTTTTCTACTTCTTTCACAACAACTTCAAATGAGTCGCTGTCAATTTTCATAACCTTTTCACCCTTGGCTGCAAGTATTTCCTCTACATTTTTTTTACCTTCTAAATCGGGAAACCAACCTAGATTGTCTGCAATCAAATGATTACTGTTACAACCCTCACAGCGTACTATCACAACTCCTTTCTCATATGCAACTTTCGATATTGTTTTCGCGTTTCTGGTGTTACATTTCTTGCAAGTAAACGAGAGAAAAATCTTTGCTTCCACTTTCCCTAACGGTTGCACTGACATGTGCCGGTCAATTAATTTCATGGAAGGTTGTATACACATAAAGCGAGTTTTGTTTGACTGGAAATTTGTAGCAGAGCACGTACACTGGCATGATCCACATCCATCCTTTCTTGAAAGCACTGACAACTTTCTGCTGTTTAACAATCTCAAAATTATTCCACCGTTACTTCTCAATTTAAATCGAAACATTGTTGCATACATACAAACAAGATACACAAAGTTCACGTCATACACAGTTCCCAGGCAATGAGGTTAGGATATTTATTAATCTGTTTCTAAGCCATAGAATTACTAAATAATAAGCTGATTTACATTGCCTTACATCTTTGCCTTGGTTCGTGGCTTGGGTTGTAATACAGGACAAAGTCGCCTGTATTTTACGCCCGTGTAAACCATCAGACAATTTGTCAAATTTCACGTGTTTGTCGAGAGAAATTTTAAGAGACGCCTGATTTGACCTCACTCTTATACGTCTTTGGATTTGTCAAACAGACTATTTAAGCATGCGTTTGTCAAACAACAGCCAGTTGCTTGCCGGTCTTCGAAGATGTCTGAACTTGTTTGTGTTGACGTTTCGTCGCGCTTGATTACCGAAAAAGAGTTTTTGTTGCAATTTATCTCTCTGTATCGTGAGTTTCCAGAATTGTGGAAAATAGGATCAGAAGGATATCGGGATAAAAAGAAAAGAGCCCTGGCAATTAACAAAATAGCAGAAGTATTGCGTCTTTCTCAGCCTTATATTACCCGGGAGGATGTTAAAAGGAAAATAAATATCGTACGCACAACATACAACCGGGAGAGCAATAAAATAAGAAAATCGAAGCAATCTGCGTCTTCTCCGGGAGAAATATATGTCCCCAAGTTGTGGTACTTTAATGAACTTTCATTTTTAGATAACCAGCTAGAAGAGGAAGCCGCAATTGGTGCAATCGAAAATCAGGTAACTAATTTTATATGTTTATTTGCATTTAACCTCGACATAGTTTTATTGTTCGAAAATGTTTGCAGAATTAATAGTAACAATTGCATATAATTGGTATTGTTGTAAGCATTTCGTTTACCATGGCACTGACAAGTGAGATGGGCCATGAGAGAAACTGTTGTCATATTTATCAAACTGAAAGGTACGCAAGTGTTTTTCCAGGTGATAGACGCCTTTAGTTCCGTTCTACTCACTGGGGAACCATTTGAGTGCAAGACAGAAATATTACCGATTTAGGAAATTCGAACTTTCATATCTTGGTTGATTTGTTTATAAGTAGATTACTATCACAGAAGATGACATTTTTTATAATATTTTCTACTGAGACCTCTGAAAACGATTTAACTTGTCTGTCAAATTCGCTGTTTCGTATACACGGATTTGTAAAACGTGCATAGATATACCAACAAAGTTTGTCAAATTTAACCTCACTTCCGAATCAGCTGTCGCAAAGTATTTTGACGCTACTGGGGATAGCTACATGCAGACAAAGGGTTTCTCGTATTGACTTTAGCATTATCTTGAAAGAATAATAGAAAACAAGCTGATGGTGCAAGAATGGTTGAAACTGAGAGATAAATATAAACCATGAAAATCAAATGAAAGTTAATCAAACCACAACGTGATAACGTATGCATAGTCCTTAGAACAAGTGAAAAGTCTAGTTTTTTTGTATTTTATTGCATTCGTGCTTGTTTATTGTGCATAGAGTATTTATTTTCTTCTGAATGTTTTCGTGTGCAATACATGGTGGGGAAAGACGCGACACATCCAGAATTTTTAGGATTGCCAGTGCCCTTTTGCTTTTGTACATATATAATTTTTCGCGTGAAAAATGTGCGACGAAACATCAGTACAAACAACGTTCAACGTCTTCTCAACTCGGTCGTCAATCAAAGTTCTTCTCAAACACGCCAAAGTTAGTGTTAAATAATTTGACAAACTAGTGAAGTTTGACAAATTACTTGTTTGCAAGGACCTGGCAGCTAGTAGCTCCCAGGTTCTTTGAATCAAAGTAATCAAATAATTTGTATAATCAGCTAAAGGGGCCTGCAAGTTTTCACCGTCTATTGACAATATTAGTTTACCAAACCTTCATTCCCTTTAACCCACCCTCACACTATCAAATTATTGCCAGCTGGCAAAGTGATTTTAGCCTACAGTGTTACCGCATGGTACTGAACGCTCAAAGGAAGAGTGTGTGCCACGACTGTATTAGCTACAAGTGGTCAGAAACAATGGAAAAGAGTGAAACAAAGTGCGACTTTTCACATCTTAATTCATTGACTGTAACCTGAACCATAGAACTTAAACATTTTCGGATGAGCTCTGCATCGTACGAAAAATTATTAATTTTGCTACAACTTAAAGTAGAGGAGCAAAGTATGTTAATGAGAGAGGCAATCTTACTCGACGAGAAATTAGGAGTAACTGAGATTTCTAGAGGCAGGTAGTGCTCTAATATCGGCAAACACAATTTGCAGTTATGTAAGAAGATAATTCACATGAAACTTTAAGTTTTGTGATTATTTCCTGAAACTGACGAACATTTCGTTGCTTATATGTAATGTACTTTTCTATGTTGAAGATGTTTTCAAATTAATAAAGAAAGCAATGCCACGGTGAATCCTCCCTTGACCGTCCCTAAAGTGGTAGACACTATTGCAACTGTCTTTTAAATGAAGTGCATTAAAATACACTTGGAAAAATTGAATCTCAAATTTCATACGGTATGCACAAACGCGAATTGAAAATATAAATAGCACATAGCGCCTACTAACGCTGTGGGGCCAGCTCTTGAAGCTATTTTAACATCTGAAAGGCGAAAACTGTCACTCGACTTCCACGCTCATTGTGTATTGACATTTGACAGTATTGAGAAATTTTTTGGGGCAATCGGTCGGTAGGCTGCTGGTCAATATTTCCAGTATTGGTAATACGTCTATATGCGCTTCTAGGTGGAACAGCCTTCTTACATGTTTCCTTTGCAATTACAGATAATTGTTGCATCGATGTACATTTCTGTTTGTGCAGTCCATGTTGGCTGGACAGTTTTACAAGTATGAGATAATGCTGGCAAACATCTTTTCAGCTAAAATTTCCACTATATCTGCTGGATTTAGCACCCATTTCAACCTCAAACTTAAGATACATGTGGTCACTTAAGAGTGTGCATCGATTCGTCTTAGTATCCAAAACAGTGGGCCACATTTGCAAGATTAGAAAACACACAACAGCGACACTGCTAAATGTTCCGATAGATATGATACATTAGATGCACCAGTAGACGTATTACAGTACAAACACGAATGGAATTAACAGGGAACGACACCAGGAATCACAGTAATGCAGAAGTGCAAGAAACTAACGTTCTCATGTTAATTGACTAAAATGCGAAAAAGTTTGCATATGTATTTTAAATGAGTTACTGCAAGACGCGCTCCCTCTAACGTCTTCTGTCAAGCCAAGTGCGCTATTTAATGAAGTTATGAGAGATAGTCGTAACAAAAACAAATACGTGGGAAAAGAAGATGCACTAGTAGTATTTGCTGGAGCAAATGGCAGTAGAAATTGGTAGAAGACACGTACATTCAGAAACATTGGAAATAAGGTAATCAGAAACTCAATACACATAAGGGGATACTGTGTAAAATTCCATACCAGCAGGACAGAGTGTAGGCAAATATGTTATATATCAACTGAACAAGCATAGTGTAAAACCAGCTGAACAATACAACCACATCACCATAGCTGATGTAATTTCGCATGGCAAGGACTGGATATAAAAGAAAGAAAAAGAAAGATGCTATCCAGCGAATTGCAGTATGCTATAACAACCAAAATGCAGGCCACAGTAATGCAAAATAACGATAGTGACAGAAGAAGAAAATCTCTTACAAAATCAAAAAACCAGGAAGATGTCACAACCATCACACTGTAAAAAATAGCAAGATCACAATGTGTTAACACAAGAACCATCTGTAGCTGCGTTAAATGTAATAAATGAACCATCACACACAACACCACAAAAAGAATATGAAATACACCAAAGCCCTGGTACGAAAAAGCAGCATCAGCAACTTCAAAGTGGACAAAAAGAAAGGAAACCAACATGGACTTTGCAGAGAATACAAGCAGTTACCTAAAGATTTTTAAGCCACAGTTAAGGGAACAGGAGAGGGGTAAAATACATAATAACAAATAAAATGTGATCACTTCCAACGAGAACAGATTTTCAACAACTCAGGAGTCATCAAAAAGAAAATGCTATTAAAAGTCTTGTGCAAACATTCAATACCTAGGCAACAAAAAACTAGAAGTAGAAGTATCCCTGAACGAAAAATGACCAGAAGTATTATGTCTTATGATTAATTCTGTAGATCAAAACATAAGGTCTTGCTATGTAAAAGAAGAAAGTTGGTAATCTTCAAGACACTGAATACTGTAAATGTATAAATCTTCCAGCATACATTGAAAATATTTTGAGATTATTGGCATGAAGAGTGAAGAACTAAGAATTTCCTGTGTACATGGTTCTAAATGGTAATGTTGCAACATTTCTGGAAAAAAAAAAAAAAAAAAAAAAAAAAAAAAATTTGTTGTAATATGTGGAGACTACACATAGATATGGATAAAGAGTCAAAACCAAAACAAGCATTTAAAGAAACCGTACTACAGTGTAATACGAAAACAGTAATAATTGCACCTAGAGGGTAACTAACCAGAGTCAGGTCATCACTGATAATGTTATCACTAATATTGGAAACAGTAAAGCAAAAGTTCTGCAAACAGTGACCTCTGATCATCATATATATGACACACACACACACACACACACACACACACACACACACACACACACACACACACACACACACACACACAGGGTGATTATAATTAAAGTTTAACTTTTGAAAACACTGTAGAAATATCACCACTGGTCAGAATGATGTCAATTTGCAACAGGATATTATCGGAGAAGGGGGAAAACATATGGCAGAAGAAGAAAAATAGTGTGAAAATTGATCAGTAGATGGCGCTGTATGTGTCAGAATACGTAAATGGAAAAACCTGTCATGCGCACGACCCATTGAAGTTGGTATAAACATTCTGGGTACACAGCTTCTCCTCCTTTCGTGTCTGCGGCATTCGCCATGACTGTATCGATGCAGGATCGCACTCTGCTTGTAAAGCTGTATTACAGGAATGATGACTGTGCATACATCCTTCTGCAGAAATTTCGGACACTGAAGGGTCTGAAAAAAGGCGTTGGTCCGCATAAATTCAAAAAGACGGGTTCTTTTGGTGTGCAGCCTAGTAGAGGGAGAAAACAAATTGATTTGACATCAGTGGAAGCAGTGGCCACAGCAATGCAGGAGCAGACGAGTGGTGGGGTGCAAACGTGTAGTGCACGGAGAATTGCCCAAACATTGGACATACCTGTGAGCACGGTGCATAAAATCCTACAAAACTTTCTTCTTTGGCATTCATTCACAATTACCCATGTGTAAAAGTTGCTTCCTGTTGACATGTCAGCAAGAGAGACCTTTGCTTTAGAATTTCTTGCTCGCATAGAAGTGGCCAATGATTAGCCGTGGAAGATTTTCTGGAGAGATGAAGCCCATTTTCATCTAACAGGATATATCAATACACAGAATTGTCAAGTGTGGGCAACGGAAAATCCACAAAAAAAGTCAACCAGTACCACTTCATACTGAAAAGGTCACTGTGTGGTGCGGGTTTACATCATCATTTATCATAGGGCCATATTCTTTTGAAGAGACAGGTGCTTCCGGTGCTGTTACCTGTACTGTCACTGGAAAGTGCTATGAGTGTGTTTTTTGCAGTGTTTCTAGATTTGTCTAAAGCTTTTGACACAATCATGCATACAGCACTAATTGAAAATCTTAAAAGATATGTCATGTGTGGTCATGCACTGCAATGGATAAAATCATATGTCAATAACAGAAATCAGTGTATGATTACAGAATCTGGATGCAGTTCTGAAAACAGAATCTGGATGCAGTTCTGAAATTGGGGACATTTGGTATGGTGTACCTCAAGGGTCTCACACTTGGCCCACTTCTGTTCAGCCTATTTCTAAATAATATTCGGGTCAGTAGAAGGATAAAATATTCTATATGTAGATGACATGACATTATTGAATGTAGAAGAAAATCTGGGAACACCAGAGAGGGTTTCTGGATCGGGACCATGTCCCTCTCTGGTCTTCCCAGACAGTAACTAAAGTTAGCAATTGCCCTCTAACTGTGTTCCAGCTACCATTGTCGCTTCTGAAGTCCTTAATTACCTTGACAGTAACATGCTACCACCCTAAATGCAGTTTTAGTCCTGCTCTAGCATTGCTTTCTCTCAGATTCCTCACCGACTTTTGCCACAAGGGTTCCACTATCAGATGCAGCTTTCTGGTTGATTACTCTCCAGTCACCTGTTGAGACTTTCTGGTTGTGAATCCATAATTTCTCAAATAGGATCTTTGGAGGAACATCCTTAAGAAGTTTCAGTACACAAACAGATATCTTCATGTTCTCGAGGGTTCCAATGCTGCCTAGAGCATCGCTTCATCTCCTTCCATGGATATCTTTGGTGTCATGTCCTTAAACCAATCTATTGTTGTCATCCTCTCACAGATAAAGATTAGAGGAACTTTGTCCAGACAGACTCTCCTGAATTTGGAACCTACATTTCTGTCTTCCTCAGTCTTTATAAAGAGAGCTGTCTTAACTATCTCTTCCTGCTGTGAGGTGAAGTTGACAAGTGGATATCCTTGTTGGATAACTCCCATTCTAAAAACAGAATACTGTATGTCTGTTTCGGCTTTTTCTGGGTCTGTTGGCTCTTCATTTACTCTCTTGTTCCCTTTCTTTTAAGTATAAGGGATCTGTTGACACCTTCACTCTGAAACATCAATTTTTGGGAATCTTAGGTTCAATGTCTTTTAATTCCCTTCATTTGTTTCTAGGAAGCCATTCTTTACTTTTCTTTTTGTTCTCAAAGAAATTTCCCCATCTGAGCCCCAGATAAGGGTTTGACCTTGAACTGGTCCAACTTGTCATTGTTGTATTCCACTTCTTGGACTGGTCTGTTACCGAATCCGGTTGCAGAAACAGCTTCCATTGGTTTCAGACCTTACGTTTAAGTATTTGAGGTATCATAAAGCCCTCAGTTATTAAACTGATATTTGTCTTCTCCATTTTGGTCCCATGAGAATTGTGGCAAATTAGGTGAACACCAGCAGAGTCCCATGCCGGTGTAAAGCTAATTCCTCAGAGAGATCATCCACTACCCCTGAGGCAACATTCATGACACATCTTCCTACGTGCCACACACTGTTCGGCACACATTGCATCACATCTTTGTTGGGTATCTAAGGTGTTGGGTCAACAACTATGGAAATGGTTGTGAGAAGAGATGGAGCATTTTGGGACATGCTTCATCTGGTTCATCCACTGAGAACTGTCCAGTGTGGGAGACCTGCCAGCAGCTAAGCTACTACCAGCACAGCTCTCAGGTTCGCGCAAATCTTTCTTCCCGATGGTCAGTGCTACAATAAGACGAGGTCCTCACGAGCAATTTCTTCAATTTCTTCCAAGGAAAGCAACATGCAAGTTTTCTCAGTTTATATCAAACAAACCTGACAAATATGAACTCAAGGTTTGGATAGTTGCAAAAGTGACATCTAAGTACATTTACAATGCCGTCCCTTGTCTTAGTAAGTATGAACACCAACCAGACAACCAGCCTTTGGGAATGTGTCAGTCTTCACTTCTTAAAGCCACTTCCATAGTAAGGAAGGAATACGAAATCAGACAGCTTCTTCACATATCTTCTTCCAGTAGCTAACAAACTTCAACAGAAGAACATGTTGTCGGTGGGTACAGTGAAAATGATTCCCTGAGAGATCCCCAATTGCATGGAGAATAACAATTCTGACTTACATTCCACTGTCATCAGGAAAGAGACTGATAAGACAGAGTCCACCCTTACAGTGTACAAGGGAAGACAGACAAGGATGTCACTCTTCTCAGCACACTTGATTCTGAAGTAACAGTGAGTGAAGAAGAAACCAGAAACTGTTACCTTCTATATGCATGTGGACATTGTTTATCAAATAACTCATAAATATTCAACTAAGCTTGCTTGCAGGAGATGGTCAATGCTTGTCATTTACAATATCCTAGACATGACAGCAATTAATGTAATTTGTCATCTAGAATGTAATAACCAAAAATAACCTGAAGAGGAAAGCATTCCTTCTTCATTAATGCAAATAGTTATGTAGTAATAAAAATTTTGGGTTCAATTTTTACAATTTCTTTACTCATTAAAAAGTATGCCTGAAGGGGACTGGTGACCACAATGTTACCTTGGTAAATATGTAGTTACAGATTTGTTTGACCTGACACAAATGATTTACAGTCCAATCTGTATTGTAAACTAATTATGGTATGTTTAAGAGAACAACAATTAACTTTGAATCCAATTGCCCAAATTAATCATTCATAACACAATCAAATAAAACAACAGCTCACACAACTTACGTAGAGTTAGGTGTGAGGGAGTATTACACCCCTCTGTGACACTACTTGCCTGTGTTCTACCTACCTTCAATTAGCGGCCCCTTCTCATCCCTCTGTGACTGCCTGGACCTCAAAAAAATAGAGACCAGTGCTTGAGTAGGAGAAGCATGACCTGTGTCATAAACTTGTTTGTTTGGAAAATGGGTTATCTCTTCAGGAATTTACCACATCGGCCTTTCTCACAAAACTGCTCTAAATCTGGCCACAGCTCACCAACCACTTTCTGGCACTAGATTGGGGCTGTGCATGTCGGGAACATTAGTGGCAATTTCTATTGCATTTGTGGTAATAGGACATATAAGATACATTTTGGTAACAGGGCATGTATCTGCCAGAAATAGCAATAGTAATTTCTTTGGTGCATTTGTGGGAACATGACATATAAGATGCATTTGTAGTAACAAGACATGTATCTGCCGCTCTGCCACTGTTGTTGTTTGCACCTGTATGACACCAGTTGCACAAATGATGCTGTTGCAAACTAGCAGTGGTGGGTCAAGATCTGCTTCACTACTGGATCTGGTTCCATCTTCAAATTCATTGTTTTATTTGCTTATTTATTTGTATACCAGAGTTTGTTTCATGAAGAACTTATAGTAAAGAAGAATGAGTCCAGGCATACGTTAGCAGAGAGAAGCAACTGTTAGAAACTAATTCTTCAGGCTGTATTCATCTATTCTGTTATAAATTAACAAAGCTGCTATTCATAAAACAAGCTGTTGCTTCCCATTTATAATGAGTAGTTACAAATAAGGCAAGCAGCTGTAAATAAACAGTGTGTGACCTGTCTGATAACTGTCAAAGAATAGCAGATATCTAGGATACACATAAGAATACAAGATTTTATGTTGTGTATTATTTCCAGAGCAGATTATTTCTCTGCAGCAAAGAGCGCACTAATTATAAACTTCCTGGCAGATTAAAGCTATTAAACCAATAATCTTTGCGCTCAATTCATAGTGTAGAAGAGTTCCTCAAAAATCCTTAGAGCTTAAGTGAGGATCATGCAAATACTGTAATCGTTAATATTGGCTTATACATGTATTCATTTGTGAACTTTAAGTTTCTATTGTGGTTTAATTATAACTTACACATTGACTTGCCCAGTATATGAAGTGCTGTAAAATTTTGTGAACATAATTTTCTAGTTTCTAAAGTGTTTTAATTGTAAGATATACTTTGACCTGTCCAATATCTGATGTGCTGTACTGTACATGTAAAATTTACTGGACCAATAAATACAATACAATCTTGTGGGAACCCAAGCTAACTGATTTCATAAGGCAAGTCCTTTATTGACTGTGATGCAAGAAACCCAGATCTCTATTTAAGATTACCTTAGTGCAATGATTTAGTGTTTTATTAATAAGACAATTGCAAAGAGAGCAAGCAGAAATAGAAATCTTAATCATGTCATGTGTCCTGTATTGAAAGCAAGATTAGCTATGCTGGTTCCCTAGGCTGTCCAAGGTGTGCCTGACACTAGCATTTCTGGCATCTTTCTTCACTCGTGTGACATTTCTAGACAGTTCATCATATCCCACATTTTTACAGCTCAGTAAAGTATCCACATAATGTGACAATGTAGTTCTACTAAGACTGCAGCAGAACACAGTGAACTGCTGTTCACATACAGATATGGAGATTCACAGTTTCACTGCAGAAGTGAGCTACGGATACAGTACTGTTGGTAGAGCACTTGCCCGCGAAAGGCAGAGGTCCCAAGTTTGAGTCTCAGTCCGGTACACAGTTTTAATCTGCCAGGAAGTTTCATATCAGTGCACACTCTTGCTGCAGAGTGAAAATCTCATTCTGGAAACATCCCCCAGGCTGTGGCTAAGCCATGTCTCTCCAATATCCTTTCTTCCAGGAGTGCTAGTTCTGCAAGGTTCGCAGAAGAGCTTCTGTCAATTTTGGAAGGTAGGAGATAAGGTACTGGCAGAATTGAAGCTGTGAGTGCGGGTCATGAGTCATGCTTGGGTAGCTCAGTTGGTGGAGCACTTGCCCACAAAAGGCAAAGGTCTCAAGTTCAAGTCTTAGTCCGGCACACAGTTTTAATCTGCCAGGAAGTTTCATAATCCTGGGTGCAGCTCTGTACTCTGCAATCCAAGCTCACACATAACTAGAAAGGAAGGAAAATTAGGGTTTAACTTCCTGTCATTAGATGTGGAGCACAGTCTCTAATTAGGCAAAAATGGAGAAGAAAATTAGCCTTTTCATTTCCAAGAAAACCATCCCACCATTCACCATAAGAGATTTAGAGATGTGAAAAATCTAAACAGGGATCGTCAGAAGAGGAGTTGAACCTAATTCCTTCCAAATGCAAGCCCATTGTCATAATCATGGTACTACCTCGCTCAGTGTCGCTTAGATTGGAGGGGAATCCCACCTTATGCAAGAGACAGTTCTCTGGTTTTGTGTTAACCAGACTTGTTTTAGCCCTTTTTGTGCTATCTTCAATGAGTTTATTTTCTTTCTTACATGAAGCTGTTAATTGTTTTTGTTGGTTGCTTTAAATCTACTACACAATTTACAGCTTGTTGTAGTTTTTTTATGTATTAGTGTATTTTCCTTTGTTTGTGTTGAGGTAACATGCATATTTCTTTCACCGTTGTTGTTTCATGTGCATTTTCTAAGGTTTTTTCACCAAGCACATAGTTTCCACTGCCCTTACATGTTGTTATGCATGCTGATGGGAACTCTGTGCACAAAGTCTTTTAATGGCTTCTCATGTTTAGCAATACCAAAGAAAATGCTACATGTTACATTAAACACATTTCTAAGACAGGAAAACATATGACTGTCCATTATTTTTAAATGCATATGGCTAGTGATATTTCTGTTGGTCATTCTTTTACCTTTACACAAGCAACATTTTCAGAGTGCACTTTATTCTAAGTATGCAGAACAAAGGACTCTCCTTTACAAGGTGCAGAAAACTTTTTCACCCATTCTGGTCCATGTTACTAGCTTGCACTTATTAACAAAATTTGCAAGATGCAAGCTTTGTTACATCATTGTACAGTAGCCACTCAAAAATGGCTTAACTAGTCTTTATTAAATTTTCCTTTAGTTGGGAATGGTGATTTGGGACTATCAACTTTCCTTTGAGCGGAGAAGGAAGATGATATAAGCTGAACACCATTACTACTCGCTGAGTCTGTCTCACAAATCACAATTTTATTTTCCTGCACACGGAGAGCATTGACATTGTCCTTCACATTTTGTCACCAGCTGCACATGTTTCATTTGATTTATTATACTTAAAAAAACTATGATACGTTTATTTGCCTCTTTTCAATGGTAATAATTAATTTTCCACAAAATTAGAAATGTTGTTGTTGTTTTTGTGGTCTTCAGTTCAGAGACTGGTTTGAGCAGCTCTCCATGCTACTCTATCTTGTGCAAGGTTCTTCATTTCCCAGTACCCACTGCAACCTACATCCTTCTGAATCTGTTTAGTGTACCGTATTTACTCGAATCTAAGCCGCACTCGAATCTAAGCCGCACCTGAAAAATGAGACTCGAAATCAAGGAAAAAAAAATTTCCCGAATCTAAGCCGCACCTGAAATTTGAGACTCGAAATTCAAGGGGAGAGAAAAGTTTTAGGCCGCACCTCCAAATCGAAACAAGGTTGGTCCATAGTAATATGAGACACAATTTAGGTCGAATGAATGACGATACAGCTACAGTAGTTTGGTTCGAGTCGTAAGCTTAGCAGTTAAGCTTTACCAGGTCAGGCGCTCCGTCCTTATTGATACGGTTACCCTTCCTTTTTCACATGCTTCGTCTGGTTTGAATTGATTGCTTATTTTTCTTTGATCTGATAAGTGCCGTTCTCTTTGTTATAGGTGTTTACGTCACTCTAAGCTGAAAAAAATGCATTATTTTAATGTGTCATGCATTGTTTGTCGCATTCTGATTATGAGTGTTTATGACCTGCCGCCGCTCGCGGCATGGCTTGCTTTTGTGCGCGCTACCGCCGACCGCCGCTTTTTTTTTTTTTTTTTTTTTTTTTTTTTTTTTAAAAAAAAAGGAATCGTCTCATCAGCGAAACAGTGGCAAGAGACTGCTATTTGTTTTCTTTGCTGCTTTCTTTGATAATGATCAGAAAGAACCAAATAATAGACTGCATATGATAGAAGATGTTCTGAACGAGAGTTTAGCGAAAATTTTTCTGCGTTTGAAAATCTTTGCAGACGCCTCTTTCGTACATTACATTCTGCACAGAAATTAGAGTCATCTTAGATTTAAAAATCTAGTCAATTGCCGTGCTTCATTTCTGACTGTATCACTATTAGGCATAAGAATAATATGAATATAAACATGACATGATATGTATACTCTTCCACGTTTGCTGTTGTCTCACTCTAGTTTCGTAGTTTATTAGGCAGACAGGATTTAAATGAGATAGCAGCAAACACGAAAGAATACATGGCAAAATGTTTATATTCGTATTATTCTTATGGTGAAGAGAATACTGCATGTGATTCACAATTCATAAAAGTTCCTATTTGCCATCATCTCCTTTCACACTTAGGAACAAAATTCAGAACATAGAGTTGGTCATATTGACAAACATCCCAAACAGTCATGCCAGTCGGATTTTCGTAGTACATTGAAATGCTGCCACATTCGAAGATGAACAATACGGCATTTGTATTTACTTCGTTGGATAATGTATGAAAATGCAATGGTCGAAACTCAGGGCGGAGAAAAAAGCTCGTCTTCCACCTTTTTTTTTTAATTTATTTACTGACGCAGAGGTTTTGGCTCTAGTATTTATCTTTCTGCCTGCAAAGCATGCCTGTGTAGTGCTACATATATTCGACGGCATAAGTTAGTTGTGGTGGCACCTACCAACATTTTTCAGAACTTCCGCTTACTTTGCACTCAATTCTAAGCCGCAGGCGGTTTTTTGGATTACAAAAACCGGAAAACAAGTGCGGCTTAGATTCGAGTAAATACGTTATTCATCTCTTGGTCTCCCTCTACGATTTTTACCCTCCACACTGCCCTCCAATACTAAATTGGTGATCCCTTGATGCCTCAGAATATGCCCTACCAACAAATCCCTTCTTCTAGTCAAGTTGTGCCACAAATTTCTCTTCTCTCCAATTCTGTTCAATACCTCCTCATTAGTTATGTGATCTATCCATCTAATCTTCAGCATTCTTCTGTAGTACCACATTTTGAAAGCTTCTATTCTCTTCTTGTCCAAACTAGTTATCGTCCATGTTTCACTTCCATACATGGGTACACTCCATACAAATACTTTCAGAAACGACTTCCAGACACTTAAATCTATACTCGATGTTAACAAATTCTCTTCTTCAGAAACACTTTCCTTGCCATTGCCAGTCTACATTTTATATCCTCTCTACTTTGACCATCATCAGTTATTTTGCTCCCCAAATAGTAAAACTCATTTACTAGTTTGAGTGTCTCATTTCCTAATCTAATTCCCGCAGCATCACCCATTTAATTTGACTACATTCCATTATCCTCGTTTTGCTTTTGTTGATGATAATCTTATATCCTCCTTTGAAGACACTGCCCATTCCGTTCAGCTGCTCTTCCAGGTCCTTTGCTGTCTCTGACAGAAATACAATGTCATCGACGAACTACAAAGTTTTTATTTCTTCTCCATGGATTTTAATTCCTACTCTAAATTTTTCTTTTGTTTCCTTTACTGCTTGCTCAATATACATATTGAATAACATCGGGGATAGGCTACAACCGTGTCTCACTCCCTTCCCAACCACTGCTTCCCTTTCATGCCCCTTGACTCATAACTGCCATCTGGTTTCTGTACAAATTGTAAATAGCCTTTCGCTCTCTGTATTTTACCCCTGCCACCTTCAGAATTTGAAAGAGAGTATTCCAGTCAACATTGTCAAAAGCTTTCTCTAAGTCTACAAATGCTAGAAACATAGGTTTGCCTTTCCTTAATCTATTTTCTAAGATAAGTTGTAGGGTCAGTATTGGCTCACGTGTTCCAACATTTCTACGGAATCCAAACTGATCTTCCCCGAGGTCATCTTCTACCAGTTTTTCCATTCATCTGTAAAGAATTCGTGTTAGTATTTTGCAGCCGTGGCTTATTAAACTGATAGTTCGGTGATTTTCACATGTGTCAACACCTGCTTTCTTTGGGGTTGGAATTATTATATTCATCTTGAAGTCTGAGGGTATTTTGCCTGTCTCATACATCTTGCTCACTAGTTGGTAGGGTTTTGTTAGGCCTGGCTCTCCCAAGGCTGTCAGTAGTTCTAATGGAATGTTGTCTACTCCTGGGGCCTTGTTTCGACTTAGGTCTTTCAGTGCTCTGTCAAACTCTTCACGCAGTATCGTATCTCCTATTTCATCTTTATCTACATTCTCTTCCATTTCTATAATATTGTCCTCAAAAACATCGCACTTGTATAGACCCTCTATATACTCCTTCCATCTTTCTGCTTTCCCTTCTTTGCTTAGAACTGGGTTTCCATCTGAGCTCTTGATATTTATGCAAGTGGTTCTCTTTTCTCCAAAGGTCTCTTTAATTTTCCTGTAGGCAGTATCTATCTTACCCCTTGTGATATGCGCCTCTACATCCTTACATTTGTCCTCTAGCCATTCCTACTTAGCCATTTTGCACTTCCTGTCGATCTCATTTTTGAGACGTTTGTATTCCTTTTTGCCCACTTCATTTACTGCATTTTTATATTTTCTCCTTTCATCAAGTAAATTCAATACCTCTTCTGTTACCCAAGGATTTCTATTACCTCTCGTCTTTTTACCCACTTGATCGTCTGCTACCTTCACTATTTCGTCTCTCAACGCTACCCATTCTTCTTCTACTGTATTTCCTTCCCCCATTCTTGTCAATCGTTCCCTAATGCTCTCCCTGAAGCTCTCTACAACTTCTGGTTCTTTCAATTTATCCAGGTCCCATCTTCTAAAATTCCCACCTTTTTGCAGTTTCTTCAGTTTTAATCTACAGTTCATAACCAATAGATTGTGGTCATAGTCCACATCTGACCCTGGAAATGTCTTCAATTTAAAACCTGGTTCCTGAATCTCTGTCTTACCATTATATAATCTATCTGAGACCTTCCAGTATCTCCAAGCTTCTGCCATGTATACAACCTTCTTTTATGATTCTTGAACCAAGTGTTAGCTATGATTAAGTTATGGTCTGTGCAAAATTCTACCAGGTGGCTTCCTCTTTCATTCCTTACTCCCATTCCATATTCACCTACTATGTTTCCTTCTCTTCCTTTTCCTACTATCGAGTTCCAGTCACCCATGACTATTAAATTTTTGTCTCCCTCCACTATCTGAATAATTTCTTTTATCTCATCATACATTTCATCAATCTCTTCGTCATCTGCGGTGCTAATTGGCATATAAACTTGTCCTACTGTAGTAGGCGTGGGCTTCGTATCTATCTTGCTCACAATAATGCATTTTTAGAAATAATATATGTTTACTCATGATAGAATATAGGTAATCAAAAAACTCGAATACTGGAGGATGTCACTATATCATGAAAGCACTACCATACCATTTGTTACTATCTTTTTTAATGGATGGTGCTACTCTCTTGATTCATGGACCAGAACTTTCTCATTCTTGCAAACACATGGCATGACATATATACGAGGGTAATCCCAAAAGTAAAGTCTCCTATTTTTTTATAAGTACATAGACCTGTTTATTTCTACAATGGTTTACATCAGTTTACAGCTTGAACATTTAGCTATTTTTCAACATAATCACCATTTTGTCGATGCATTTTTGTAGACGCTGTGGCAGTTTTTGTATGCCCATGTCATACCAGCTTGCTGCCATGCTGTTCAGAAAACTATGAACTGGTATGATTGTTGCTTGATCTCAGATGTAAAGTGGTATGCCCAGGTTTCGTCACCCACGACAATTGTGTCCAGAAAGTTGTCCTGTTCAGCTGCAAGGCGTTGAAGAAATGCACAGGAAGCATCAACTCGTTGCCTCATGAGGTCCTCAGTCAGCATGTGTGGCACCCATTTTGCTCACACCTTCCAGTAGTTCAATGTTTCCTTTAAAATTCTGTGAGCACTGCTACAGGAAACCTCAGGAACCAACGTGCAGAGATCATCCTGAGTGATCCGCCGATCTTCATGCTTGCTTTGCTCAATCTTCAACACTGTCTCCTCAGAAATTGACAGTCTCCTGCTCCTTTGTTCATTATGAATTTCGGTCCGACCAGCTGCAAACTCTCTACACCACTTACGAACATGCACGACTCACCATACACGTCCGTCAATTGGCGATGGATTTCAATCGGTGCAGTGCCCTTTGCGTTCAAAAACCAAATAACTGCGCGCAATTCGCACTTGGCAGTAACATCCAACGAGAGCTCCATTCTCAATGGCTGCCAAGCCAAGACTGAGCACTTCAGCAGGGTATGCACATGTTTACACACAGCATATGAAGCACTCTTCATAACAGTGTGACCAACTGCCACACAAATAGATTTCTGTACTTATAAAAAGTAAAAAAAATTATAGGAGACCTTACTTTTGGGCTTGCCCTCGTACAATGCTATAGTATGTGAGTTGTGCACAAGTTTACATTGTCTGTGAAATTCTGAATCTACCCATATTGTGTTTAGAAAATAAATAAAATTTACATGTAAGTGTGGGTCACCAGCTGCCAATTTTCAGTCACCAATGGCCAGCTGGCGACCATAAATTTTGAACCCTGATCTTAGGCATTTAACTAAGTGAATCACAGTGAACTCCTAGATAAATTAAAGTTTTATGGTATTGTTGGTACAGCCAGCCAATGGATAATGTCATATCTAACCAAAAGAGTGTAGAAAGTTGTACTTAGTGATTCAACCAATGTAATCCAGGACCATTGTTCTGGCTAGGAAGAAATCACAGATGGGTTCCCCAAGGCTCAATCTTAGGTCCTCTATTGTTCCTTTTACTGTATATGTAAACAATCTTTTGTCTAATATACAAGCAGAATTAGTTCTTTTGCAGCTGACACTGGTATTCTGATCAATCAAGCATACTTACAGAACCAGAAGAAATGGTAAACAATGTTCTTAAAAGTATCGTTGTCTAGTTTTCTGTGTATGGTCTCACCCTCCGTTTTTCTTGTGCACCAGTTGTGAGTGTAACACATGGCAAAGAAATAGTAAATAGTGTGTAAACTTCAAAATTCTTTGGTGTTCATGTTGATGGGAATTTAAATTGGAAAATTCACATTTTGGAATTCCTAAAACAACTTTGTTCAGCCACATTTGCACTTAGAATCATTGCAAACCTTGTGGACAGACAAATCAGTATGAGGACATATTTGGCATACCTTCATTCAACAGCATCATATGGAATAGTTCTCTAAGGTAACCCATCTTTAAGAAAGAAAGTCATCTTTGCTCGGAAATATGCTGTAAGAATAGTATGTGGTGCTCATCCATGATCATCTTGTAGACATCTGTTTAAGGAGTTAGGTATTCTGACTACTGCTTCCCAGTATATTTATTCCCTCATGAAGTTTGTTGTATATGATCTGCTGCAGTTCAAAAGGAACATTGATGTACATAATTACGATACCAGAAGGAAAAATTACATTTGTTACTTTGCATTATGATTGCCTTTAACACAAAAGGGGTGCACAATGCTACAACTAAAATTTTTGATAACTTACCCAGTAATATAAAAATGTCTGGCAGGCAGCACAGTAAAATTTGAAAACAAAATGAAAAAAGTTTCTCTTTGACAGCTTCTTCTAACTTGTACAAGAATTTCTATTTAATGGAAAGAAATTTCTTCTGAAGCCAAGATCACTACATATTATTTATTTAATGGTGAGGAGTCTTGACAGGAGCTTGCTGTCATCATCTGATCTTCATAAATTTAAAGTGCATACAAGTCAGTCATGAACCAGGAACTAATACAGCATAAGCACACTGGTTTGTCAATAATAATAACAAGATGAAATATAAAATACACAGAGCATGAAATATGTCCACTGAAGGGAAGTGGCACAGGTGTACAATGTAACATTGTGAACTGACAACCTCACAATAGGAACTGATCGTGAAATAAATAATATTTAGTGATCTAGGCTTAAGAAGAAATTTCTTTGCATTAAATCAACAGATCGCTCCCAGCACAGTTAGTTAACTAGTTAGTTTCGTGTTAGATGGATCGTTTTACGTGATAAATTGTTATTGATGTGGAACAAGTCATTTTACAGTCACATCATGAATTAGTTTGTAAATATGATTACATACTGAACATTTATAAGATGTTTTATTTAATATACCGTTGTGGATTAGTAGTTCCTGCCCACTGCCTTTTACACATTACAATAATAGAAATTATTCTGCGCAATGGAAGGAATTATCAGGGAAAAACTTTTGCATTATGTTTTCAAATTTTACTTTGCTGTCTGTCAGACATTTTATATCACCAGGTAGGTTATCAAAAATTTTAGTTGGAGCACATTGCACCACGTTTTGTTCTAAAGACAACCTGAATGTGGAGCAATGAATGTAATTTTTCCTTCTGGTATTGTAATTATGTACATCACAGATCCTTTTAAATAGTAGCAGCTTATTTACAACAAACTTCATGAGGAAATAAATATACTGTGGAACAGTAGTCAGAATGCTCAACTCCCTAAACAGATATCTTCAAGGTGATCATTGGCGAATACCACGTATTACTCTTACAGCATGTTTTTGAGCAATGAAGACTTTCTACAAATTTTTAAAGATGAGTTACTTCAGAACATTGTTCCACATGAGATTATTGAATGAAAATATTACAAATATGTCAACTTACTGATTTGTCTCTCCCCAAGATTTGCAATGATTCTAAGCGCAGATGTGGCTGAACTAAGTTGTTTTAGGAGTTCCACAACTGTGCTTTTTCCAGTTTAAATTCCCATCAATAGGAATACCTATCAATTTTGAAATTTCCACCCTATTTATTATTTCCTCGCCATTTGTTACTCTTCTCATTGTTGTAGTACCCCTAAATGTACAGAACTGAATATGTTGGGTCTTTTTAAAATTAGGGTGAGACCATCTGCAGAAAACCAGCCAATGATTCTTTTAAGAACACTGTTTACCATTTCTTCTATTTCTGTATGTATGCTTGGATTGATTACAATATAGTGTCATCTGCAAAAAGAAGTAATTCCTCTCATGGTATCTTAAACAGAAGATTGATTACATACACAATATGAGGAACAATAGTGGACCTGAGGTTGAGCCTTGGGGGAATCATACCCGATTTCTCCCGAGTCAGAAGAATGTCTTTGAACTACATTGGTTGAATTTCTCATCACAACATTCTGCAACCTCTCCCCCCCCCCCCCCCCCCCCCCACCGTTTATAGATATGACATTACGCATTGGTTGTCTATGACATTGATTCCATAAAACTTTAATCTACCTAGGAGACTACTGGGATTCACACAGACAGTTGCCTTAGACAGGTCACAGAAAATACCAACCAGTGCTATTTTGTTATTTAATACTTGTAAAATTTGGTGAGTGAACATGCTCAGTAGAGCAACTCTTCTGGAATCCAAAGTGTGGTTTGTCGGTCTCATGTGAATAATTAAGCCAGATAAACAAATAGGAAAATAGCCAAAATAATCAAATCTTTCCAAAACACTTAGTTTATAAGAGTCCCTGAGAACAGACTGGTATACTTCTCATGGACTGCACCTAAATGTTAAAGAAAAAGAAGAAATGGCCAGAACTTTACTTGGAGTCATCTCTTGAAAGAACCAACCAAAAGCCTGCAATATCAGTCTGATGGAAGCATCTAGATGAAACTAGCCAAATGGTACTGCAGCAACAAGCAACAGCAGTACCTGTAATTAACCACAGTGAGTCAAGAGGGCAGTAATGGGAAATGAGGTAAGATCAGTTGGGGGGCAACAGTAGGCCTATACTCTAAAGGCCAGACACAAGTAGTGCTCCTAGAAGATCCCCAAGATCAATGAGGTTCAAAGTGACATTTTTTGTGGCAAAGTCAAGCAAATTACAAATTCCTGTGGGACAGTTTGTCAAGTCAGTGGAAACAAAAGAAGTTGTGGCACCAACAAGTTCAGACTCTTCAGTATCACTTACTCAGTCAAATGTTGTAGAGTACACAGCTCCAGTGGCTGTAACACCAAGAACTTCCCAGCCCGTACAAGGAAGAAAAGCAATCATCACCTTCTATGACATCTAGATGAACAGAAGCCAGAAATTCAACATTTTCAAAGAATAGGGACAAACTGAACCCTGATATCTGCGTCCAGTACTTATGTAAGTGAAACATCCAGTGACACAGGCTTTTTGATTGTGTCATATGCTCCAATTCTCTCAGTGCCCTTCAGAGCCTTTGTGTGCTGTACACAGTCCATTCCTTAGTGCAACTGGTCCAGGAAAGCTTCTATTTGCTTGCTGTTGAGGGGGCCACTGTGATGTTCATGTGGGTTCCTGGTCACATTATCTCCATGTTGCCATCTGTTGGCAGGTGGTGCCACTTTGCCATCACCATTGGCGTTCTCTTCATGGGAACAAGCTCTGAGGAATTAAATCTCTCCCAGTAGCTGGGCAGACATCATCTCAGCCCTCTTGCCAAGAGGAGATTATTTTACCTAGGTTGTGCATCAGGTATGTCGTTTTAGCCATCGCCATTTGTTAAGTGGTGATTCTGTGCCACTTTGTGCTCATTGTTGTCAGCCTTTGATGGTTCACCACTTCCTGACCTAATGCCCTTTCTTATGTTCTCATATGTGTTTCCCATCTGAGATATCGGCTGTTTTACCAAATTATGTGTGGGCTGTCAACTGCATTTTACTTTTTATCTGTCGTAGCAATATGGCAAAGGACATATAATCTTTGGTTCTGGACCCCCACTGCCTCTATAGCATATTTTATGGATCTTTCTACATGAGGAAGTCCTTGTTCTTAACTTGCTTTCCTTCCATCAATTGGATTTAACATATAGTCACTTTTAAGTTCTTTTACTTCTTGATGTTCTAAGGTTATGACATGAGCACTTATTACCTTTGTTGTTTTTGCACCCTAAGACAAAAATTTTAAAAAAGTTTTCATCACTATGTACACTGACTCCTTTTCATATGTTACATCAGTATTTGTTATGGTTATTTGTTGAAGAGAATTGAATGTAGTGTGTTTTCTCAAAATTTAAGGATAGTCTATTTTCAGAGAGCCACTTATTAATTCTTTGTAGATCATAATTAACAGTCTATTCTGTTGCTTTCTCTACAAGGGATTTAATAACATTAGTACCATCTGCAAAAAGTACCAATTATGGTTGCCAAATATTAAGTGGAAGATCATTAAAATGTATAAAGAATAGCAGTGGACCCAAAATTGAACTCTGTAGGACTCCTATTGAGATTCCTCCCCAGTCATCAGTACAATTTTTGGCATTCTGCTTGTTACATTTGATTCAAACCAGTTATGTGTAAAACCATAAATTCTATAAAACTTAAGTTTTTCCAAGACTGTAACATGTTCTACAGGATGAAATGAAGTGCCTTGGAAAGATCATAAAAAATTACAACTGGTGATATTTTATTATTTAACACTTGTAATATTTGGTGGGTGAATGTGTAAAAGAATATGTAGGAATCAAGTTCCTTGACTACTGGGTTCACATTTCACAGCTGTCAAAGAAGAGAGACACTGTCGTTCGGCATCAGCAGATCAGCAGCTGATTCGTTCTCTCCCTCCCTCCCTCCCTCCCTCCCCCCCTCCCCCCCCTCTCTCTCTCCCTCTCTCTCTCTGGTTGTGAGAACTTGTTTGCAAATAAACTGATCTTGACTAGCAATACTCTAGTGCTTAACTAGTCTCAAGTTCTTACAGAATATCTTCTTCTGTGCTCTGTATTCATTAATAACTGTTAATGTCCATAGTATGCAAGTTTTTATATTTTTGCTGATTTTGCTCAAACACACAGATGTAATTTGTTTGGATGGTTATTGCCTTAGCTGCACTGACATTGGTTACTTTTTTTTTCACCCCCAGTCAGTCTTCTGACTGGTTTGATGCGACCCACCATGAATTCCTCTCCTGTGCTAACCTCTTCACCTCAGAGTAGTACTTGCAACCTACACCCTCAATTATTTGCTGGATGTATTCTATTCTCTGTCTTCCTTTGCAGTTTTTGCCCTCTACAGCTCCCTCTAGAACCATGGAAGTCATTCCTTCATGTCTTAACAGATGTCCTATCATCCTGTCCCTTCTCCTTAGTGTTTCCCACATATTCCTTCCCTCTTCGATTCTGTGTAGAACCTACTCATTCCTTACCTTATCAGTCCACCTAATTTTCAACATTCATCTGTAGCACCACATCTCAAATGATTCAATTCTCTTCTATGCTGGTTTTCCCGCAGTCCATGTTTCACTACCATACATTGCTGTACTCCAGACATACATTCTCAGAAATTTCTTCCTCAAATTAAGGCCAATATTTGATATTAGCAGACGTCTCTTGACCAGGATTGCTTTTTTTGCCATAGTTAGTCTGCTTTTGATGTCCTCCTTACTCCGTCCATCATTAGTTATTTTATGGCCTAGGTAGCAGAATTCCTTAACTTCATCTACTTCATGACCATCAATCCCAATGCTAAGTTTCTCGCTGTTCTCATTTGTACTACTTCTCGTTACCTTTGCCTTTTTCGATTTGCTCTCAATCCATACTGTATACTCATTAGACTGTTCATTCCGTTCAGCAGATCATGTAATTTGTCTTCACTTTCGCTCAGGCAGTGTCATCAGCGAATTGTATCATTGATATCCTTTCACCTTGAATTTTAATTCCACTCCTGAACCTTTCTTTTATTTCCTTATTTCCATCATTGCTTCCTCGATGTACAGATTGAACAGTAGGGGAGAAAGGCTACATCCTTTTCTTACACCTTTTTTAATACGAGCACTTTGTTCCTGGTTGTCCACTCTTATTATTCCTTCCTGGCTGCTGTACATATTGTATATGACCCGCCTCTCCCTATAGCTTACCCCCACATTTTTCAGAATTTCGAACATCTTGCACCATTTTTTACATTGTCGAACGCTTTTTACAGGTCGACAAATCCTATGAACCTGTCTTGATTTTTCTTTAGTCTTGCTTCCATTATTAACCACAACGTCAGAATTGCCTCTCTCATGCCTTTATTTTTCCTAAAGCCAAACTGATCATCATCTAGTGCATCCTCAGTTTTCTCTTCCATTCTTCTGTATATTATTCTTGTAAGCAACTTGGATGCATGAGCTGCTAAGCTGATTGTGCGATAATTCTCGCACTTGTCAGCTGTTGCCATCTTCAGAATTGTGTAGATGATGCTTTTCCAAAAGTCAGATGGCATGTCGCCAGACTCATACATTCTACACACCAACATGAATAGTCATTTTGTTGCCACTTCCCCCAATGATTTTAGAAATTCTGATGGAATGTTATCTATCCCTTCTGCTTTATTTGACCTTAAGTCCTCCAAAGCTCTTTTAAATTCTGATTCTAATACTGGATCCCCTATCTCTTCTAAATTGACTCCTTGACTCCTATTGCTTCTTCTATTGCATCAGACAAATCTTCTCCCTCATAGAGGCTTTTCAATGTATTCTTTCCACCTATCAGCCGTCTCCTCCACATTTAACAGTGGAGTTCCCGTTGCAATCTTAATGTTACCACCCTTGCTTTTTATGTCACTGAAGGTTGTTTTGGCTTTCCTGTATGCTGAGTCTGTCCTTCCCTGGACTTCCTATTTATTTCATTCCTCAGTGACTTGTATTTCTGTATTCCTGAGTTTCCTGGAGCATTTTTGTACTTTCTCCTTTCATCAATCAACTGAAGTATTTCTTCTGTTACTCATGATTTCTTCGCAGTTACCCTCTTTGTACCTATGTTTTCCTTCCCAACTTATGTGATGGCCCTTTTTAGAGGTGTCCATTCCTCTTCAACTGTACTGCCTACTCAGCTATTCCTTATTGCTGTGCCTATAGCCTTAGAGAACTTCAACTGTATCTCGTCATTCCTTAGTACTTCCGTATCCCACTTCTTTGTGTATTGATTCTTCCTGACTAATGTCTTAAACTTCAGCCTACCCTTCATCACTACTATATTGTGATCAGAGTCTATTTCTGCTCCTCGGTACACCTTACAATCCATATCTGATTTCAGAATCTCTATCTGACCATGATGTAATCTAACTGAAATCTTCCCGTATCACCTGGCCTTTTCCAAGTATACCTCCTACTCTCGTGATTCTTGAACAGAGTATTCGCTATTACTTACTGAAACAGGTTACAGAACTCAATTAGCCTTTCTCCTCTCTCATTCCTTGTCCCTAGCCCATATTTTCCTGTAACCTTTTCTTCTACTCCTTCCCAACAACTGCATTCCAATCCCCCATGACTATTAGATTTCCATCCCCCTTCACATACTGTATTGCCATTTAAATATCCTCATACAGTTTTTCTATCTCTTCATCTTCAGCTTTCAATGTTGGCATATGCACCTGAACTATCATTGTTGGTGTTGGTTTGCTGTCGATTCTGATAAGAACAACCCTGTCAGTGGCTGTTCACTGTAACACACTCTCTGCCCTACCTTCCTATTGATAATGAATCCTACTCCTGTTATACCATTTTCTACTACTGTTGATATTACCCTATACTCATCTGACCAGAAATCCTTGTCTTCTTTCCACTTCACTGCACTGACCCCTACTATACCTAGATTGAGCCTTTGCATTTCCCTTTTCGGATTTTCTAATTTCCCTACCACGTTCAGCCTTCTCACATTCCACACCCTGATTCGTAGAACATAACCCTTTGGCTGATTATTTAATCTATTTCTCATGGTAACCTCCCCCTTGGCAGTCCTCTCTTGGAGATCTGAATGGGGGACTATTTCAGAATCTTTTGCCAATGGAGAGATCATCATGACTCTTCTTCAATTACAGGGCACATGTCCTGTGGATACACGTTATGTGTCTTTAATGCAGTGGTTTCCGTTGCATTCTGCATCCTCATACCGTTGAGCATTGCTGATTCTTCTGCCTCTAGAGGCAGTTTCCCACTCCTTGGACAGGAGAGTGCCCTGAATCGCTGTCCGCTCCTCGGCCCACCTTGACAAGGCCGTTGGCAGAGTGAGGGTGACTTCTTATGCCAGTAGTCTTTGGCCACCAATGCTGATTATTAATCAAAATTTAAGCAGTGGCGGGATTCGAACTGGAAACCGAAAGTGTTTTGATTACACAGGCCAAAAATTTTTTTGAAAAACTTGTTTTGCATTGGTAGCTGACCTTTATAGATTTTTATGGGCTGAATCCAAATCTAGCCTTAGTTTTTTTGTATCACCCATAGTTCTCAAGCAATATGCTTTTTATTATATAGTATAAAAATCTTATGTTATATGGTAAACGGGGAAATTAATGGAATGCTTTGTTACAACTCAAGAGTGGTTTGTATTTACAGTAAGCTACTTAAAACAATTATATGTGTTAAGAGAGGTTTCGCATGTCAGCTGGAATTGGTTTGTATGTTCTTTCTTTTTTTTTTTTTTTTTTTTTTTTTTTTTTTTTTTTTTTTTTTTTTTTTTTTTTTTTTTTATTGAAGCTGAATATTTGAGCAGTACGCTAAATCACCTTCTTGTTGAAAAAACTTGTAAAATTTCTGCTCTCCCTTTCTATATGTTTATATGCTGGTTCCAACTGCCAATAAGTTTTTTCTTTTAATCTAGAGTGAAGAAATTCAGCTTTTTCTTTTGTTAAGCCCAGATCCCTCACCAAATTGTTAAACTCGGTCTAAACAATGTGGGCTCTAGACTTTCTGTATTACAATGGAATTCATCATCATCTGGTTCATCTAAATCAGATTGTACATCAGAAAATACTTCTGTTGGAATAGAATTTAAATCATCTGGTGGTTCAGGACCCGGCAAATCTACACCATGCCCTACTGGTCGGATGGTGGGCGGAAGTTTAGGGTAGCTTATTACCTTCTTGTTTTTCGAATTATGGCCAGTAATATCAACACTGCAAAAGTAGCAATCATCGGAATGATTTCTTGGCTCCCTCCATATCGTAGGAACAGCAAATCTAAAGGCTTTTTTTCTCCTTTTTGGACCATTTTCTCAGATCTTCAACACACACATAACATACCTTATGCGGTGCCCAAGATTTATCTTGATCACAAAGCTTAGATCCAAAGTATGACAGATAAACTATTTTTCACAAAGTCTGCAATGTTTCTTTGGTGTTTTTTAATCACAAATTCACCACTAATATAACAAAAACTTTCAGCAGAGTTTTTACAACCACAATTAGACATTGTACTGAGCACACACACAGGAAACGGGAAAGTGAGGTTAGGTTGACAGTAAACAAAACACCAGCTGTTCACACGAAAATAGAATTGACCTTTCTTTGTCAGCAAATGTTTTTCAGCAGTGCTACCAACGTCATCTACATTCATTACACCTCCTGTTTAAATTATTTTAACTATATAAAAGCTGTCAAATTCTTTAAAAAATCGCTTAATTTAATAAATTTAACTGTAAAATTTGTAGAAATAATTGGTGATACAGCTTTTTAATTATCATATTTGCATTTTGCACCCTGAAAAACTTAAGAATAAGGTATTTTCAGCAAAAATGTTGTTCCATCGTTGGCCTGTGTTATGAGTCAAAGACGCTACCCCGAGACCACGGGTGGTCAGAATATGGATGCCAGAAGAAGCAGTAAAAACGTATAAGAGTGACCAAAGAACTTTTTTTTTCATGCTACCAAAGTGCAAGACTCAGCTGGCACAGGAAAAGCTAGTCTTTGCCTTTGTGTCTAATTGGGTTTCACACTTTGGTTGTCCACTACACATCACCACCGACAATCTGAGTTGGAGTTAGTAAATAACTCAGTAAGTTCTGCAGCACTCTGCATTACAGGACAACCAGTTACCACCCAACAAGTAACAGCATGATTGAATGCTGGCACCATTGTTTGAAGACTGTATTCATGTGACACAATACAAGTTGGACCACTTGCAAACTGTACTTGATGAGCGGAGCTAGTGGACGGCGAAGCACTTTGACGGCCTGGGACATTTATCGATCTGAGTTCCATACAGCTTCCTGACCATGACCAAACAGATTTCATTTGCTACCTGAGGGAAATTATCACACTCATTCACCATCATCAAGCATCTTACATGCAACAACAGCTACCTATGTGCTTTATGATTTGCAAATACTCATGCATGTCATGTTACATACAGACGGAGTCAATCCATCACTACAGCCTTTATACATAGGCCTGCATCAAGTTGTCAAAAGAAAGACACATATACTATTACATGGTAATGCTACTATGGACTCAAATGAAGGAGTTAAACCTGCATACATATTTCCAGAAGTTCAATTACACTTGTGCCACAAAATCGGCCTCAGCCTCAGGTGCAAGTACAACCATCTGAAGCAGATTGGCAATCGAACAAAGAATATGCTCCAGGTGTGGAGTGCATTTCTGCAAGATTTTTGTACAATACTCTTCTCCCTAAGAGTCTGATGTAGCAACCAAGATCGTCAACTGCTGTGTTGGCATTTCGTGGCTTTTAGAGAGTTTGTGCACCAGACACCTAGGGACTCTTGTTCAGCATCAGTAGTTGATTTGTCCTTGTTTCTTTAAGTGAGTACGAGAACTTCCTTGTGAATAGGGACATATGTTGACTAATACAATTCTAGTGCTTAACTAGTCTCAAGTTCTTACAGAATACCTTCCTCCTCTGTGTTCTATATTTCTTAATAAATGTTTAATGTTCATAGTAAATGAGTGTTTACATTTCATGTGCTATTCTGGATGATTTGCCCAAACATGCAAACATAATTTGTTCAGATGGTTATTGCCTTACCCCCCAGCAAAAAATGTGTAGCTAGTGTTCTGCTGTACATAATATGAAACTCTGGGACTCCCGCACATATTGGTTACTGAGGGCCATGCCCACCATGACCATATACAGCCAAATTGCTAAAAAAATTTGTATGAAGATGCTAATTTCCTTGAAAATTCCTTTTGTGCAGAGTGGATAAATCTGATGCCACAACACTGTATTGTATTCCTTGTGTAAATAAAAAATACTGGACTCAAATGTCTGTGTGCACAGAAGCCTCTGTAATTGCAAACTCCAATCTTATGAGCTGATAAGCATCTTTGGAATATACCTTGTAATCAGAGAAGAAGATTCCTAGATTGCAAACACCAACAAAGCTGGGCATTAACCATCCTCACTAATAGTTTATCCAAGTATCTTGTTAGGCTGATTGGTCTGTACCTGTTCCTATTTTTTGTGTCCGATTCCAGGTATTGTAATACTCCCTCTCCATTGGGAGGGAAATTTGTCGTCTTGCCATGTCATGTTGAATAGAGTGTTTACTGTTATCACCAAGATCTTGTTTATGGATATTGTCTGGTCCCAAAGACATAGCTCTACACTGTATTAAAGCCTTATTTAGTTCTCAGGCTAAAAGGGTCAATTGCAGGTTGCCCGGTTCGTTGAGGTGAAAGTAGTATTACATTCCGTTAAAATGCAACATTGAGCAAAATTAGGATGGTGATTTTTAGATACTGACATTTCTGAATAAAATATTGACCAAGTTCAGAAATGTCAGAGGAATTGGTGTCAATTTCCCATTTCTTAAGCATTCCCTGGATTCTATTAGTGTATTGAAGTCCAATAATCTGCTGTAATTTGGACTACAGTTGCGAAGTTGGGGTATTTGCCATGATAGAAGAAACTTATCATTCCAAAATTCTTTCTTCCTTTGTTTAGCTAAGTAATATGCTTTTGCGCTTGATCTTCTGAATAAAATTAAATTTTCAAAAATGGGTGGCGCCTATGTTATTCTAAGTCTCTTTGTCATTCTCTGTGATCTCATTGGACCACCATGTAATGGGTTGCCATCTAATACAATATTTCAAGAATCTCTCATGGTACTAAAACTCCATAACAGCTTCTGAGTCTACCCACAAGTCATAGAATGTGGTGTAGGCAATGTACAGTACAACTGGTTATTCCTTTCCACTCAAGATTGCAAAAGTTGAGTTAACCCTTGCCTTGATCAACTTAATGAATCAATGCTTAGAACCTGTTTTGTGCAGTTTTCTCATTGATATAGTCCCTCGAAGCAGTTCTTTTAATGCTACTGTATTTGTTTGGAGATGCAAATAGTCCACCTTTGTGGATATAAGTGGAAAAGTGAGTAGCTAAACTACTTTAAATAAATTCATGGTTGCTGTTACAGTGCATTTGTTGATAAACACCATAAAACAGTTTTCAATCACACTGTTAGACACAAATAATTTCAATATTATAGAAAATTTAGAGAATGGTTTGCACAGAGGCCAAAACTGGATTGTATTGTTAACATGTACTTTTACAATTACTGGTTCATCTTACTTTACAATAAACTTGCAAACCTACTTAATATTCTGTCTTGTAGCCATTCTTTACCTGTTCACAAAAGAGATCCTTCTTCCAGCACATAGTATTTGTGTCATCATGACCAGGCAGCCTCTCCTTAAGTACCATGATATCTTTTAACACTGACTACATTACACACCTCTTTAACTGAATGGTGCATAGAACATGATGTTTCTAACACATTTTGATGAGATGCTCTGTTCACAACATACTGTCCAAAAGTATTGTAAAAATCCTCTCTTTTGTCTTTAGTATTGGATGCTTTTTTGTTTTATTAAATTTGTCTTGTTTGAAATCACATTCTTATATTTCAGAAGCAAGTTTATTAATTATCCATTTTTAGCTGTGTTAATTACTTTATTTTGACAATTTTGTTTCAATAGCGATCTGACTAGTCTTTCCTGTGAGCATATTTATCTTGCCTGGATTTGCATTTGAAAACATTCACTCATCACCTTCATGTATAATCGATTCTGTGCCTTATTGCTAACACTAATATGTATTATTTTTTGTACCACTTACTTTCACGGTCATACCTCCTTGCTCAAAATCCAATGCCTCAGCATGATCTACCAGCTGATCCTTTCTTATAATAAAACTGATACATAGATTTTGTACCACAAAATGATTCCATGTTCATAATAATACTTGTTTCTTTATTGGTTCATTGTTTCCTCCAATGGCATCTGCAGTCTCAAATTTCAGCACTGGTAAACCTGGGGCCTCTCTCTCTCTCTCTCTCTCTCTCTCTCTCTCTCTCTCTCTCTCTCTCTCTCTCTGTTTATTAATTGCTTGTAAAGTTCTCCTACAATTGTTCTTAACTTGCTAATAGTGTTAATAACTGCTACTGTTTTGATATCATCAACTTTAAGACTCACAACATTCAATAATTGTCTTTATACTCTGTCCTTATTTATTCCCTTTTATTAATGTTTGCTTCATGTTATGATTACCACATCATTTATTAACATGAAATTTTGAACTGTCATCAACATTCTCTCTGTCACAATCCTTGTATAGTCTGTTATACAAATGTAAATTTTCATCAGTGTTTTCTTTGTCACAATCATTATTCTGTCCAGCTGAAACACATTCTGCAGTATGGAGTGTTTTGGATTATGTAAGATATTTCAAGTGTTTAATCCTAACACAAATTTGCCTAAAGTTGTTAGTAATAACTGACCACATAAGTAAATTACTATAAGCTCAAAATTCTGTCATAAGTGTTGAGATAAAACACTTTGAGACCTTATTAAAGCACTTGAAATAGCTTTAAAAATCAGGACACTATTTTCCCCTCAATCTAGAATTGTTGCTAGTGCAATTAATATTGACCTGAATTTGTGAGAGGAGGACTAAGAAGAGGAAATCATTCCATGATGAAACCAGGAGCAAGGTGACAGATGTGAATTCAGAAGATTTATTCAAGGTAAATATTTTTTATGTCATTGTTGGCAATCTAATGTCTAACTTGAGAACCTGACATGAAACAATTAAGATTTCAGATGAAACATTTGGGTTTTTACAGAGATACTCAAAGATGCCTGACAATCAGGATACTGAGGCATGCAAGTTATTTATCAGTGAATACCATAATGATGTTACAGTAGATTTAGAAGATGAAATTAAATTCTGAAGACAATGCATACTTCAAACTTTGAATACATTACTTTGGAACAATTAGGAATAATAAGATGCATGAGCTTAAAATTTCATGCTTATTTTCTGAATATATGTGTAGCTGCACACACCTTTTATACTCTCCCAGTGACTATACCTGAAGCAGACAGGTCATTCAGCACTCTGGCTCATGTTAAAAATTGTCTCATATAACTGTGTCTCAGCAATCTCTCACAGATTTTCAGCCCTTGGCGGCTGAATATAATTTCAAAAGGCAACTAAACTTTGATGCTACAACTTAAACATTTTCTGAATGATAGGCACACAAAGTGCCATTGACAGTGTTATGGGCAAATAGGTTATAATGTGGTATCTGTTGCATGACTCATTGTGGTTTACATGTGACCATTCTGATGTCCGTGCACTGCCACATGGGTGCGTTAGGAAACAAGTGCAAACGGAACACTCCATGTTGCAGTGTAGCTGGCACCAGACATTCTACCAATGTACTAATCAGTATAATACTTAAGACTTTTTTTTAAAGTGAAGTGAAAGTAAATTAAACCAAATTTTAGTAAAAAAAAGTGGGGCCTACATACATTTTACAATAATTCATTATTGAATAGCATCTGAAGTCAAGAGTTATAAGTTCATTAGTCTTATCAATTTGCACTCTTGGTCTCAGTCAGGCTACCATCCAGTTCCCTAGGTGTTGTGTTCTTGGGTTCCTGATACTGTCTTCATCATTACTTTTCAAACAAATATTTATCACTATTCTTTCAATCTCCTAGTCCATGAAAGCATCCTGGTGGTGGTATTCTTCTCGATATATGTGGGTTGTCCAATATGAAAGTTTCCCTAGTATATTTCACTGCAGAATAAGCTGTGCCCAATACATATGAGGGCTGGCAAGTTCACTTGGTATGTGTTGACAATGCTCACACTGGCTTACGAAACTTACCACAGTATCTTGCCAGTATGCTAGTGACTATCATGGAGTTACCACTGTAAAGTGCATCCAGCTATGAGCTGTACCTGTCAATAACTCTTTCTTTCTTTCTTTTTTCAGCAAAATAACTACTCACTGTCAACATTGGCATGTACAGTTTGTGGTGGGTTGCGAAGATGTGCATGACGAACAGTGTATGAGAAGGCTCACATGTGATGATGCCATTTATTGCATTTCCCAATACTGAGCAGGAAAACTGTCACATTACCATTGACAACATCCTAATGCAGCTAACTTGTGGGGCTGCAATTGGACACTCAACCATCGCAAAAATTCAAATAGACCCTCTTCACTACTGTAAAGTCTGTGAAAGATGGATGCCATATTTTCTGAGTGATGTCAACAACAAGCAATAGATGGATTCAGCCGGAATGTTGCCGGAAATGCATCAGAGTGGCTTGTCACTTGAGATGAGACAGTGGTCCATAATTCGACAAAACATCAAGGCATGGTGTGAAAGAAACCTCACTAATGTACCCACAAAAATGGCAAATGTCACCCATTCAACAGTGAAAGTTACAGCAGTCATCTTTTGGAATCGTCAGAGACATCCTCGACTTTCGTCTTGCAAAATTATTCTCTTCTTTCATGACAATGCTTAGCCTCTTACAGCTCGAATGACCTGGGCGAGGTCGGAAAATGCAACTGGGAAGTGTTCCTGCATCCTCCATATTCACCAGATCTTTGCCCACATGATCTTCACGTATTCTCCCAACTCAAAGATCATCTTGGAGGTAAGCATTTCAATACTGATTATGAAGTCATATCAACAGTGAGCACCTGGTTACGATCACAAGATCCAACTTGGCACAAAACTGGTTTGGGAAAACTTGACACATTATCAGACATGCTTGGAAAAATGTGACAACTATATAGAAAAATAATTGAAGCATTCCCCAATGTCAATAAAATTATTTTAACATGATAAAGTATGTGTTATTGTTATTATTATTATAAAATAGGGAAACTTACATAATGGACGCCCCTCATATTTAACCTTTGCACCTTTTCATGACTTATCAAACTGGTGCATTAGTTCTTTCAAAGCCACAGTGAGAAATTGGAGACATTAGCATCCATTTTTTGTTTTGCTATGTTCCAAATGATGTTGATTGTAATAGAAAGTTATACAAGGTGAATCATAAATATTTCTAGTTTTCTGAAATAATAAAGGGCATTAAATTAAATATTGTTCTTAATAAAGTTATATCCAGTAATGCATCATTTTTAACTTGTCCTGGAATGAAGGAAACTGTACATTGTAATAAAAGTACTGGAAGGACTTCATTGCTAAGCAAGTGTGAAATTTAAAACATGATATCAGCAATGGTACATCATGCAAGTTTGCTACAAACTGTTTTCTTTCTTTGAAATTATTTTAATTAAATGCAATGAAAACTGCAAATATATTTATCGGTGTTATTTAAATTTGTGACTACCACAATATATTCTAATTCTGATTGAAACTGTGTGTGAAAATGAGAAATGTAAATGCAGAAAATGTGCTCAGAAAAGAATTATTTACTGGAAACAAAAAATTTAACTTTCAGTGTCAGTTCTGTGCCTCTACATTTATAGAAAATCAATGTAACATATTCTAATACTGGAAACTGAGTAAACAAATTTCAAGAAGATTCTTTGTCTTACAATAACAAACCAGCTTGCATAGTTCTTTGGTACCATGGTAAGAACAAAAGCACCTAAAATCTAAGTGATGAGAACTGGCTTTTGTATAGAAAATGAAGCATTTGCAAATACTGTATTATTGATAAGCAATGTTTACGTTCATGTCCAACACAACACCAGAAAAATTAGGAAGAGCTACTCTGATTCACCAATATATAAAAGTACAATATTAGTACAGTCTGTATAATTTGCTGTTCACATGCTCTGTAATACGGGAGGACATTGTATCCAAAATGAAATGCAATATAGTGTTGTTAATAGTGGCTTGATACTACACAATTCAACCTTTTGCATCTTGAACAACTGTCAGTTTGCTCAAATTCTGCCAGCAGTATCTCATGCAACATATAGTACCATGGTGTAAATTGCATTTGCCAATGTATGTTCAGTGTTTCAAAAGAAATTATACTTATTCTACATTTCATACCAAAGCAGGGCTGCTTAGAGTCAGGACATGGCCCTGGGTAGGATGTGTGATTGGGCCTCATGTGCAAATACCAAAATCTAACTTTATTGTTATTCTAAAAAACGTTTGACATGATTTAAAGATAACATAATTCAGGGAATACTCCAGATACACAAAAATTACTCATTGGGATGAAATATAGAATTATTATAATTTCTTATTGACAGTGGCCGAAGAGACAGATTGCTACTTACTGTAAAGAAGACACATTGCAGACAGGCACGATTAAAAGACACTTACGTCAACATTTCAGCCACAGCCTTCGGTAAAAGAGAGACACACAGCATTCATACCCATAAGAAAGCAAACTTCATGCACACATGACCATCAACTCCAGCAACTCGGGCTAGAATGCAATTGTCACTTGGGATGAAAGCAACAATCTGGAGGTGGCAGGGAAGGGGAAGGGATACACATCCTTCACCAACTCTCCACCATCCTCACCCCTTTATCTCCTGGATCCGTAATTGTCACTGTTGACGCCACCTCCCTATACACCATCATCCCTCATGCCTGTGGATTGAACAGCAAGTTTCCCATCGTCCTTCAGACTCCGGACCCACTACCTCATTCCTCATACATCTTACTAACTTTGTTCTAACCAACAAATACTTCTCCTTTGAAGGGAAGTTATACAAACAAATCCGCAGCACAGCCATGGGCATCTGCATTGAACCCTCCTATGCCAATCTTTTTATGAGTCATCTAGAGGAGACCTTCCTAGTAGCCTGCCAAAACGCCAAACCCCTAGACTGGTTCAGGGTCATTGATGATATCTTCATGATCTGGACTAAGGGCCAAGACACGCTATGTTCATTCTTTCACACCCTCAACACTTTCTCTCCCATCCTCCTCATGTGGTCCGCCTCAACCCAGCATGCCATCTTCCTAGATGTTGACCCCCTCCACTCTGATAGCACCATCTGCACCTCTATCCACATTAAAGCCACGAACCACCAACAGTACCTGCATTTTGACCCCAAAATGTCCTTCCTATACAGACCGGCCATCTGCAGACAGTGTATCTCCAATGACAAAAATGACAAAAACTCCTTTGCTCAGTATGCTGAGGGTCTCACCAAGGCATTCCCCCACCCCCACCCAACCCCAGACAAAGTCTGCAAACAGATCTCCCATACCATTTCCGATCACACCCCCAATCCTCCCACCAGCCCCAAGAACTAGCTGCAAAGGAGTGTCCACTTCATCAAATAGTACTACCCTGGACTGGAACAACTAGACCACATCCTTCACCAGGGCTTTGATTACCTGTCATCATGCTCTGAAATGAGGGACATCCTACCTGAGAGACTTGCCACTCCTCCTAAAGGGGTGTTCTGTCACCCACTCAACCTCCACAACATCTTAGTTCATCCCTATGCCACTCCCAATCCCTATCCCTTGCCACAATGATCATATCCCTCTGGAAGACATAGCTGCAAAACCTGCCCAATCCACCAACCCAGCACTTCCTATTCCAGTCCTGTCATTAGTTTATCCTACCCTATCAGGGGCCAGATCACATGTGAAAGCAGTCATGCCATTTACCACCTCTGCTGCAATCTTTGCACAGGTTTTTATATTGATATGACTACCAACCAGATGTCCACCAGGATGAACAGCCACCGTCAAACTGTGGCCAAGAGCAAAGTAGATCATCTTGTGGCACAACATGCAGCTGGACAAAACTTACTTGATTTCAATGGCTGCTTCACTACCGATGCCATCTGGATTCTTCCCTCCACCACTAGCTCTTCCGACCTGCGCAGATGGGATTTATCCTTAGAGTACATTCCTTGCCCTTATAATTATCCCAGCCCTCAACCTATGGTAACATACTGTCCCCACATCCTCCACCCAACAGTTTCCACCTCCCCTGTCCTATCATCTTCTCATCATTCTCATCTCCCACCCTGCTGGTTTTCCACACTCTGCCAATGCATCCACCCGTCTTTCCGCACTCCTCCCCATTTTTGCTCCTTTTCTCCCCACCTCCCTGACCCACAACCTCCTGATGTTGCACTTGTTGGCTTTCTAGTCCCAACACCCTCCACCACACAGCATTTGTCTCCCTCACCACCCATACACTTCTATCCCTTCCCCTTCCTTGTCCCCTCCAGATTGCCGTTTGCGTCCCACGTGGTAGCTGCATTCTGGCCCAAGATGATGGATTAGGCAGTCATGAGTGTATGAGTTGTGTTTGCTTGTGTGTATGAATGGCGTGTGTCTCTTTCACTGATGAAGGCTGTGGCCAGAAGCTCTATGTACGTGGCTTTTAATTGAGCCTATCTGCAACTTAACGTGTCTTCTTTATGGTAAGCAGCAATCTGCCTTTCCCTACATTGTTGATATTCCTACCTGGGTTTCCACTGTCTAATTTCACATTAAACACTTCATGAAGTAGGAGGCTGAAAGAGTAGCATTGAATATTTGTCTGAAAAGTAATGATGAAGACAGTTATCAGGAACCCAAGACAAAAAGAGCAAGGATTCTGGATGATAGCTTGAATGAGACCAAGAGAGCAAACTGATATGACTGATGAACTTACAAGTTTGACTTCAGATCATACTCAATGAATTATTGCAAAATGTATGTACATATCATTTATTTTTTTAATTGATTTAATTTACTTTTATTTCACTTTTTTAAAAAAAGGCTAAGTATTATACTGGTTTGTACATTGACAAAAGTCTGGTGCCAGCAACGCTGTGATATAATGTGCTCTGTCCCCACTTGTTCCCTGGTATGCCAACATGTCAGTAACCAGACATCAGCAGGGTCGCATGTAAATGTGCAATGGATACCATATTATAACCTACTTGCCCATAGTACTGTCAGTGGTACTTTGTGAGCCTTTCATTCAGCAAATGTTTGAATCACATCATCAAAGTATAGTTGCCTTGCCAAATTACATTCATCTACATCTACGTGTATACTCTGCAAACCACTGTGAGGTGCATATGGAAGAGGATACGTCCTATTGTACCAGTTGTGAGGGTTTCTTCCTGTTCCATTCAAGCGCAAGAGAAATGATTGATTACCTCTTTGTGTGCAGTAATTATTCTAATATTATTCTCACAGTCCCTATGTGAGCAATAGGTAGGGGACTGTAGTACACTCCTAGATTCACCATTTAAAGCTGGTGTTTGAAACTTTGTTAATAGACTTTCTCAGGACACTTCACGTCTGTCTTCTAGAGTCTACCAGTTAAGTTCCTTCAGTATCTCTGTGGTGCTCTCCCATGGTTCAAACAAACCTGTGACCATTTGTGCTGCCCTTCTCTGTATACATTCAATATGCCCTGTTAGTCCTGTTTTGTATGGATCCCACACAATTCAGCAATACTCTAAAACCAGTTGCACGAGTGATTTGTAAGCAATCTGCTTTGTAGACTGACTGCTGTTCCCCAGTATTCTACCAATAAACCAAAGTCTACCACCTGCTTTATTAGATTAGATTAGATTTACCTTCATTCCAATTGACCCATAGTGAGGAGGTCCTCCAGGATGTTGAACATGTCAGAAAAACAATAATACATGACAAATATTTACAACTGAAACAAACAAGTCCCAAGTGGAATGATCGTCATTTTTTTTTAATAAACACTATGTGAAAGAATCCTTTTACAAACACTAATGCACTGAATTCAAAATAAAAAAAGTTTTTTTTTATTTATAAGGTAATAAACATGTAATAGAACCAATACAATACTTATTTAAAATGAACACATTACTGCACTGAAATTGTGCAGAAGTTATATTGCACACAAATCAGTTGGTTCTACTGAGAAATTCATCAATGGAGTAGAAGCAGTTGGCCACCAATAAATTCTTTAGGCTTCTCGTAAACTGAATTTCATTGGTTGTTAAGCTTTTTATGGCTGCTGGAAAGTTATGGAAAATGTGTGTTCCTGAATAATGCACACCTTTTTGTACAAGAGTAAGTGACTTTAAATCCTTGTGAAGATTATTATTATTTCTAGTATTGATTCCATGAATTGAGCTGTTGCTTTGAAAAAGTGATATATTTTTAATGACAAATTTCATTTAGGAATAAATATATTGGGAAGCATTAGTTAGTATCCCTAGTTCCCTAAACAGGCTTCTGCAGGATGTTCTTGAGTTCACACCACATACAACTCTTACTGTACGTTTTTGTGCCTGGAAAAATTTAGCTTGGCTTGATGAATTACCCCAAAAAATAATCCCATATGACATTATGGAATGAAAGTAAACATAGTATGCACTTCTTCTACCTGCTTGTCATCGTATGTTAGGCATATACTCATGGGACACCCCTTACAAGTTCTGAACTGCGTGTAGTGTGTTTTTTCAAAGTTTGGTGACAAAGAATTGGCTAGGAACTAGTGATTAATGTCCACAAATATTTTATTAGCCAATCTTTCTAAGACTACACTTGATTTGCTATTTATTGCTATGTTTGTATTATCGGAAAACAAAACGAACTTGGCATCTGGTAACGTTACTGATGAAAGGTCATTGATATAAACAAGAAAAGTAAGGGCCCTAAAATGGAACCTTGTGGGACCCCACATGTAATTAATTCCCAGTTGGATGATGCCTGATAGCTTAATACATGTCTCTTTCCTAATAACACCCTTTGTTTCCTGCCAGAGATATAGGATTTGAAACCTTTTGCAGCATTTCCTGTTACACCATAATATTCTCTTTTACTCAAAATGATATTGTGATTTACACAGTCAAATGCCTTTGACAGATCACAAAATATACCAGTTTCCTGCAATTTTTTGTCTAATGAATTAAGCACATTTTCACTGCAGGTGTAGATAGCCATCTCAATATCAGAATCCTTTAGAAATCCGAACTGCGACTTTGACAGTATGTTATTTGAGGTAATATGGTTATAAAGCCAACTGTACATTACTTTTTCTAAAAATTTTTAAGAATGCTGGCAAAAGTGAAAGTGGATGGAAATTCGATGCTATTTCTTTATCTCCCTTCTTAAACAGTGGCTTAACTTCAGCATATTTCAACCATTCAGGAAGTATTCCACTGATAAACGACTGGTTACACAGATAGCTTACTTTGTTACTAAACTCAGAATCACATTCTTTAATTTTGTTTTTGATTTTAAAGATTTTATTATGTACATTATTTCTGCTGGGGTAGTGAGGGTCAAATTCATATTATGGAAGTTACATGAAATGTCTGGTCTGAGGTATTCCATAGCATCTTCTACAGAACCTGACAACCCCATCTTTTCAGTAACAGTTATAAAATATTCGTTAAAAAGTTCTGCAACACTATACACATCTGTCACCAATGTATCATTTACTCTTAATCCTATTTGTCCCTCTTAATGTCTGGTTCTGCCGGTCTCCTCCTTCACTATATCCAATATCATCTTTATTTTGTTATCTGATATGACTATCTTTTCCTTGTAATACACTCCTGGAAATTGAAATAAGAATACCGTGAATTCATTGTCCCAGGAAGGGGAAACTTTATTGACCCATTCCTGGGGTCAGATACATCACATGATCACACTGACAGAACCACAGGCACATAGACACAGGCAACAGAGCATGCACAATGTCGGCACTAGTACAGTGTATATCCACCTTTCGCAGCAATGCAGGCTGCTGTTCTCCCATGGAGACGATCGTAGAGATGCTGGATGTAGTCCTGTGGAACGGCTTGCCATGCCATTTCCACCTGGCGCCTCAGTTGGACCAGCGTTCGTGCTGGACGTGCAGACCGCGTGAGACGACGCTTCATCCAGTCCCAAACATGCTCAATGGGGGACAGATCCGGAGATCTTGCTGGCCAGGGTAGTTGACTTACACCTTCTAGAGCTCGTTGGGTGGCACGGGATACATGCGGACGTGCATTGTCCTGTTGGAACAGCAAGTTCCCTTGCCGGTCTAGGAATGGTAGAACGATGGTTTCGATGACGGTTTGGATGTACCGTGCACTATTCAGTGTCCCCTCGACGATCACCAGTGGTGTACGGCCAGTGTAGGAGATCGCTCCCCACACCATGATGCCGGGTGTTGGCCCTGTGTGCCTCGGTCGTATGCAGTCCTGATTGTGGCGCTCACCTGCACGGCGCCAAACACGCATACGACCATCATTGGCACCAAGGCAGAAGCGACTCTCATCGCTGAAGACGACACGTCTCCATTCGTCCCTCCATTCACGCCTGTCGCGACACCACTGGAGGCGGGCTGCATGATGTTGGGGCGTGAGCGGAAGACGGCCTAACGGTGTGCGGGACCGTAGCCCAGCTTCATGGAGACGGTTGCGAATGGTCCTCGCCGATACCCCAGGAGCAACAGTGTCCCTAATTTGCTGGGAAGTGGTGGTGCGGTCCCCTACGGCACTGCGTAGGATCCTACGGTCTTGGCGTGCATCCGTGCGTCGCTGCGGTCCGGTCCCAGGTCGACGGGCACGTGCACCTTCCGCCGACCACTGGCGACAACATCGATGTACTGTGGAGACCTCACGCCCCACGTGTTGAGCAATTCGGCGGTACGTCCACCCGGCCTCCCGCATGCCCACTATACGCCCTCGCTCAAAGTCCGTCAACTGCACATACGGTTCACGTCCACGCTGTCGCGGCGTGCTACCAGTGTTAAAGACTGCGATGGAGCTCCGTATGCCACGGCAAACTGGCTGACACTGACGGCGGCGGTGCACAAATGCTGCGCAGCTAGCGCCATTCGACGGCCAAAACCGCGGTTCCTGGTGTGTCCGCTGTGCCGTGCGTGTGATCATTGCTTGTACAGCCCTCTCGCAGTGTCCGGAGCAAGTATGGTGGGTCTGACACACCGGTGTCAATGTGTTCTTTTTTCCATTTCCAGGAGTGTATATTTTCTTTGATGTCCCTTTTACAGTCTTTAATATTTTGCAGTATTTCTTGTAATGTGGTATAGCATCAACATCAGAACTCTTTCAGATTGACAGATACAGCTTTCTTTTTGTTTTACAAGATACCTCTATTCCTTGAGTAATCCATAGCTTCTTTGTAGACTTTGCTCTAACCTTGGTTAGTTTTGGGGGAAAACAGTGTTCAAATAATGGAAGCACTTTATTGGCAAAAGTGTTATATTTTTCATTCATGCCATGAGCACTGTAAACGTCAGTCCAGTGAATGTCTCTGAGGCGTGTCCTAAAATAATCAATTTTTGCCTTATTGATTACCCTCTTGAGCTCAGATTTAACAGATTTTATATCCTGTTCGGTATTAACATTTAACAGAAGGAACTGCATGTCATGGTCTGAGAGGCCATTGACTATTGGTTTTGTAAAATGATTTTGTTCATTGGACTTTTCTATAAATATATTATCAATGGCTGTTTGTGAGCAATTTGTTACGCTAATGGGGAACTTTACTGAGGGAACTAAGTTGAATGATAGTGTTACTAACTCAAATAAGTTCTTATTGCAAGAGTCTTTAAGGAAATCTATATTGAAATCACCAGCAACCACTGTTTCTTTGTTTTTGGTTGTTAAATGGGCCAGTACAGCTTCAAGATGGTTTATGAACAGATTAAAGTTACCAGCAGGTGCTCGATATACACTTAATATTATGAAGGATTTTTTGTGAAATTCTACTTCTGTTGCACATGCTTCCAAATGCTGTTCTAGGCAAAATTTATGAATGTCTATATTCTTAAATTTATGACAGTTCCTGATGAATGTGGCAACTCCTCCTTTCTCCATTTCTGCTCTACAAAAGTGAGATGCTAACCTAAACCCTGTAATACTTAAAAGTTCTATGCCAGTGGTCACATGATGTTCAGAGAGGCAGATTATGTCAGCTGGGTTTGAGGACTCTAATTCATCTATGCAGATAATTAATTCATTAATTTTATTTCTCAGTCCTTGAATATTTTGATGCAATAAAGATAGCTGACATTTCACATTGACTGAGTTAAAATTGGGTAGGGTTGAAATATCTGCTGACTTTTGAAAATTCTTAATCAATAGCTGTTTATGCTGATGTAATAAGCTAGAATTGTGTTTTTCTTTTTTTTCCCAAACTGAAGGTTTGTCTCAGCCCTAACCTCCCTTAAAATTTCGTTTCTTTCTTCCCTCCCTACCCTAAAAAAGGGTCTTTTCTGAACCCTATAACCATCGGTATTTTATCACTCATGGCAGTATCTCCCCCCTTTAACTTTCCTGCTATTTTCCCAGCCAGTTTACCCTTCCCTTTCCTGTTGAAGTGAAGACCGTGTCTAGTATGCCTCGATGCTGATGCTTTACCCACGACTGAGCCTATGTGATCATTCCATTTCATATTCCTACAAAGTTACTTCTATATCTGACAATGACTCTCCTTTGATGATAACATGCTGTGTCCTCCCTGCCAAAATGTCTTCATTCCAGTCACAAATTTCATTTGATGCCATATATGATCAAACTTTCGACAATAAGCATAGATGTGGTACTGAGTCAAATGCTTCTTGGAAATCAAGGAATACTGCATCTACCTGATTGCTTTGATACAAAGCTTACTGTATGTCATGTGAGAAAAGTGCAAGTTGGATTTCACATGATCAATGTTTTTGGAATCCATGCTGGTTAACATTGAGGATGTCATTCTGTTCAAGATACCTCATTACGTTTGAGCTCAGAATGTGTTCTAAGATTCTACAATGAGCTGATGTCAAGGATATTGGATGGTAGTTTTGTTGATCACTTCTGCTACCCTTCTTGTAGACGGGTGTGACCTGTGCTTTTTTCCAAGAACTGGGCACAGCATTTTGTTCAAGGGATCTACGATCAATTATAGTTAGAAGAGGGGCTAACTCATTCACAAATTCAGTATAGACTCTGACAGGGATTCCACCAGGTCCTGGAGTTTTGTTCAATTGTAACAGTTTCAGCTTTTTTCATCACCACTGACTTAGTGGTACAAGTATGCAATTGGGGCAACTCTCCTGAGTTATCCTTTGTAAAGGAACATTTGAAAACAGAGTGAAGCATTTCAGCTTTTGCTTTGCTCCCCTCAATTTCAGTTCCGGTCTCATTCGCTAGGTGCTGGACACTAATTTTGGCCATTACATACAACCAGAATTTCTGTGGGTTATCTGAAATATTCTGCTATGGTAGTCATTGCAGTAATCACTCATCGCTCTCTTGACAGTCTAATGTGTTTCATTCAGCATCTCTCTATCTACAGCCCTACTCTTAGTTTTACAACTGTTATGCAGTAATCCATGTTTCTTTAGAAGTTTCTTTATATTGACAGTGTATTGTGGAGGCTCCTTCTCATTATGAACTGTTCTGCTGGGTACATATCTATCCAGTGGTTGATCAACTTTTCTTTTAAACTTGAGCCGTAGTTTCTCTACATGCTCCTGCCCTGTGTTTTAAGTTCCTCATTGAGATATGACACTACTTTTTACCTAGTTTTATTGAACATATGTATCTTTCTGCTTGGTTTAGTTGTCCTTTTGTGTTGGGAATGCAGAAGGATGGCGTAGGTTATTTTTAGTCAGAAAGATTCTCAACAAGTAGTATTTAAATGATATTTATTAAATATGAAGAAGTACTCAATTTAAATACTGCTTCTCCTTGTGAAATGTTCAGCATAATTAGATGTTTGAAATATTGCAAGTCCTCTAAAATATTAAAGTCTGAGTTATGCCTACATAGAGCCAGAGCTGGCTTACAATGCCAACGGAGCCTAAGTCTTAGAGATGACGGACAAACACTACAGCTTGTAGATTGAGTCGTAACTGGAGACTGTACATGACTCTGCACACTGAAGAGAACTGTCTGCAGTAGCTCAGTGCTCAGGTATTTAATGAGGCATCAATCAGTTGCTGTCCTCACACTTGATGCCCATGGGTTGGCAGCAGTGGCCCCTGGCGGGCCTCAGTATAATTCATACTGCCAACCCATACAGCTGTTGAGCTGTGAGTGTTTCGAGCGGGTATTTATACAATCAATGGAAGATTATGCTGAAGCAACTCGATCACAGGCCTTCCACACATGGAGTGACTCAAATGCAACCCGCTGCCGATGCCAGTTGGCAACCGCATCATTTCCTATGTCGTTAAATGGGGCTCCGCAGACGGCGTGACTCACCGGTACATCGCCGCGCAACGCGTTGTCAACCAGTTGCATGCCACTCGGCGCCCGCATTGCAAGCGACCCGAGTTGGGTCGTATCCTCGACATCAGCTATGTTTTACGTGATTTTGAAGATGAACGAGCAAGTTTTAAACATTATTTTTGTGTGGGAAGTATAAAATCATCCAATGTTATATGCACCACTGGCTATTAAAATTGCTACACCAAGAAGAAATGCAGATGATAAACGGCTATTCATTGGACAAATATATTGTACTAGAACTGACATGCGATTACATTTCCACACAATTTGGGTGCATAGACTCTGAGAAATCAGTACCCAGAACAACCACCTCTGGCCATAATAATGACCTTGATACACCTGGACATTGAGTCAAACAGACCTTGGGTGGCGTGTACAGGTACAGCTGCCCATGCAGCTTCAACACGATACTACAGTCCATCAAGAGTAGTGACTGGCGTATTGTGACGAGCCAGTTGCTAAGTCACCATTGACCAGACGTTTTCAATTGGTGAGAGATCTGGAGAACGTGCTGGCCAGGGCAGCAGGCGAACATTTTCTGTATCCAGAAAGGCCTGTACAGGACCTGCAACATTTGGTCGTGTATTATCCTGCTGAAATGTAGAGTTTTGCAGGAATCGAATGTAGGGTAGAGCCACAGGTCGTAACACATCTGAAATGTAACGTCCGCTGTTCAAAGTGCCGTCAATGTGAACAAGAGGTGACCGAGGTGTGTAACCAATGGCACCTCATGCCATCACGCCGGGTGATACACCAGTATGGTGATGACCAATACATGCTTCCAATGTGCTTTCACCGCGATGTCACCATACACGGATGCGACCATCATGATCCTGTAAACAGAACCTGGACTCATCCGAAAAAATGACGTTTTGCCATTTGTGCACCCAGGTTCGTTGTTGAGTACACCACCACAGGCACTCCTGTCTGTGATGCAGCGTCAAGGGTAACCGCAGCCATGGTCTCCGAGCTGATAGTCCATGCTGCTGGACATGTTATCAAACTGTTCCTGCAGATGGTTGTTGTCTTGCAAACGTCCCCATCTGTAGACTCAGGGATCCAGTCGTGGCTGCACGATCCCTTACAGCCATGCAGATAAGATGCCTGTCATCTCGACTGCTAGTGGTACGAGGCCTTTGGGATCCAGCACGGCGTTCCGTATTACCCTCCTGAACCCACCAATTCCATATTCTGCTAACAGTCATTGAATCTCGACCAACGCGAGCAGCAATGTCGTGATGCAATAAACCGCAATCATGATAGGCTACAATCCGACCTTTATCAAAGTCAGAGACGTGATGGTACGCATTTCTCCTCCTTACACGAGGCATCACAACAACGTTTCACCAGACAACGCCAGTCAACTGCTGTTTGTGTATGAGAAATCGGTTGGAAACTTTCCTCATTTGAGCACGTTGTAGGTGTCGCCACCGGCGCCAACCTTGTGTGAATGCTCTGAAAAACCTTCTTGGTGTAGCAATTTTAATGGCCAGTAGTGTATATGAAGGTGGTGTCCTTTGGACATGTCCGAAAGAACAGATACCATCTTAGTATATATATAATTAAGGCTCACCGGCCACTTGATCATCTTCTTCTTCTGTGCAAATGCACAAACAGTGCCCGAACTCTTACGAGAATCGGCAACGCGCCACGAGTAATGAGTATAATGGGCAGGAGCACTACGAATGTAGTGCAGGACAATGCATTGAGAATGCGGGATTCGCGGGAGGTGTGCCAGAGATAAATCCCTGCAGTCGCGCTATCCTCTGTGTGCTCGTTGGCTCAGATGGATAGAGCATCTGCCATGTAAGCAGGAGATCCCGGGTTAGAGTCCCGGTCGCGGCACACATTTTCATCTGTCCCCTTTGACGTATGTCAATGCCTGTAAGCAGCTAAGGGTGTTCATTTCATTGTAATTTCTTTATATATGATGTTACAAACTCCATACTAATTTTCAATTTGCCAGCTATTTATAGCCCTTCGAAGAATTACATTATTTCACTGAAAACAAAATTCTGTAGTCACGTAGTAGATAAGAAAGTTTCGCATGTTAGCTATGTGGAAAAATACTCTCCACTTTCCATGCTATCATTTGTCAAAAAATCGTTTCGGTGTGTCGAACTGCATATGAGATCTAAATGATGACATGAAAATTTCACTTTCTCTCTCGTTTGCACAGACGATCAGAAGTAGGTCCACATTTTCTCAAGACCATCGATGATATAGATCTCATCACAAGTTTAAAGAAAAATTCAGTATGTTAGATCCATTTCGTACGCAGCAGTATGTGGAATGTGGACTGACAAGCACCAAACGCAAGTTCATAGCGACCCCTATTTTTCATTCCAAAGTATTCGAATTAGGCACAGGACATCACTAAATATAGAAATTTCACAATAGCTATTCTATCTATCGCTTGCGCCTTGTCTCACAGTGACGCATGGTCGGCCATGGTTAACCGGAGTTGGCATATTAATGTTAAGTGGTGGCCGGATGCCCTTCCTGCCGCCACCCCATTCCCCCCGGGATGGAATTAGTGCACCCCAGCTGTCTGCGTCTAGTGTAAATCGTGAAATAACGTGAATGTGTTTCAAATGTCTGCGAGCCGTGTAACTGAAGTGGGACGTGGGGACCAGCCCGGTATTCACCTAGTAGGATGTGGAAAACCGCCTAAAAACCACATCCAGGCTGGCCGGCACATCGGTCCTCGCCGTTAATCCGCCGGGCGGATCGATCTGGGGCTGGCGCGCCTACCAGAGTCCAGGAAGCAGCGCGTTAGCGCTCTCGGCTATCCTGGCGGGTATCACAATAGCTATTACCGTTACGAAATAACAGGCAGTTCATCACGAAGCTGGCGAATAGGGCAGTGAGATGAGTGAGAATAATTTTTTGTACCGAATAGATTCCTTTAAATCGTCTGAGAAAGGTTGCAGTGTAACCGGCGTGCGCACTCGTCCATTCCTACAAAATAGCAGAGACGAGCACAGAATGTGTCGTTCGTAAGGCTAAGTGCAGACTGATATGTATATAGCATCTGTGAAGTTACATGGCATGACGCACTCCCCACGTGCCGGCGGGTCCTGTGCATATTGAGACGCGTCGACTTCTTCGCCCACGTTGTTTAGCGACGCGCTGCGCAGACAGAATCGTAGCACACCCTGTAATCCATTTCAAACGATTTTACAGAAATTATTGGGTAAAAGTATTTTGTTCCTATATTACGTGTAACTTTATATGTCAGCTTCATGGTGAAGTCCCCATCATACTTATTGTGATATACGCATTTAAGTAAGACGCTACGCAAAATTCGAAAAGTTTGCAATGAAAAAATTGGGATCTGTGATTTTGCGTTTCGTGCATAATACATGATATGTTACTGCGTTTGAAATTCAGCTAAAATTATTTTCTTCAGTCTTGGAAGGAGGTCTCTATCTGTCTCCGATCTTGAGAAAATGGATCGTATGTACCGCTTTCACTTCCGATCGCAAGGGCGCGAGTACGAAATATTCAGAAAATCTCTCATATGTCCTAAACCGGTCGAGAATCGAAAAGAAATTTTGGCAAATGATAGCACGCAAGGTGCAAAGTGTTTTGCCAAATGTTTAACACACGGAACTATCTTATCTACGGCGATATAGCCGAGGCTATAGTTTTTGGTTTGGTTTTTCAATCCAGCACTGCAAACCAACGCAACGACGTTTCCGATAAGCTGCTTAATAGACACTTTGCTTAGATTTGTGTCTGAATAGTTATTGCAAGGTGAATTTGTGGATATTTTACTGCGTTTCGTCAAAAGAAGCACAATTAAATCTGTCAACAAGAGAAACGTAGCCGCTTTTTCAGTTGAGAAAAGGTTAACAATTCATACAAAAATAAATCACCAATTGTGTTGTAATTTGGGCAGAAATCCCATAACCGGGCGTGTTTTTAATAGCGAGCGACTGGACTGGAAACTTACCAAAGGACTTTCATCCCGTTCTTCATCTGAAAAATATAAATATAATGTGTTTTCCCTTCAGACAGAGTGATGCGCACATGCCAGACGTCGGTTACTCACCTACGACTTCCGAAACTGACAATGCGTGATTCGCGTTTATAGAGTTGTTATTAAGAAAAGTAAATAATTGATCCACTGCACAACACGATAGTCAGCGTAGTTTCAACAGCTAAGAAAAATTCGCGCAACAGGTCTGTGGAAGCTAGCCGTTTGTTCTTTGTGAGGGGAAGAGTTCACTTCGTTCAGGAAACATTTGTAAGGCTGCCTTTCTCAGCAACACGTTTCAGCAAATTAAGTATATCATATCACCACACTCTTCCAGGATACTGACACTTTCGAAACAATACCGACCTCGTTCTTCATTTATGTAGCCTGTTGTGTAATTAGTTTATTGATGCAAATACCGTGTATGTTACCACTGGAATACTTCTTCTCGCCACTACACACCAGTTGTAACATGTCACTCTTTGGAGTTTCTCGACTGTTTCCAGTATGCATGTAATATAATGCCTCTTATTACACCAATATCCAAGTAATCACAGCCAAACTTACATACGTAAGTTCTTGGACGCTTTTTACCAGGAGCCAAAGGGGATACACAAGGGGAAATTCCCACTTTTCGAATTTTTGTAACGTCGTACAGTTAGACGAGAATAATACACAGCACGTAGACAATCTTGTTTCACTGTGTAATATTTAATGATTTTGTAATATTCTTTACGATTTCACTACCCTCACGATCTGAAGACACAGTAGAGGCAGAAGATACAGTCTCAGTGGCTAATGTTTCACCAGCCATTGAACTGCCCATTGTTCTTGACAAAATAAAAATAACGAAAAAAAGTAAAACTATACGGATACAAATAAGTGTTAAATGTTATGTACTAACGGAAAAAGATCGAGAACTTAAAAGGCGAAAAATGAAACACTATTCTACGGAAATAAAGTTCAGCAGTAAAGACAGTATTTTTCTGCGTCGTGTCCCTGTTTGCGCGGTCCCACTTCGCGTGCTGCTTTGCACCGCGCATCACGCGCTATGCGCGTCTCAATTTACGCCTAGCATAATGGACGAAACTCACAGTTATGTAGGCAATAGGCAACGGACAACTACAAGTGCTCGCCTCTTCGCAACAGAGTACTGGATTCGTCCAGCGCTGAGATCGAGATGAACTGACTTCTCCGTGAAATCAGACAATTTTGCAGCACACATGTGCAACACAAGCAATTTTTTGAGGGCCAAGTTTTTTTTTTACTTTTTATCGGAAGCGAAACCAGTTTGCAGTTATTCCACTGTTATTCTAGCTCTTGAGAGTCGAAAGTGAAATACATCACTAGGTTATTTAAACATCCGCATCTACACCTACAGTCTGCAAGTCACCTTGTGGTGTATGGCGGAGGGTACCTTGCTTATCACTGTCGCTTCTTTCCTTTCCTGTTTCAGTCGCGAATGGTGCGCGGTAAGCACAGTTGTTGGTAAGCCTACATATGACTTCTAATGTAACCTTCGTGGTCTTTTCGCCATATACACGAAGAAGGACGCAACACATTGGTTGACTTTTCCATGAACGTACGCTCGCGGAATTTTAACAGTAAACCACTCCGTCAACGTCTCTCTTGTAGTGTTTGCCACTGGATTGGTTATGCACATCTGTGACGCCGTCCGCCCCTGGTAGCTGAGTGGTCAGCGCGACGGAATGTCATACCTACAGCGCGGCTTCGATTCCCAGCTGGGTCGGAGATTTTCTCCGCTCGGGGACTGGGTGTTGTGTTGTCCTTATCATCATCATTTCATCTCCATCGACACGCAACTCGCCGAAGTGGCGTCAACTCGAAAGACTTGCACCCGGCAAACGATCTACCCGACGGGAGTCCCTAGCCACACCGTATTTCCGTGGCGCCTTTGCACTTGCTAAATGAGCATGTAATGAAACATATGGATGTTCCCTTTCTGTCTTTTTCTTAGCATTCATTCCGTCTAGAAAGGGATCTGCTTTTTCAAGATTTCGCAAATTATATTTTAACTTTGTAGCCGGATACCTTCCAGATGCCGCAGTCGTGAAGGCAACCCAAGTTTAACGTCTGTCTGTGAATCGCTTTGTGTGTGTTAACGGTATTTTAGCTGTTTGTATATACACATAAAGCTTTGCGGATTATCCGCGACCTATTTCTCTCACTTTTTTCTTTTTTTTGTGCTGCTGAAATTTTTTTCTTTAACCCGGCGTTGGTCGCGATTGAGCGATAATCTTCCGTTACAACACGAGTGTAGTAAGCAATGTGCTGCCCGAACACTATAAACGCCGGACTGTAACTAGCGGTATATATTCATTGTTCTTTGGTGTTTGTTAAGTGCCTAACAATGGCTGAAAAGCGAAAACATGTTGAGTTAACGATACAGCAGAAACTGGAAATAATACACAAACTCTAAGAAGGCAATATTGGTACGCAAAATGTGGAACTGATGTACGGAGCGGGTGGAACTGCGATCCGTAATATTCGAAAAAAATGACAAAATAGTTCAATTTACTAGCAGTTCTGACTCATTTAAAGGTTTGTCAAAGCGGAAGGCTATGAAAATGTGTACATACGCAGAAATGGATAAAGCTAAGCTGAAACGGTTTGAACTGAAAGGAGCAGAATGTACACAAATGTTTATGAAGCTACGAAAGCCAATTTTTTGTATAATTAATTGAAATTTATTGAAACGCAGATTCTTAGTTCTTGCCTGAACATTATACAGATATCACAAAATTATAACTGCAAATAACATAGTGGTGTGTTTTCTTCTTCTTCTTTCGAATAACCCATCTGGAGGGTACGATGAATCAACTTTGGCCACTCTTACTTGTATTAGATTTCCGTAGTTTCCAAATTTCCTTCATCCTCTTAGAGTGTTGTTCCCTTTCTTCTTGAATCCACTTTTGTCTAGTTGTTTTCTTTCCCTAGTGAAATTCTGCCCTTTGAACTGCCTTTCTGAAATGTGTTCTGTTTTCTGTTGTGTCTGTTGTAATTCCAGCGTTTTCCATGTCCTTTTCAGTCTCTATGAACCATGCGGGCTTGGATTTATAGCTATTGAGTAATGTCAATATCCGCTTGGTTAGCCTCTTGTTATCCATTCTGAATATATGTCCAAAAAACTGTAGTCTTTTCTTCCTCATTACATCAGTTAGTTTTTCAGTTTTCAATATAGCTCTCTGTTTGGTCTTAACCTGTATTCAGCACGATCGTTTCTTTTAGCTCCCAGTATTTTCCTTAAAATTCTTCGTTCGACCTTCTCAAGTTTCTCAAGATCTCCATTTCTTGTTAGTTTAAGTGTTTCTGCCGCATACAGAGCTTCAGGTCTGGCCACTGTTTGGTAGTGTCTTAATTTCGTGTTCCAGGACAAGGATGTTTTGTTATAAACGTTTTTGATCATATGAAACTCTTCCCATTTTGTGCACTCTAATTTCTATAGCTGTCTTTTCTTTTGCATTGTATGTAATCCACTCTCCTAGGTATTTAAAGGAATCTGTTTTGTGTATTGTATTGTTGTCAACCGCAATATTTTGAGGAGCATCACAGATGTTTGTCATGAACTTTGTTTTTGCAAAGGATATTTGTAGTCCTACATTGGCTGCTTGTTTTTGCAGTTCTTTTATTTGGTTCAAATGGCTCTGAACACTATGGGACTTCTGAGGTCATCAGTCCCCTAGAACTTAGAACTACTTAAACCTAACGAACCTAAGGACATCACACACATCCACGCCCGAGGCAGGATTCGAACCTGCGACCGTAGCGGTCGCGCGGTTACGGACTGAAGCGCCTAGAACCCCTCGGCCACAACGGCCGGCCGGAAAAGCAGAAAGATGGAAAGAGTATATAGAGGGCCTATAAAAGGGCGATGCACTTGAGGACAATATTATGGAAATTGAAGAGGACGTAGGTGAAGATGAAATGGGAGATATGATACTGTGTGAAGAATTTGACAGAGCAATGAAAGACGTAGGTCGAAACGAGGCACCTGGAGTAGACAACATTCCATTAGAACTACTGATAGCCTCGTAAGAGCCAGATATGACGAAACTCTACCATCTGGTGAGCAAAGTGTATGAGATAGGTGATATATCCTCAGACTTCAAGAAGAATATAATAATTCCGATCCCAAAGAAAGCAGCTGTTGACAGGTGTGAAAATTACCGAACTATCCGTTTAATAAGTCACAGCTGAAAAATACCAACACGAATCCGTACAAACGAATGGAAAAACTGGTAGAATCTGACCTCGGGGAAGATAGGTTTGGATTCTGTAGAAATTTTGGAACACGCGAGGCAATACTGATCCTGTGACTTATCTTAGAAGATAGATTAAGGAAAGGAAAACCTACGTTTCTAGCATTTGTAGACTTAGAGAAAGCTTTTGACAATGTTGACTGGAATACTCTCTCTCAAATTCTGAAGGTGGCAGGGGTAAAAGACAGGGAGCGAAAGGCTATTTACAATTTGTACAGAAACCAGATGGCAGTTACAAGAGTCGAGGGGCACGGAAGGGAAGCAGTGGTTGAGAAGGGGCTGAGACAGTGTTGTAGCCTACCCGCCAACGTTATTCAATCTGAATATTAAGCAAGCAGTAAAGAAAACAAAAGAAAAATTCGGAGTAGGAATTAAAATCCAAGGAGAAGAAATGAAAACTTTGAGGTTTGTCGATGACATTATAATTCTGTCAGAGACAGCAAAGGACTTGGAAGAGCAGTTGAACAGAATGGACAGTGTCTTGAAAGGAGGATATAAGATGAACATCAACAAGAGTAAAACGAGGATAATGGAATGTAGTCGAATTGCTTCAGATGATGCTGAGGGAATTAAATTAGGAAATTAGACACGTACAGTAGTAGAGGAGTTTTGCTATTTGGGGAACAAAACATCTGATGATGCTCGAAGTAGAGAGGACAGGAAGTTCTTTCTGAGAGCATTTGTTTGGAATGTAGCCATGTACGGAAGTGAAACGTGGACAATAAATAGAAGGGAATAGAACCTTTCGAAATGTGGTGCTATAGAAGAATGCTGAAGATTAGCTGGGTCGATCACGTGAGTAACGAGGAGGAACTGAGCAGAATTGGGGAGAAGGGGAATTTGTGGCACAACTTGTCTACAAGAAGGGATCGATTGGTAGGACGTGTTCTGGGAGATCAAGGGATCACCAGTTTAGTACTGGAGGGCAGTGTGGAAGGTAAAAATCGTAGCGGGAGACCACGAGATGAATACAGTAACCAGATTCAGTAGGATGTAGGTTGCAGTAGTTACTCAGGGTGTCCGGACATTTGCCACGCCGGACATTTGCCACGGTTTTACCTGCTCCGAAGGGTTCGGTCCCTTGTCTCCCCTCCCCCTCCTCCTCCTCCTCCTGCTCACCCGCCCGCCCAGCTTGCTTTCGAAGTTCCTGCTCATTAGAAAGGTTACGCGTATCTTAAACAGAGGGAATCTAAAGAAGGTGTTGTTACATGGATGTTCTTACGACGAAAAGCGGATCATTGCAAGGGAAAGCTGCTTTCGAGGAACGGAGAAATGTTGAGCGTATTAGAACATCTCTCTGGACCACCTGACGATGCAGCTCTGAAAGTGAGAAAGCAAGTGGAAAGAGCGAAGAGAAGGTCTCGAGAAGAAACTACACAGTTATCGGAGATATACGCGGATGAAATGGGGAATCTACATAATAAAGTTTATGACTTTATTACAGTGATGCCTAATGCAGAATCTATGAAGAGAACCATGCGTCGTCGATGGAGTCAAGAGCGGGGCAACCAACAGGAGCCTAAGAACTCTTATGAAATTGATCTTCATGAAGATCTATTAAAAATGGGAGATGGCAGTAGTTTTCTTCTGGAAGACGATAGATTAGAGGTAAGAATAATGATTTTTAGAGGAAGCAAAGGAAAAGAAAGTTTAAAAACATGTTCCCATTTTTTTATGGATGGAACATTTAAGAGATGCAGCAAGCAGTTTGCACAGATCTACACTATACACGTAGACTTAGGAGGCCCGATTAAAGAAACAAACATTCTTCCTACTGTATTTGCACTGCTCCCTAATAAGAAGAAAGACACTTATGTTCGTCTGTTTCGTCTGATAAAACAGGCAGTCTCTGAGTGGTGTCCTAAACAAATAAAGATGGACTTTGAGGCAGCTGCGATATCGGCCATTCGTCAAGTTTTTCCCACGAGTGAAATAAATGGATTCTATTTCCATATGAAGAAGAGTTTATGGAGAACAACTCGAGTTCTCGGTCTAACTGAGGAGTACCGTCAGAACGAGGATTTAAAACTTCACGTCAGCATGTGTACAGCGCTGGCAGTTGTAAAACCGGACGACGTAAGCAATGGATGGATTGAGATTCATACAGAAGCTTCTGATAACGTAAGGTTCTCTCAATTTTTTGACTACTTTGTGGATAACTGGCTAGAGAATGAGGATATCGCAATAGAAATGTGGGACTGTTACGGAAAAAGGCACCGAACGACGAATGCTGTTGAAGGGTGGCACAACAAAATAAATAGTATTATTGGAAACCCTCACCCTAAAATCAACTATTTGGTGGAGTGCTTGAAAAAGGAAGCAGAGCTCACAAACTGCATGTACATGAAATTGGAAATGAATCTACAAGGTAAGAAGAGGAAAAAGATGTACTTGAAGCTGGACGACAGGATAGAGAGAATCATAAAGAATTATGAAGAGACTGGCAACATTACGCCTTGCTTGAAAGCCATCGCCCATATTCAGAAACTGGATTAAAATACGTTAAAAAATAATATATTAAAAACTATGAAGACCACCGAGTCCTCGCAGGTTGCTGACATAAAATTATTAAAACATTGAAGCAGCATTATCGGAGCTAATATTAAGTTGTAATTGTAAATAGAGTGTACATTAGTTCAGCGTGTTTAGGCTGATTTTACACACGCCAGAATAGTAGATATTCATTTATCATTTTCACGGTCCAAAGCCTGTGCAAAGTGTGATGCGAATCAGCCTTTAATGTAAAAATTAAAAAGTGTTTCAAGCCTCACAAAAGTATCCCTATTGTTGTCACTTTAAGATAACTTTTTTCTGCCTTCCAATATTATGGCCATACTATTAAATAATTGTGAGTTCTAAAATAATTTTATGAAGCTTCAGAATCGCAACTATCACCTAAAATATCATGGTTTGTTAAACTGATAGTATACGCTTTCGTAAAAGAAAATGGGAACTGAACCTTTGAATTGCACCTAAAATTGACATCCCAAAACTGATCTGATGCTAAGGTAGACAATTTTGGCACCTCAAATATTTTTATTTAAGTTTAGCTGCAAACATTTATAGTAGATGTAAATCTACTTAAGTACATTTAGATATAGTCCTTTAAAAATTAAAATTTCTTACTAAATTGTTGATTATCTTTAAACAGGTCAGTAAAAGCAAGGAGATTACTATTGAAAATTAATTGTTACTAAAGAAAATCAGAAACAAATGTATTAGACCTACTTTTCTTATACATTAGAGACTTCTTGAAAAGACATTTGATCATTCCCTCTGTCACTGACAGTGTAATTTCAGTTGCTTTGCAATACCAGGGATATCTACTTCTAAATTATGTTTGCAGCTGTTCTCATTTCGAATTCTGGAGTGTTTACTTCGTCTTCTTTGGTGGAGGAATTTCGGAAAATGCATTTACTAACTCCACTTTAGTGGCACTGTCATCAGTAACTTACCGTCGCTGTCGCGCAGTAAAGGTACTTACTGAGCCTTTCCGCTGGTTTACTAAACATGGGACCAGTATCTCTTTGGATTTTCTGACACATTTCTAGAGCGAGTTTCGTTGTGGAAACTATTAAATGCATCTCGCATTGAAATCCGCACCAAACTTCGAGCCCCAGTAAAACTTCACCAATCTTGGAGATTTTGCGTTCGTCTAAATTATACGTGCCTTTTGCGGTGCTCCTGCAACAGCTTTCTGTCGTGTTTTGTGTACCATGGGGGATCAGTTCCGTCTCTTATTAATTTATTTGGTATGAATATCTCGAGTGCTGTTGATACTATTTCTTTGAACTTAAGCCACATATGGTCTCCATTTACATAGTTTGGAAGGATTGGAGACTATCTCTTAGAAAGACGTCACCTGAATTTTTAGCTGGTTTTATAAATAGATATATTTCGGGTTTAGTTTTGTTACAGAAGTGAGCCTCTCTACGACTGCGTGTTCACTAATCCCTGTATCCGTCGTGATGCTCAGGATTATTTGTGGCTAAAAGAGGTCAAGTGTGTTTTCGTAACCATTTACAATTTGAATGGCCTCGTCAACTAATTGTTAAAAATAATTTTTAAAAAGCATTTAGAACAATTACGGAAGTTGTTTTCTATTTACAATAGGGTATGAAAATGTATTTTTGTCAACATGTGGAAGGTAGATTGACGTAACTGCCAACTATAATTGTATGAGCAGGGTACCTATTTGTGATGAGACTCAAGTTTTCTTATCTTTGAACTGTTCAGCAACTGTTTTATCTGAGACAGGGGGTCGGTAAAGGGAGCCAGTTATTAACTTATTCCGGTTGTCGAGTATAACCTCTGCCCATACTAAGTCACAGGAACTATTTGCTTCAAAGTCGATTGTGAGCTTACATTATTTTTCCTTAAGTTGTCCTTCTTGTTTCTGTTGTAGCGCACATAATTACAATTACGGCTTTTCCCTTCAGAACCTAATATGCTTTCTCTGTGACCCTGTAAATACCAGAGTAAACAATGTAGAACAACAACGTACGTTACAAGCGTAGCATTCTGTATTACTTCATTTCCTTATTTCTAACATTTTAAAATTGTAAGTCGACTTCAGATGACATGTCAATAATAGATGTTCTTATCTCTATTTAGTGAAGATGTTTCCAGTTGTTTTGAACATTGTCCCGCTACACTTTATTAACTAATGTTTTTACAGAGTAAATTAATATGGAGTATGTCGTTCTTTTTTTTCAAACAGTCACAAACCCATTTATTCTTTCCCTATTGTCTTTTGGGTATGCAGTTGTAGTAATTAAAGTAGGCACAAATGCAGTGTATACTTGGCAGAACTAATTACATACTGACATAATCGTTGGTATTGCTTTCGTCTCCCAAAAGTTATAAATATTTCGATTTCGGAAAAGAAGCTCTGTATTTGGCCAAGGTGTCGAAGAAGAAGGTCCCTTACGTACTGGTTGTATCGAATAAGATGTGGAGACGGCGTTTAGAAAGCGGACAGAGGTAGTTCGGGGAAGGGCGTCCCTTACCTGAGGGATCGCTACCTGGCGAAGGGGCAAGTGTGGCAAATGTCCGGCGTGCCAAATGTCCGGTGTGGCAAATGTCCGGCATTCGTTACTCAGAGATGGTGAAGCTTGCCCAGGATAGAGTAGCATGGAGAGCTGCAGCCAACCAGTCTCTGGACTGAAGACCACAACAACAACAATTGCGTAAGTGTTGCTGGTGAAAGATTTCGTGCCAGAAATGACTTCTCGATTGTGTCCTATAACTGTTTGTGTTGGGCGATCTGAGTGACCAAGTCATTCGCTCGAATTGTCCAGAATGTTCTTCAAACAAATCCCTAACAATTTTGACCCAATGACATGACATATTCTCATCCATAAAAATTCCATCGTTGAAAGGCTACAAATCGTCTCCAAGCAACTGGGCATAACCATTGTCGCTCAGTGATCAGTTCAGTTGGACCAGAGGACCCAGTCCATTCCATGTTACATTCGTTGTAAGTCTCACTTTGATTTCTGTGGCTATTTCGTGCAGTGTTGATCGTCCGTTCGTTAGCACTGACAACTCTACGCAGATGCTGCAGCTCTCGCTTGTTAACTATTGGCCGTCGGCCACTGCGTTGTCCATGGTTAGATGCAATGCATGGAACATGATATTCTCGCCACTCTCTTGACACTGCGGATCTCTGAATTTTGAATTCCACAACGATTTCCGAAATGGAATGTCCCATGCGTCTAGCCCAACTATTAATCCGCGTTCAGAGCCTGTTAATTCCAGTCTTGCGGCCATAATCATGGTGGAAACCTATTTACATGAGTCATCTGAGTACAAATGACAGCTTCGCCAAAGCAACGCTCTTTTATACATTGTTACGCATTACTACCTGCATCTGTATATGTGCATATCGCTATCCCTTGAATTTTTGTCACTTCCGTGTATGTAACAGCATCATCCGCGGAAAGTCCCATGGAGCTTCCATGTTATCCAGTAGGTCACGTATGATTTCAGAAAATATAGTTCCAAAGCGAAGAAGTCGTTCCCTATTACCACGTAGTGTGTACGGTCCATACCAAATAAAACTGGGGAGGGGGAGAGAGAGATATACTGAACGTATCGTATTAAAAAAAAAAATTGTGCGACACAAATGGTTTGTTTGACTCACAGCTGAGCGTCGGGTAGATTATGAAAAACGTGAACTATCTGACACCTGAAGATGGATGACAGTTATCTCGCGCATATGCGAGTCGATCGGAAAGAAACCAACGAGCGTCAGCGAACGACCATTTTCTCTGGTGTAAACGGCACGCGAGCATGAGCAAACAGAATTCCGACGTAAAAGAGGAAGATTTGGGTTCAACGTCCCGTCGACGTCGAGATCAGAGACGATCTTCGGTCATGTTCGATACGCATTCGCTGGAGCTCGCTCATGAACCGCCAGTTGATCTTTCAACGAACCACCAAATTAAGTTCGTGTGGTTTCCGTTTCGGTGTTCGCCTCCAGCACAGAAAACAAAATATTCGTCTGCTAATTTGCGCGGACTATTTTGCTATTGAAGCGAGTTGCGTGATCGGATTGGTTAGACAAGGATGTAATGTTGCCAACAGAAGAATGTAGATATCACAGGCGCTTTCTGCGATGCAAGAAATTCACGTTACAAAACATCAAACAAAAACAAACCTTTGATGTAAGCGCAAAGTGTCAACCGACATACTACGTGCAAGGTTTTGGAATGATGTTGAGGAACAGTGAAATTGTTTCTCAGTGAAAGCGTTTCATGCTTGGGTAAAAATTCAGACACTTATTAATCTATTTTTATTTTCATACGCGTCGTCAAAAGCAGCACAGAATACAGAATAATCCTATCTGTAGCCTCTCAGTTTTGCAGCACAGCCATAACTAATTTTGTAGCACAATCCACGACTGTGGTTGTATCAAGTGATTGCTGTGTGACGATTATTAGCACAAAAAACAGTAACGCAGCGTTTGTAGGGTTGACATGTAATGTTCGTTGTCTCGTATTCTCTTCCGTTCGATCTGGTGTAAACGCTTCTTTACACGTGCTAGCGCGTGGTATTTCAAAACTGACGAAACGTCTGCCATTCTCTACGGGGTAAACGAAGATCGATATGTTAAGTATGCCACGCTCCTCATTAGAGCTTTGCAAAATGTGGATGCGGACGTAAATACTCAATAGTCTCTCACGTCTAGCAAGAGGCCTTAATGAATCATAGCCTGAAGCTGTAGAGAAAGGGAAGTTGTGGAAACAGAAAATTCCGTCGATATCTATCCGTCATGGTATACAGCGAAGTAATAATAACAACTTTTCTGTTATCTGCATATTCTCGGTTTTTTTTTAAATTTAATCAGTAGACGCTTCATTATTTGTATTGGATCAATCCGCGCCATTAGTACAACACCAATGATTCCTTTGTAACCGTAAATAAGAACTACCTCTGTTTTTCACTGTTGAAATGCACATCTACCGTGTCCCATACAGTGCACCCACGAAGTATGGGAAATTCTGTTTTTACAAATAATCTGTGATGTTTGATCCTTCCTCTAGTGTTTTGAAATTATGAATTATCGCTCAGTTTTTTTTTTTTTAATTCTATGGAGCAGTATGCTGTGGTTACTTGGGTTTGAAACTGTTGAACAATCTTACTGTATCTGTTGGCTGCGTATTAAGTAATTTTAAGGACACGAAAATGAAAGAGGGCGAAGTCTGTCGCTACAGAGGAGAATTGGAATCTGTCGGACGAAAATAAGAAACGAAAAAAATTGCCAAAGCAATCACGCCACCAACTTTTAAAGAACTCGACTGACGAAAAGCATCTCCTCACTCGGGCTGTTTCCCTCTCGCTGTTCACTGTCAATACACAGCGCACGCAAGGTTAGAACGTGACGCATGCGCTGTTGCCGAGTTGCACCGAGTTGAATGCGCCGATTTGCAGTGACGCACGGGCCAGCGCACGTGAATACACGTCCATGCCTCTATCAGCTTGGCGTTCGCTCCACGACATGTCTGTGGAGGGAACTTTGCGTTTCATAGAGTCATACCATCGAAAGAATGTTTTGTGGGACGTTAATAATAAGTATTACAATAACAGGCAAGTGAGGATTAACGCTTTGAGTGAGTTAGGGAACGAATTTAATTTGAGTATTTCGGCTGTGAAAAATAAAATTAAAAGCCTCCGCTCGTATTTTGCCAAGACGCACCAGAAAGTGATGAAAAAGAAGAGTTCGGGAGAAGAAGAGTCGGCATGGTTCGGTTACAAGCCATTGCTGTTCATTTTGGACGGTGTAGGTACAAAGCAAACCAGTGACTCTGACGAGGAGGACACGACCGTAGAGACGGACATCTTCAGCGATACATTCGAAGTAAGTACCTCTCAGAATACTGACGTAATTTATTTTCGCTATTACTAGTGACACCACACATCTTGTTCAACGCCTCTTCAAAATAGTTAGAAAGACGAAGTAAAAAAAATCAAAAAGAATCTCTCAGTCTCTCACAGTAGAACGACAAACAGAGACAGCGCAGTATCTTGCATCAGAAATGTGTAGATATCATGTTACTTAGTCTGGTGATTCATCTCGACGATATAAACCTGTTGAGAACACCGATGGCTGCGGAACAACGTAGGGAAGCTAGGTACTTGGTTTGTGCTGTAGTCGGTAGATGGCATCACAATGTTGTGCCAGTCTCTCTAGTGCCAGTATAGGCTAGGCACGACACTGTGCAAGTCTGTAGCGTTTAAAAAGGCGGTGCTTATGACAGTGTGATCACATTATTTTTAAATTTCAAAGGCTGTGCTGTTCAGTCGAAAATCTGATGCATGTGCAGGTATTTCATAAAGAATTCCGGTGAGAGCAGCGCGTTGAAAGTGTCTCAGTAGAGGAGTTGCAAAAAGATAATGGGTTATTTTCCCCGTAGAGGTCATTCCGTCCCTCATAATGGTTGTGTTTGCCCACATTTGCATCTACATACATGCCATGCAAACCACTGAAGTGCAGGGCAGAGGATAATTAGCGTCATACATATTCAAGTCTCTTCCAATTCAACCGCGTTTTTAGCAAAAATCTCGGAATATTCTTGAAAGAGTTACTTCGAATTTTTACGGGATACCGCAATAAACGTTCGAATGGATATGGGCAACATTGTTATTAATATATGCGTATCGTTAATCCATCACTAACGAAGTTAACTTTGTTAAACGTTAAAGCGTTTCTTTACTGGAGATTTATCGGAAGTTAACCGTTAAATCGTAATAGTAAACTTTATGGCAAATGAGCGCGTGTATCAAACGCATTGCCATTGCTTAAATGAAAATGTTTTGGTTGGGGAAGTTAGGTAGGACGTCGAAGATAAAAACAGTTTAATCATTTAGTGTTAAAATTAGTTGCTTATCAATGTTAAATGCAGGTACAATCAAAATACTGGAGAATCAGATGTATCTGACATAAGGTGCGCATTTCCCTTCATGACCAACACCATGTTAAAGTTTTTATGCAAGAGCATGGCTCGTTTAGAAGACAAAATGTCGTTGCCACGGAAGAAAGTCGTTCAACTGCAGCATTCGAGGTTCATGGGGGTATTCTGTGTAATTAATAAATCGGTTCCCCTAGAAATTTGCAACACAGAATGAGTATTTTGATTTCAAATCGAACTGGACTATAATTTTTACAGATTTGTTACCAGCACGCTTTTCTTTACATTGAGTGACAGGGATAAAAAAATCTTCCTCTTCGTTGTTGCTGCTTCCGCCACGGCCACTTACAGTATCTCTTCTGTCCTGTGAACTTTCGGTGGGGGGGGGGGGGGGGTTGGGGAAGGAGACCAGACAGCGAGGTCATCGGTCTCGTCGGATTACGGAAGGATGGGGAAGGAAGTCGGCCGTGCCCTTTCAAATGAACCATCCCGGCATTTGCCTGGAGCGATTTAGGGAAATCACGGAAAACCTAAATCAGGATGGCCGGACGCGGGATTGAACCGTCGTCCTCCCGAATGCGAGTCCAGTGTCTAACCACTGCGCCACCTCACTCGGTGGTAACTTTCGATGGCTTCGTGCCTCAAAGAAGCCTTTTGTACAACTTTTCCCATTTGTTTTCTTACTACTTCCACTCGACTGTGACCATACATTTCCAGCTACATAAACGGGAAGTTGGATGAAAAGCCACAGCAGATTAGCGTTGTTCATCGTCTGGTAGAGGTCTTACCTTTTATCCATGCCACTGACCGGCGGAGGTTCGAGTCCTCCCTCGGGCATGGGTGTGTGTGTTTGTCCTTAGGATAATTTAGGTTAAGTAGTGTGTAAGCTTAGGGACTGATGACCTTAGCAGTTAAGTCCCATAAGATTTCACACACATTTGAACATGCCACTGAATTAGGCCTTGGCTGATGCTGTGCGACCCACAAGATCCATAGCCTTCATATTCTCCAATTTAAATACAGTTGCCGCAGTTGTTGGCAACTTGTACATCTCCTTGAATCTCATCAAGGACTCCAGCAACCGGTGCCAAAACCTGCAAACTAGTAATCATTTTACAGCATTCATAGATAAAAAAAGATATAGATTTATTTTTTTAAATTTACCTTCGCATACTCCTTCATTATGGTCACATCCTGATCATTGAAAGTTTGAATCTTTAGCTGAGTGTTAACTGTATGAAGAGCAGGTGCTTCTAATATTGCGTTAAGAACAACGATAGCGTCATAAGTAGGGTGCCACCTACACTCCTGGAAATGGAAAAAAGAACACATTGACACCGGTGTGTCAGACCCACCATACTTGCTCCGGACACTGCGAGAGGGCTGTACAAGCAATGATCACACGCACGGCACAGCGGACACACCAGGAACCGCGGTGTTGGCCGTCGAATGGCGCTAGCTGCGCAGCATTTGTGCACCGCCGCCGTCAGTGTCAGCCAGTTTGCCGTGGCATACGGAGCTCCATCGCAGTCTTTAACACTGGTAGCATGCCGCGACAGCGTGGACGTGAACCGTATGTGCAGTTGACGGACTTTGAGCGAGGGCGTATAGTGGGCATGCGGGAGGCCGGGTGGACGTACCGCCGAATTGCTCAACACGTGGGGCGTGAGGTCTCCACAGTACATCGATGTTGTCGCCAGTGGTCGGCGGAAGGTGCACGTGCCCGTCGACCTGGGACCGGACCGCAGCGACGCACGGATGCACGCCAAGACCGTAGGATCCTACGCAGTGCCGTAGGGGACCGCACCGCCACTTCCCAGCAAATTAGGGACACTGTTGCTCCTGGGGTATCGGCGAGGACCATTCGCAACCGTCTCCATGAAGCTGGGCTACGGTCCCGCACACCGTTAGGCCGTCTTCCGCTCACGCCCCAACATCGTGCAGCCCGCCTCCAGTGGTGTCGCGACAGGCGTGAATGGAGGGACGAATGGAGACGTGTCGTCTTCAGCGATGAGAGTCGCTTCTGCCTTGGTGCCAATGATGGTCGTATGCGTGTTTGGCGCCGTGCAGGTGAGCGCCACAATCAGGACTGCATACGACCGAGGCACACAGGGCCAACACCCGGCATCATGGTGTGGGGAGCGATCTCCTACGCTGGCCGTACACCACTGGTGATCGTCGAGGGGACACTGAATAGTGCACGGTACATCCAAACCGTCATCGAACCCATCGTTCTACCATTCCTAGACCGGCAAGGGAACTTGCTGTTCCAACAGGACAATGCACGTCCGCATGTATCCCGTGCCACCCAACGTGCTCTAGAAGGTGTAAGTCAACTACCCTGGTCAGCAAGATCTCCGGATCTGTCCCCCATTGAGCATGTTTGGGACTGGATGAAGCGTCGTCTCACGCGGTCTGCACGTCCAGCACGAACTCTGGTCCAACTGAGGCGCCAGGTGGAAATGGCATGGCAAGCCGTTCCACAGGACTACATCCAGCATCTCTACGATCGTCTGCATGGGAGAATAGCAGCCTGCATTGCTGCGAAAGGTGGATATACACTGTACTAGTGCCGACATTGTGCATGCTCTGTTGCCTGTGTCTATGTGCCTGTGGTTCTGTAGGTGTGATCATGTGATGTATCTGACCCCAGGAATGTGTCAATAAAGTTTCCCCTTCCTGGGACAATGAATTCACGGTGTTCTTATTTCAATTTCCAGGAGTGTATTTGTACTTGGAAGTACCGCGCTCCTGCCTGATTCAGCTATCTGCTGCCACCGTGCATCGTGAATGCTGATTGCAAAGAACACTTTCTCTGGCCATAGAATTTCCTAAGGGAGTTTTAAAACGAGTTATATTTTAGAGCAACATTTGCATCTTTGATTGCGATGAAGTTAAATGTATATGCAGCTCACATAGAGTGAAATGGTGAATTATTAAAGTTTTCCCGTGTGTTGTCATCGCCTACACTTAGCGGTCAACGGTCAGGTATGGAAAGTAGATTTTCTAGTGAAAATAAATTCCAACTCGTCATCGTCGGAGAACTGATTTAAAGTGTTGGCAATAGAATCATCAGTCCATATTGTGTGATGGCAGGTCTGGTAGTGTGTCGATCTCCGTACCAAGTTGCCCAAATGCCTTCTCAAAGCTACTGCCATTTTCGGTAGTAGTTCTACATGAAAAAATGAGATTCAGTTTAATTTTAGGTTTAATGATACTAACGAGAGAAAATCAGTAAAGTCCTTTTTTTAATTTCTTAGAACTCTCCAGCGACATAAACATACCTCAAAATGAAGAAGCACATATACAGTGCTGTATTACCTGATTTGCTTTGCACCATAAATTAAGAAAATAATCGTCTTTAACGATGTATTTTAGGAAACTGATAGCAGAAGATATTCTTTTACGAACATCAGTCATGTTTTTGTACATCTTTGGAAAAGTTCGAAACAAATGCATTTAACGTATTTTTTTATAAAATGGGAAAATTCGAATAACTTAATTTTTATATGTATTACTATATTAATTTTCAAATTTCTTTATATTATTTAACATAACGAAGTAAATGAAATTATTGGTCTTCTTAAACAACCAGTTCATTTTTTATATGTATGAAACTCAGTTGGATATCAGTCATGTCTGTGTCAGTACAACATATGAATGCCGAACTTTTAGTCGTTTGCACGCCAACACTGCACGCATTGTGGCTGTGTAGGGATCCAACCAGTGAAAAGATATGGCCAAATAACTTGTTGTGAAGTGGCCAGCAGTTAGCCATAGTTCCCAACCAATCGATTTTGCCAAGTACATCGAAATAATTTGAGACTCGTTAAACCACCTCGTTGTCGTGGGGGCTGTAAAAGGACTTGAGACGCAGTGATAAATCAAACATTACACTTAACAATCATCGCAACAAAATCGAAAATTATTTAATTTTACACCTCCAACGTGTCATATAATAACTAGACTGTTAAAATGATTTTCGTCTGTACATTATGATTTATACTGAAGAGTCAGAAGTACGGGGTATCACTTAATAACGTGTCTGACCTCCTTTTGCCTACGTAGTGCAGCAAAAGTCTTGTGCAGATATACTGAGTCATGTTGCCTGCATAGCCGTCCATGATTGCGTAAGTGTTGCCGGTGCAGAATTTTGTGCATAAACTGACAATTCGATTATGTCCCACAAATGTTCAAAGGGATTCATCCCGGTCGATAAGGGTGGCCAAATTATTCGCTCGAATTGTCCAGAATTCTGTTCAAACCAGATGGGAACAATTGTGGCCCGGTGACATGGCGCGTTTTCATCCATAAAAATTCCATCGTTGTTTGGGAACATGAAGTCCATTAATGGCTGCAAAATGTTCTCCAAGCAGCCGAACATAACAATTGCCAATCAAAGATCGGTTCAGATGAACCAGAGGAACCAATCCATACCATGTAAACACAGCCCACGCCATTATGGAGCCACCTTGTTGACATCTTGGGTCCAAGGTTTCGTAGCCGGCCGGTGTAGCCGAGCGGTTCTAGGCGCTTCAGTCTGGAACCGCACGACCGCTACGATCGCAGGTTCGAATCCTGCTTCGGGCATGGATGTGTGTGATGTCCTTAGGTTAGTTAGGTTTAAGTAGTTCTAAGTTCTAGGGGACTGATGACCTCAGATGTTAAGTCCCATAGTGCTCAGAGCCATTTGAACCAAAGTTTCGTGAGGCCTGCGGGCACTCTTACCAAATGAAATCGGGACTCATCTGACCAGACCACGGTCTTCCAGTCATCTAGGGTCCATCCGATATGGTCACGAGCCCTGGAGAGACGCCTCAAAATGTTCAAATGTATGTGAATTCCTAAGGGACCAATCTGTTGAGGTCATCGGTCCCTAGACTTACACACTACTTAAACCAACTTAAACTAACTTATGCTAAAAACAACACAAACACCCATGCCCGAGGGAGGACACGCGCACTCCGCGACATGACGCCCTAAACCGCGCGGCCGCTGCAGCCAATGTCACGCTGCGGTCACAGTAGCTCCGATACCGGAGGATTCTGCATACGACCGACATCGGCCAGAAGCGGCCGATCTTTTCAAATCTGTACGCCACTACGTGCGCGGTCACACTACATCTGATCGTATCTCCCGAATGTACAGGCAAATCAGTTTGTTTTCTTCGGTCAAATCGACCGACGTTCGCGCACACGAAATGAGCGTGAGAAACTGTTTAAGTTTAGTCCAAGAAAGAGTGAGTTTGTGACACCCTGAGAATGAAAGTATCACATTCGGGATATAGTTTGGAATCTATGGACTGAAATCGCCGGTTCATTCGAAACCTCAAATAGGTAAATCATTTGAAATTTTAGGCATGTTTTTATAACCTCAAAAACTGATTTGTTCAAATGAAAACTGTGGCATATCTTACATGCTTATAGCTAATGTACTGGATCGTTTTTGTGGTAGGTTGTTATTAGTTGTCTACAAATTATTATTACTGCTTACTGGCGTTTTAAGCGAGTAGGATAATGATTCTGTTAATTGGAAGTGGTTTGCAGATGTGGCGTACGGTATGTATTTCCACTTTTAAGTGCTTAAGGTTTTCAGATCTTATGGTACATTTTATGCTTGTCTTTCACTCGTGTGCTAAATGACAGTCATTGAAGGTTAACTGACGTGCGTCTGCACAACTTTAATCAAATGCAACGAAACAGAGAGCTTGTAACTTGCTTTTCAAAAATAAAAATAAAAAAAATGTTCAAATCTTATGGGACTTAACTGCTAAGGTCATCAGTCCCTAAGCTTACACACTACTTAACCTCAATTATCCTAAGGACAAACACACACACTCATGCCCGAGAGAGGACTCGAACCTCCGCCAGGATCAGCCGCACAGTCTGTGACTGCAGCGCCTAAGACCGCTCGGCTAATCCCGCGCGGCCCTAGCTTGCTTTTCAAGATCACCACGAATTATCTTGAGTATGTAACAGAATGTCTCCCGTCATCTCCAATATTTGTGAAACTTGTCTGGTTATTCCGATAACTGAGGACAATGTGTGTAGTACTCGCATGTTCTTTACGAGAAAGGAATACTCATTCGCTTGCATTTGGCGTATCTTTAATAGCAGAAGCCGCTATGCAGTACTCGTATCCAAGTACAGAGGCGTCGTGGTATCCACCCCACCCTAAGAAGTTAAAATAACCTACTTCATACATAGAATACATTCTAACCTAACCTCCTTAACCCTGACATTAACCGGCGAATGGGATCGGACACACAGCGAGCACGCTGTCGGCCAAAGTTATGCACGCTGTCGGCCGAAGTTATCGGGCGACCTCTGGCAATGGTGTCTGACGACTGTTGTCGGTGTCGCTGTGAAAGCAGCCTTAGCAAAGGCACTTCCGTCGGCCATCTGCTGCCATAGCCCATTAACGGAAAAATTTAACCGCTCTGTCCTAACGGATATGTTCGACGTACGTCCCACACGGATTTCTGCGGTTTTTGCTTGCATGCTAGCATTCACAACTCTACAAAACACTGCTGCTCTCTGTCGCTAAGTGAAAGCCGTCGGTCCTTGTGTTATTCATAGTGAGAGATAATGCTTGAAATTTGGCATTCTCGGCACACTGTTGACACTGTGGATCACAGAACACTGAATTCCCTAACGATTTCCGAAACTGAATGTCCCATGTGTCTAGTTACAGCTACAATTCTGCATTCAAAGTCTGTTAGTTCCCATCATGTGACCATGACCACGTTAGAAATCGTTTCACATGAATCACCTAAATAGAAATGACAGTTCCACTTTCCTTTTTCTTTTTTTTCTTTATTGACTTTAAACGCTTCATATGTGGCGGGCCGGCTGCAGCGTAGGCGCAGCTTTTCAGCCGAAAGACAGTACATAACAGGGAGACATTTAAAACAACATAAAGGAGGAAAGATGGCGAAACAGACATATAAAATGGGAAACATAATGGAAGACAGCGTAAAAAGGCAGTGACTGTAAAAATGGTGCTAAAAATCTAAAAAGCATATACAAAAAACCACACATTGTGACGGTTAAAAGAAACATGAGGCGAAGTACGGCCGGAGCGTAAAAGTTGCGATGGGCGGCGTAGCATATAACAATCACGGACAGCAACACTATTGACAAGTCCAGCACACAATTAAAATCACAGTTTCTGACGTCACTGGAGAACAGCACCAAACACAACACTGATGTAGCACACCGACAACGATGAACAAACTGAGAGATCTGCCAGGGGTATGGAGATGAGGGAGAAGGGAAGAAAGGGGGGATAGACTGTGCTAGAGGGGAGGGGAGATGGGGGGAGGGGAGAACAAGGCCAGGCTACAGTTGGTAGGAAGAGTAGATGTCACGGCAAAGTTCATCATCTGGGAGGGGGAGGTGCTGAAAATGCCCTGAGGGGGATGGTGGGTGAGGAGGTGGAGAAAGGGAGGGACACAGCGATAGTGGTGCAGCAACAGGCGGGCGGCGGAGAGGAAGGAGGACACCAGGGGGTGGGGGGGATCAAGCCTGTGGACAGTGTGAAGGATGTGGATATGTTGGACGGGAAGGAGGAGGAGGGGGATGGTATGAGGTCATATGGGAGTCGTGTGGGGGACGGAAGGGGGATACGGAAGGTAAGGCAGAGCACGTGGCGTTCTAGGGTTTGGAGGGCCTTGTTAAAGTGAGGGGGTGGGGGAGGGTGGAGATCCAGGCAACGCTGGCATAACAGAGGATGGGACATACGAGCGATTTGTAGGTGTGGAGGATGGTGGAAGGATGCAATCCCCATGTCTGGCCAGACCAGAGTTTCAGGAGGGGGAGGCGGGAATGGGCTTTCTACTGGATGGAGATGAGGGGTCCAGGTGATGTGATGGTTGAGGCTGAGCCCAAGGTATCTCAGGATGGGAGTGAGCTGGATGGGACGACCATAAATGGTTAGGTAGAAATCATTCAGACAGAAGGAGCAGATGGTGTGGCCTGTGATGATTGCCTTGGTCTTGGAGGGGTTGATACAAATGAACCACTGGTTGCACCAAGTGGAGAACTGGTCAAGGTGGGTTTGGAGGGTGCATTGGGACTGTTGAAGGGTAGAATAGAAAACCAGGAAAGCGGTGTCATCACCATATTGGAGGAGGTTTACAGGTGGGGGTGGCTTGGGCATATCGGTGGTGTACAGGACATAGAGGAGAGGGGAGTGGACGGAGCTTTGGGGGACGCCAGCAGTGGGAGTTTGAGTTGGTATCGTGGAGGGTGAACAGCTCCGCCAATGCACTGCCATTTTATACCATTTGTACGTGATACTACCGCCATCTGTCTTGTGCTTTTTGCTATCCTATGACTTTCGTCACTTCATTGTTAAGGCACTGTACAAGAGAGACTACAACATCGTTCATAAAAATAAAAGATGAGATTATCTTTGTCAAACAGATTTTTTGTTTTAAAGCAAAGACTCCTACTCGTCAAATACCCAATGAAAAAGTATCAACTTACTTAATAACACGTTGCTTTGATCGAATATGCTCATCAACGATGTGTGTGCCCAATGTTATTCTGGAAATTAACTTTAGCTGGAGTTAAAAATTTTTATCACCTTCTCGAACGACTTCGATTCAATGGTATGTAGAGGAATAACGTTCGTAACAAAAAGGTTTACTATGCATTGATCCACACTAACTTGAGACACAGGGCTGCTGCAGTGCCAAAAGACCCTCGATTGCTTCTCTATCGTATTCTTTTAACTCCTGCTGGCTCCGCTGTCGCTATCTGAATGATCAACATTGATGGTTCTTTTGGCTTTCCTCGACCGGTCCTTGCCTACACTGAAACTTCAAACTGTACATACTGCAATTCGTGTGCTCTCCTGTCTTGTTTCAAATTGTTAAAGCTCGAAGTGCGAGCCCTAATTGTTGATATTTTTAGGCAAGCACACTTAACGATCGAAAAGTAATTGTTCTCTCGATTTAGAGACAAAATTAACGGAATGACTTAAGTGCGGCCAAGTACTTTCATTAGTTGTAGAGCTAGAATTTGATTCCATGATTTAGTTTCCACAGTCATTCCATTAACAAAAAGTAGCGCTTAAACGCGAACTTCTAACATTCTGCGTGGTGTCTGTTTGTTCTAAGTCGTGTCTCCCTACCACTTTCGCGCAACGACGCTCTGAGCGTGTTTTTTAGGGAATTCATCTCGTCAGTATTCTCCCAATTAATTTCGTCCCAACACGATATTGTTATTTTCTTGTCTTCGTTTTCATCTGGTCCCTGCGGATTTGTTTCTTCCTTCTTCTCTTCTCGTGATAAGGTATTTACTTCTCTGTTCAAGGTGCTGCAATTGTCCTGGGTCGGTGCGTCATTCTCTTTGGCATGGGCGCTTAGCTGTCAATTCGAACGTTTATCGGGGTTTGGTGGTCTTACCTCCCCCTCTTCTATCTGTATTCTCTTTTCTTGTTCAGCTTGTTGATAGTGGTTTCTTTGTTGATAATTTGTCGGTCTATTGGTTCTCCAGTACCCGTTCCGGTTGTCGTTATTCCCTCTGTAATAGTTGTTGCCGTTCCTGGGTGAATTATAGTTATTGCCATATTCTCTTCTAAATCCATAACCGGTTCTTTGTTGAAATCTATTGTCGTTTCTTGGTGCGAAGTTATCACGTGGTTCGTAATTATTGTTTCTTCGTACTGTGTCTTGTGAATTCCACTGCTTTTTGCTTTCGTTTTCACGTGCGCTTCGTCTTTTTCTTGCGTCATCTTCCGAAAATATGAACTCTAGTTCCCTTAGAATACCTTTAAATGCTTCGACGTCATTGCCTCCGCGAACTACTAATGATTGCTGGTATTTCAATGGTAGCTTCATCGCGCATAATTTAATCAACTCTCCGTCACTGTATGGTACATCTAAGCATTGATTTTTCTTTGCCATTAATTCGAAAAATTTCACGGGACTCTTCTCTCCTGATTTTTCAAAATATGGGTTCTGTAATAATTCGTATTTCACTCTGTTCTGTGCTTCGCTGGACCAATATCGTGAGAGAAACTTCTCTCTGAAATCTTCGTACGATCGGCATGTCGCTGCAACATTCTGCATGGTTTCTGCGACTGTTCCTGACATGTGTGCACATATAAAGTCTAATTTGTGTGCTAGCGTCCAGTGTTCTGTTAATCCTACTCGGAATTGACCAATAAAAGTTCGTGGATGTAATGAATTTCCTTCTCGAAAGTGTTGAAATTTTCTGACTGTGAGGAAATGATCGTTGTCGTACTTCGTCATAGTTCCATATGAAATTCACGATTTTTCGCCACTTTTGTTTCTGATCATTTCTCCCGTCGTTTTTTCCGGTTGTGGTAGATCCATTGGATATTGTCCACTGTAACTTTCGCCTACCCTTGCGCAGTATCGTTGGAGTGGTACGCAATAATTTTCTTCCATCGGTTGTGAACGTGTAGCTGAATGCATTGCACTGTACTCTTCGCGACTTGGCTTTCCATTGTCAGGTATTGGTTCGGTATCTTGTCTGGCTAACCTTGCTGCTTCATTGCACGATCCAAACTGTCTTGAAACATACATTTGTGGTTCCGCATGTGTTTGTGATGACGTTTGTTCATCAAGAATTTCGAAACGTGTTTGTTGCTGTGCAGGCTGTCTGATTTCACGTATGTTACTTTCCGCCTGTGATTGGAATCGCAAATGCGTAATATCTTCGTTAATTGCTTGTTTTTCCGGTGCTGTTACAGATACGGATGTGGTTGCAGACTCTGTGCTTGTTCGATCCTGTTCACTACGCTTTTCAATGGTTTGCAACAACTCTGTTCGCAATTTCTGAAATTGTCGCTTCGTTTGCGCTTCTATTTTGACTATGCGGTTATCATATCTTTTCAGCGCTGCTTTTGTGATACGTTTGTGTAACACACTGTTTTCAACAACTTCACGCGCTGTACCTGCTGTTTGTCTAGTAATTTCGTTTATCTGTTTCTCTAGTTTCTTGACTTCTCCCTGGGTGTTGTTACGCAATGTTTTGATCTCGTCCTGAATGTCATTACGCAATGTTTGTAAGTCCCTTGTACCTTGTCAATGTCTGTTCTCAATTGATTGTGACCTGTTATTAAGTTTCCTATCACTTCTCGAGATTCTTTTGCCTCGTCTTCAATATGACTTAGGTGTAACTGAATTTTTTTTGTTTTGTTCTTTAATCGCACGCATGTGTCTCGTGGTTTCTGCATTTTGAATTTGAATTTGGTTCGCTATGTCTTTATTTTGACTTGTCATGGTTTCCGTAATTTGTTGTAATAATTCTGCCAGATTGGTGGGTCCTATTGCGTTTTCTTCCGACGTCCTACGCTCTGTGTTTTCGCCCAAGTGTTGGTTCGCAACCGATTGCATTGAACTGTGCTGTGACACGTTTCTGCTCGCATTCCTTGTACTCTGTGGTGAGGGAGCTCTGATTACTTGTACTAAGGGTTCTACGTATTCAAGACGCAAGTTAGAATCCTCATCGACTGTCTCTCTACTTTCCTGCTCCTCTGTCGTATGCTGACTTACGTTTTCTATGCCTTGACGTACATTATCCTCGTTACGGTGCGTTATATGTCCTATTTCTCGCGATACTGCATCGTCTGTTGTACTGTCCTCTATTCTCTGTCCATTTTCATGCTGGGTCTCTACCTCAATTCGGTCAAGGTCTCGATTTGCCATTGCTAATCTTTCCCAATCCCTTATTTTCTGTTTTAAAAGAAATTCACGCGCCCTACTTCTAGTCAACATGCGCTCATACGATCTCACGCGTTTCATAAACTTTTTGTTCACACGACTTGACACTTATTATACCCAAGACTGACAATCCATTCACTTACTTGTTGGGTCAGAACCAACTTGTCAACGATGTATCCGCCACCTGTGCGCTTGCATTGAGGAGAAAACTTAATTCTAACAAATTTTAAAATTCATAACTTAATTATGCTATTGTCTCTGCTAGAATGTCTCACTATCTATCGCTGCAGCTACTGTTTTCAACTATTTATGCCTTTCAAAAAAAATTTTTTTTTACGAAAATTTTTAACAGGATATTTTTCTGACCTGGTTAGGCATGTGGTTGACCTTCAATCATGGTATTTTACCATCCTGGCAGGGTCGCCATTTTCTAACATTCTGCGTGGTGTCTGTTTTTTCTAAGTCGTGTCTCCCTACCACTTTCGCACAACGATGCTCTGAGTGTGTTTTTTAGGGAATTGACTAGTTTGAACCTGGGACCTGTTGCTGGTAAGGAGACGCCAGACCACACATGACATGTAGAGTTCAGAAGAGTTCAGTGAGACTAGCGATGATATAACCAAATACTTAATGATTTCAGCGTCAGCTCCACTGCACTCCCTGTACAAGAATCTTAATACTAACTAAATTTAGTGGAAGGGTTTCAAGGCTTTCCTATTTTTAGTTAGCTGGTAAAATAACGTCGAAAAAGCAGTTAAGTTTACCATTGGAAATTTTATTCTACTCACAAAACATTGTTTATAAATTGCACTATTGATAAAAGGAAATGTTTTAATACAGGATGATAAAAATCAACTGCGTTCAACAAAAATGTGAACGAATATTCCCTGAATGGGTTTCCGAGTTCTACAATGGATCGAAGGATGACCTATGCCATATCACATCTGCAATTTAGGTTTAAATTAAGTTTCACAAAAGAGAAAACTATCAAAATGGTCTACAGTGACCCTCAATTATCTTTAATTGCTTATCTAACTTGTCGTAAATTACAGTGGCTGATGTGGCTTCTCAATAACTATATAACAGAAAAATCATCGTGTTTCAGATTTTTACTTCAAGTGGCAAATGTGAACACCATGAGCTTTAATTGACGATCGACACTAGTATTACGCAAAAATGGGGTGTAACAGATGAGACTTCTGCAGTTGTGAGTGAAGCTTTATGCGTTGTTATGCAGCATCGCGTGCGTTCATTACCTTGTCGGTGTTCGTCAGGGGGTGGCGGACAGCACAGCTCCGCTCACCTTGTCGTCTCGGAAGCAACTCTCTCCTAACTTCTCCTTACTACAATTTACCGAAGTTGGTTTAAAAAAACTATCTGGCTGTGTTTTCATCTGACCAATCAGGGTCTCAATGTTAACCTTAAGCTCCGCCTATGAAAATTCTGTCTATCCAATGAGAAACGTTATACTTTTCGTGGTGGGGCAATGTTTTTAAAGTTTGCAACGTAACAGAGACGCGAAAAAGTCTCACGCTAAAACTTGCAGCTTGTGTGATCCTTTTAGTGTTATCGTAAGATATATACTGTTCTTCTGGAGGGCTCTAGCTTTTAACATGGGATGGTGGGTGGTCCTAGCGGTTAGCTGGCGACGTAGGTGTCCGTCCCTTATCGTAGGGCCTTCCAGCTTAACACGGTTCTGCTCTTGGCTTCTGTTCTCGTTTCTCTCCTCGGAACTGCATCTGTCTCACGGTGGGAAGGTATGACATGCATTTAGGCATTCTTGTGTTAGTCTGTGGTATTCCATTTGCTCACTCATTACTCGTATTACTTTGGTTAATTTAATGTCACGATTTATTCGGAGCTATGTGACATACTACTGGATTTGCTTATCATGTCAGGGTTTTCATGGAAGGTGTTGGATTTGCCTGACACCTTACAAACTCAGTAAACAAACAACGATCAACAGTGAACACTAGATTTTTAGTATTCTCGTTCGTACTCAATGGTTTACATCAATCGCGTGCAACCCGGCGTTGCCACACATCTACATGACTCGATCTTATCGGAATATGATATCCGCAGACGGCGCGGCGTCATTTTTGTCATAAATAGTAGGCAACTAATTAACCATTGGCAGACTCAAAAGAAAATTAACAAATGTCAAGGAGCCCACTAATGTTTTTTAATTAGTTTAAAAGTTCATCCATTTCTCTAAAAGTTGACTTTGTTAATTAGTGATTGTGCCCAGTTACTACATAAAGACAAGTTGTTGTTTACCTTTGTTAGAAAAAAATCTCGAAAAGTTCTTGACCGATTTACTTCAAACTTTTACACGATACTCTAATAAACGTTCGGACAGATATAGTGTACATATTTTTAATTACAAGTCTTTTTTAACGTTGATACCAAAAATATCCAAAAGTTCTAGACCTATTTACTTCAAATATTTACAGAATTCACTCATAAACGTTCAAACAGACATAAGCTTAGGGAAACCTTATAAGAAAAGTCTCGAAAAATTCTTGATCTATTTACTTAAAGTTTTTATACGGTACTTTACTAAATATTCAGATGAACATAAGCTAAACATTTTTTAATCAACAATGTACAGATTTTCTATTAGAACAAACTGCAAGAAAGAAAATGATGTGCTGTGAAAATGTGCAGTTTCGTGTCCTTTCTTGCAGTCAGACATAACTACAATAGCGGGGAGTTTAAACCATTAGACATGTTATTTCTGCCATATACATTCTTTCTCTTTATATATAATAGTAAACAAAAATTGTATACATAGTTTTGTGCAGTTTTCTTCCTCGCAGTCAGTTTTCACAGGAAACAGGGAAGTTGTATTTATGACTTATGGACTTATGGTTAGAATACTGCTACAGGATCTGAACTGTCCGAAACTTTTTAGTCGTACTCGTTTGCAGATTGAATACCGTCAACGAAGCTACTGTTTTCACAGATGCAGCAGCAGGAGAGGTTTCTTATACCCCATACATCTATGATGCCAACCGATTTATCAGTTCATTTGAAGCGACTTTTATTCTCAATCAAGGATTTGTTGACAATAACAAGCAACAAGGCTCAAGATGATGGAGAGGATGAAGAGGAGATGGAGAGAAAGGGAGGGGGAAATGGAAATACAGGGTGTCTGAAACATTTAGGGTCGAATTGAAACAGGTGATAGTAGGTTCACAACCGATTATATTGAGATAGGGAGCCAATGGTCGGAAATGATATTTATTATGTTACGGACATACAGAGCGTACCCGCATAACAACAATGTAGCCAAACACAGTGTACCCGCATAACAACAACGTAGCTCACAGTAATTGTTCAAAGTGCATAATAGCGACTCATGAAATTTTGCTGTACTCTCTCAAAGATTCCTGGTTTCTTTTTGTATCAGGAGATGCGCAGCATGGACCCTACGAAGCTTAAAATAATTCTAACTTACTCGATAAAGCATGTATAACCCAGCGTAACCTAATCTCCTTGATCCCGACAAAAACTGACGCAGATCAGATGCACTGTGACCAAGCGGTTGGCCGATGTTATCGGGAGACCTCAGTAAATGATGTCTGGCAGCCTTGGATAAGCTGTTTCAACTACGGTCGACCTTGCCGCAAGGAGAGTATCATTGCACCATTAGCAGGTCTTCATCCGTCTCTACGGGGGTTTCATACACCAGCTTCTTGGCGTAACACCATTCCAGAGTTGAGATCTAGAGATGGCCATGGGACAAGACCTTCCCTTACAATCGATGAGGGTACTTGTTGTCAAGGTGCTTGCGGGCATTAACATTGGAGTGAGCTGGTGCACTGTCGTGTTGAAACCACATCCATTCGTAGTCAACAAGGGGTACAGTCTCCAATAACCGTGGCAGCATATCCCGCAGGAACATCAGTTAACGAGGGCCAATCAAACGGGGAGGCACCAAATAACTATTAGGTGGTGATGGACAATGCGCGCTCATATACAGACAGGGAATTGTTTGGCAGTGTATGCTGTCTATGTCCATAACACAATAAACATGTATTTCCGACCATTGCTTCCCTGTCTCAATATAATCAGTTGTTGATCCACAATCACCTCTTTGAATTTAACCCAAAAGGTAGGGAAAGGAGGAGATGGGCAGAGGATAATGGGAGGAAGAGGTGAAGAGAGATAGGGAGAGGAAGAGATGGACAGAGGGATGGGAGGAGGAGGAGACTAGGACGTAAATCCAATCCACAAACATACTTAGCACTTGGGAAGCATTACCGGCTTTGCTAGTTTTCTGTGTGAACGAAGATAGAAACCGGAATAAAAATTTTAAATTTAAATAGGACTACAAAGTTTTTATTTTCAAATCCATCCGATGTTCAAAACTGTATCTTTGACATGCGTGTACATACAATTTTGGAGGACTTTTCACAATTTAGTTTGTGATCAAAGTCGTCATTTCCTTTTCAGAAAAGTTCAACGAGCCTTCCCCTATACACACGACGAACGTGAAGACGATAGTTAAACTCGCCCCATGCTTTTGCGAGCAAGTCACTAGTTACTTCATTCGTGCTGTGGCTAAGCGCCGTCGCACTTTAAAGCTGGTGGATGAGGAGATACGTAGACGGAATGTTTCACAAAAAAAAAAAAAAAAAAAAAAAAAAAAAAAAAAAAAAAAAAAAAAAAAAAAACACGTACCGTGAGTCACACGAACCTGGAGGCTAATGGGGCAATGATACTCTCCTTGCGGCAAGGTCGACCGTAGTTGAGACAGCTTATCCAAGGCTTCCAGAAGCCTTTTATAGAGGTCTCCCTATAACATCGGCTGACAGCTTGGTAAAAGTGCATCTGATCTCCTGCGCCACTTTTCGGCGGGATCAAGGTGATTAGGTTAGGTTGGGCCATTCTGTCGAGGAAGTTAGACTCTACTCCCGTGGGCAATGACGCCTCTGTGCTTGGAGAAGAGTGCTGCATTGCGACTTTTGCTGTTAAAAATACGCCGAATGCATGTGAATGAGCTACATCTGTATAGAAAAGAACTTGGCGAATACTGTAAGCTCCTTTCGCAGTTACTGAATAACCAGACAAGTTTTACGAATACACAGCGTGTCCCAATCAGCCCTGATGCTAGGTGTTTTGCCGCCTTAGGCGAGAACTGGGAAATGCCTCCTCTTTTTTACTACCGTCGGTCTCCCCGATACCACCCACCCCCTCCACCACCACCAACATCACAACAATGCAGATATCGTAGTGTACTTTCAGTCCTCAGTTTTCATGCTTTGTCCTAAATTCCTTTAAAACTGACTGAGGACAACAAACGTCCTCAATTTCATATTTTTTATCCTCAGTTTTTGAAGTTCCCCAAAACAACTGAAATAGGAAGAATGTGTTGAACATTTTAAACTAGAACTCAGCTGGATGTACCACTGCAAGCAAATTTGGCATCAATTACTTACATCTACATCTACATACATACTCCAAATCCACCATACGGTGCGTGGCGGAGGGTACCTCGTGCCACAACTAGCATCTTCTGTCCCTGTTCCACTCCCAAACAGAACGAGGGAAAAATGACTGCCTTTATGCCTCTGTACGAGCCCGAATCTCTCTTATCTTATCTTTGTGGTCTTTCCGCGAAATGTAAGTTGGCGGCAGTAAAATCTCATCTTTTTCAGTACCTACTTTATTGCAGTTAATTAATTAATGGTCCCTTGCTTGTATTTTCTGTTGAGAGTTCTACTTTTATTAGCTGCCACGGTGGCGCAGTGGTCTAAGCGATTTCCGTTTTGTACTCCGTAACGACTGGTTTGGTGGTAGGTAGAGGTAATATGTTTACTCTCGTCAAACTAAGTGAAGACTTATTAAGTAAATGTTCGGTATGCTTTTGAAAACAATTCGCTGTTTTTTATCCTTTTCCATTTTTTTCTCCTCATTTGCTCAATTTTTTCGCTGTTTGATTTGAAATTAACTTATTCCGCCCTTTGCCACCCCTACAGTTTTGCCGCCCTAGGCGGCCGCCTAGTCTTGGCTAATGGTGGAAACGGTTCCTGGTCCCATTTCCATTAGGACTGCTTATGTGAAATTTCAAACTGCAATGCTATCTCGTGGCGAGGTTCGAATCCTGCCTAGGGCATGGATGTGTGTGATGACCTTAGGTTAGTTAGGTTAAGTTCTAGGGGACTGATGACCTCAGAATTTAAGTCCCATCATGCTCAGAGCCATTTGAACCATTTTTAACTAAATGCAGTTCCGACAAAGGACTGCAGTGAATATTTCAAAACACTTTTAAAATGGTTTCAGCTGTGTATTGATCAGGGGGAGACTATTTTAAATCAATACAGTGGTTTTGTGAACATTATGGATAACTTATTTTTCATAGCCACAGTCCTAACGGAAATGGGACACACTGTGTATGTGAGATGAAGAGAGAAATGTTCTGTTACGTATTCGAGATGATTTGTGATAACACTGAAAAGCAAGATTACAAATACCCGTCACAGCTTCAAATAAATTTAGCAAAACAGACATATGTCAGTTAACCTTCACTGACTGTCATTCAGCTCAAAAATGTTCCAATGTGTTTGAATTTCTAAGGGACCAAACTGCTTAGGTCCTCGGTCCCTAGACTTACATACTACTTAAACTAACTTATGCTAAGAACAACACACACACCCATGCCCGAGGGAGGATTCGAACCAGAGGCGGGAGGTGCCGCGTAGTCCGTGACATGACGCCTCAAACCGCGCGGTGTCAGTCAGCGTGCGTGTGAAAGACAAACATAAATTTTAGAATAAGTTACTCTAATCGCCTAAAACACTAAAAAGTGGAAACACATACATCATGTTTTCAAATCACGTCATGCAACAGAATCATCACCTGATTGTAAAAGACCGTCAATAAGCAGTAATAATAATTTGTTGGCAGCTAATTCCAGTGTATCGCAGTCTAAAAAAGATCCACTACAGTAACTTCAAGCATAAGATAACATACCCCGTCTCACTTGAACAAATTTTTTTTTGAGGATGTAATTTTCGCCTAAAATTTCCGGTAAAGATTTTATCTTCTTTTGGTTTCCAATTAAGTCACGATTTCTGTCGATAGATTCAGAGGTATATCTCGATTATGAACGTCGACCGATTCGACCGAAGAAAACAAACTGATTTGAATATCAGCGATTATTATCGGAAGTCTGTACGTTCAGGCGATGAACTGGGCTGCATTGTGACCGCGGACGTATTGGCGTACTCATTGAAAAGATCGGCTGTCTTCCCAGCGGTCCCATACATTGCCAAGGTTCTTTCGACTACGCTGCAGAAGTTTCGCTGGCCAGCCCTTACACAACCTCCATACCGCTCCTATATCCCTCATGTGATTTCCATATTTTTGGAGCCCGGATGTACGGAGGGTGTGCAAGAGCTACAGAGCGAGCCCACATGTTGCCAAGGTTGTTTCGACCACACTGCCTAAGTTTCGCTGGAAAGCCCAGTACATTCTCCGTACAGCCCTGATCTTTCCTCGTGCGGTTTCCATATGTTTGGAGCCCCGAAGAAAGACAAACTAATAAACAGTTTACTTACTTTTTTCCATTCGTTTCGTTTTCAATTGCCTGCCCCTTGCACAACTAGCGCCAAGGTAGACATTTACTTTCGATGTGTAATTTACGGCCTACTCGAAGTTACTATCTTAATCCAGAGGTTAAGGCGGTACCGAGGTTAAGGCGGTATAGCTTCCGGCGAAGTCGCAGACAAAGAGGGGACACAAAATGTGATCAACGGAAACAAATGCAGTTCGAAAATCAACCGGGAGAAGTACACTATGTGATCAAAAGTATCCGGACACCTGGCTGAAAAACTCAAGTTCATGGCGCCCTCCATCGGTAATGATGGAATTCAATATGGTCTTGGCCCACCCTTACCCTTGATGACAGTTTCCACTCTCGTAGGCATACGTTCAATCAGCTGCTGGAAGGTTTCTTGGGGAATGGCAGCTCATTCTTCACGGAATGCTGCACTGAGGAAATCGCCATCCCCGAATCGCTCGTCAATAGTGGGAAGCAGGAAGGTGCTTAAAAATCAATGTAGGCCTGTGCTGTGACAACAAGTGGTGCAAGCCCCCTCCATGAAAGACACTACCACATCATAACACCAGCGCCTCCGAATTTGCTGTTGGCACTACACACCCTGGCAGATAACATTTACCGGGCATTCACAATACTCACACCCTGCTATCGGATCACCACATTATGTACTGTGATTCAACACTCCACACAACATTTATCCACTGTTCAATCGCCCAGAGTTTATGCTCCTTACACCAAGCGAAGCGTCGTTTGGCCTTTACCGGCTTGATGTGTGGCTTATGAGCAACCATACGACCATGAAATCCAAGTTTTCTCACCCCTGCCTAACTGTCGTAGTACTTGCAGTGGATCCTGAAGCAGTTTGGAATTCCTGTGTGATGGTCTGGATAGATGTCTGCCTATTTCGCTTTACGACCCACTTCAACTGTTGGCGGTCCCTGCCAGTCAATAGACGAGGTCAGCCTGTACGTTTTTGTGCTGTATGTGTCCCTTCAAATTTCCACTTCCTATCACATAGGAAACAGTGGACCTAGAGATGTTAAAGAGTGTGGAAATCTCGCGTACAGACGTATGACGCAAGTGACATGCAGTCAACTGATCACGTTCGAAGTCCGTGGGTTCCGCGGAGCACCCCGTTCTGCTCTCTCACGATGTCTAATGACTACTGATGTCGCTGATATGGAGTACCTGGCAGTAGGTGGTAGCACAATGCACCTAACATGAAAAATGTATGTTTTTGGGGGTGTCCGGATACTTTTGATCACATAGTGTTTGTGAGGATTAAAGTGCACCTACTGTATGGGCACCTCTTCCACTGCGTACTGATGTTGGCAGTTCGTTTCCGTTTGATCGTAGGCAGTCGGAAGATAGTATGCAGTATTCAGTGAGAATCGGCTGACTCTGGTGACTTGTTTGTTTCGTTGGGAGAGACGAATTGATTACTTTTGCTTTCGAACTGCATAGCGCGAAATTGACAATTATTGATAACTATTATGGATCACAAAGATGGTTTCTGGTTTCTGTACGTATTTCTTGTAATCCATGCTTCTCGTGATATGACGTGGTTTCTTGGGATATTGTTTCGTATTCCAGTGCCACAATTTGTTTTTGAATTGGCGCAACCAACGAATGTGACTGGACGAAATTTTGCTGTAAAAACGGACTGATCTGTGGCGCAGCCCGAGGTTGAAGTTAAGTTCAAATGTTACAGTTTGACTGAGGTGGTGAAGCGAACGAATGTGATGGGAGGAAAACGCAGTGGTACCTAATTGATCGGCAACATAGCAGTGATCGTTTCGAAAATTTTATGGTATATTTTCGAAATGTCCAGATTTCCGAGATTGTCGTTATGCAGGAACCTAGGACCGCAGTTCAAATTTTGCGGAATATCTTGTTTTATTTGACACAATTCTGCACAATATATTCCGTTGTGCCGTCACATAATTTCATACACTACGCATCATTGACTACATTTATCAAACACCATTTTTCTCATTGTTTCCGCCATCTTGGCTGTGTCATTAGTTGTGTTTACTTCCCATCATTCACCACGCAAAAAGTTACCAACGAGAGCACGCAACGCAAAAAACTATTCTAACTTCTTTCTATTTGTTTTAGATACAACCTCAGAACACTTTTACTGGCGTTACAGGCAGCATATGCATTCTGAAAATGGCAATGTGTAGTCGGAACTGGTAACAATTGTAAACGTGCTCTGTAACTGCAACGAAACGAAAAAGGAAAGTTTAAAACATCTCAGTTTATTGTGCTGTTGTATGAAGCTACACCTTTTAAACCCATCACTTATGGGCTGTCAGAGGGAAATCTTACTTCATTATTTCTTTTGTTTTCTTTCCTTTCGCTTTTATTTTCCTTCTTCCTTTCACTATGTTGTATTTTCTCACCTCCGTCCATTTTGTAATTGCTTTTTTATTTACTTCTTGCCTTCAAATCCTTCCATCTGTAACACTTTTAGACATTCCTGTTTCAGCACTCTACTGCAGCACTTTTTTTAATTTTTTAGATAAGCATTTTTTGTTGTAAACATTCTCCGTGATACCATGACCTCTTTCCATCTTGTGGATATTTTCCTCTATAACAGATTTCGCTAAACCATTCTCTTCGATTTCGTGTATTTCACTTTTTCTATTTGAACAGTATTGCTACTAATAAATTTCGAGATTTTATGTTGGTCCTTCACCTTATTCTCCACATTTAGAGAACGCATAGCAGGAGTAGGATTTCAGATCCCAGACTGGGTGAAGGAGCCGCTGGACCGTCTGGCGTTGCCAATAGACGATGGGGTGAGGCGTTATAGCTAGCTGTGAGAAAGACATTTACATCAGCGCAAGATACGTAGGGAGAACCACAGCCATTCTGACGCGAAGCAAATGTTTTTGTGTAATAAATGATTACTAATAAAAGCCACTTTTTCTACAGCAGATATTAGCAGAAGCCCGCTCGTATAAACTCCTTCTTATAACAGTGTTACGACGCAAGAAATCTGATATTTCAGTAAACAAATGATGAATGTACTGTATTAGATATCGAAGTAGTACGAACAGTTACGACGTTCCACGACTTATAAGCACGACCTCTAGACTACGCGCCATCGGCGCCGTCGCCAATATGACGCTTGCAATCTAGTTTGTCATTAAGACCATGCTTTCAGGAAATAACTAGTATTGAGCTAAAAGTGATGGATTGTTTCATTAACGTCAGATAACGGTGTTTTCGTAAGTAATGACATCATAATAGCATCCACGATGATTATTTCAAGTAATATAGCTTCCCGCATCAATCACTTGGAATTACAGGATATGGTACTGCACCTTCCATAGAATCCGACGGCGCTGCTATTGCTTCTGCGAGGAGCACCACCAACGAGAGCTTTGAAGCAGAACGAGAAGGAAGAAATCCTACGTGACAACACATTAAGATAACGCAAAGGCGGGCTGTCTCAATTTCTGTATATCTTGGATGGAAAAGCACAGCCAGTCATACTGTACGCCTCTTATGCCATCTTCAACGGACTCACTAAGCTGAAACACTTCACGGCGTCTAGTAAAGTGTGTGTGTGCGTGTGTGTGTGTGTGTGTGTGTGTCTGTGTGTGTGAGGGGTGAGGTGGGGGGTTGGAGGATCTTACAGTCTCTATTGTTGTTTTTCTCTGAGCGGAACAGTGATTTATTTGTCTCTTTTACACTTTAAGCTTATTGATAAGCGTTAATTTTAAAAGCGATTTCTTTTCCATAAGGCGCGCTACGTCGACACGAAAAAGACACCTCTTTCGCGATGCTAAAGCTGCATTTTCCTAGATGCGGGAATTCCCCGCAACTTACTGAATTAAAACTGGTGCGAGACCGCGCTCCCCACTCGTACAATGCAAACATACGAGACCGTTTATCTTGGGTGCGGGCGACGCAGTACTGCTGCGGGCTTCACCTGCGGTAAACACATTACATTTATATATCCGAAAGAGCAGACTCCATGCTTTGATACAAACGCTTGCGTATTTCGCAGCGAGGCTGTCTCGCACGTTGCAGCTACAGTATTTGCTTGATTGGAAGAGTGGGGCGGTCGGACTGAGCAATAGCGAATACTTGGCGACAGCTGCGGTATTGGTTTTGCGTGTGCGAGCAGCAGCACAGTAGGTAATTCTTATCTTCAAATTACTGAAACATCCTCCAGAAATATCGACTTATCGAACTGGTATGCGAACAGCATATTTTGTGGAACATGGCTGACGGCGGGCTGAAAAAACTAATGCGAAAGGAGTTACGTAGGCAGAAATCAGAAGACAAATTAATGACACATGTAAGAATAAATGACTTTGATTATGGCCAATATAATTCCTGTATAAATATATTTGTACTTAGCTGTTAACCACGATTATAATACGAGGGTAACTCCAAAAGAAATGCACACTATTTTTGTAAAAATACAGATTTCATTCTGCATGTGTGAAAGTTTTACAGTGTGTAGATATATCCTTCCCGCTTGTTTTCAAACTTAGTTCAACCTGTTCCCGTGAGTGGCGCCGTCACAGCATGTCTTCAAGATGGCTGCTATACTTGACGTTCGTTAGAAGCAACGTGCTGTCATAGAATTACTGTGCTGTGAAAACTAGACAGTGGGAAACATCCACAAGAGGTTGAAAAAGGTGCATGGAGATGCTGCTGTCGATCGCAGTACAGTTAGTCGGTGGGCAAGCAGGTTACGTGATGAAAGCGGGCACGGCAGTACTGAGGATTGTTCTCGCAGCGAGAGGCCTCGTACTGCACACACTCCAGACAATGTGCAGAGAGTTAACGAATTGGTGACTGCTGACAGACGCATCACAGTGAACGAATTGTCACGTTACGTTGGGATAGGGAAAGGAAGTGTTTGCAGAATACTGGAAGTGTTGGCGGTAAAAAAGATTTGTGCCAGGTGGGTTCCCAGGATGTTGACAGTGGCTCACAAAGAAACAAGAAAAACGGTATGCAGCAAACTTTTGGAACAGTACGAGAATGGTGGAGATGAATTTCTTGGAAGAATTGTGACAGGTGATGAAACATGGCTCCATCATTTTTCACCAGAGACGAAGAGGCGATCAGTGGAGTACCATCATGCAAATTCACCCAACAACAAAAAATTCAAAACCACACCTTCTTCTTTTAAGTTATGGCTATGGTGTTTTTCGATTTTGAAGGACTTTTGCTTGAGGACATCATGCCAAATGAAACCACCATAAATTCTGAAGCATATGTGACGACACTGAAGAAACTTCAAGCTCGACTGAGTCGTGTTCGACCACATCGGCAAAAGCAGGATGTTTTGCTGTTGCACGACAATCCACGGCCAAATGTGAGTCAAAAAACTATGGAAGCGATCACAAAACTCAGATGGACAACACTGAAACACCAGCCTTACACTCCCGACATGGCTCCATGTGGCTATCATCTCTTTGGGAAACTGAAAGACTCTCTTCGTGGAACAAGGTTTGAAGATGATGACTCCCTTGTGCACGCTGCCAGACAGTGGCTACGGTGCAGAAGTTACGCTGGCAAGTGCTTACACAACCTCCATACAGTCCCGATACCGCCCATGTGATTTCCATATTTTTGGAGCCCGGATGTACGGAGGGTGTGCAAGGGTATTTAAAGCGAGCCTACACATTGCCAAGGTTTCGCCACACTGCAGAAGTTTCGCTGGAAAGCCCTTACACATCCTCCATGCAGTCCCGATCTTTCCTAATGTTATTTCCATATTTTTGGAGCCCCATAGAAAGACAAAATAATAAACAGCTTGCTTGCTTTTTCCCATCTGTCTCGTTTTCAACTGGCTTCCCCTTGTCCAACTAGCGCCAAGGTAGACATTTACTTTCGATTTGTAAGTTACGGTCTACTCTGTAGTTACTATCTTCATCCAGGGCCGTACCGCGGTTAAGGTGGTGTAGCTCCCTGCAAAATCGCAGGCACAGAGGGCACGCAAAATGTGATCAGTCTAAACAAATGCGGTTTGAAAATCAGCCGGGAGAAGTACGCGAGAGCAAAAGTGTACTTACAGTATCGGCAGCTCTTCCACTACGTACTGATGTTGGCAATTTGTTTCCGTTTGGTCGTAGGCAATCTAGAGATAGTATGCAGTATTCAGTGAGAATGACTTGTTTCAGTGGGAGAGACGAATTGATTACTTTTGCTTTCGACGTGCATAGCGCGAGATTGACGATTATTGGCTCTGAGCACTATGGGACTTAATATCTGCGGTCATCAGTCCCCTAGAACATAGAACTACTTAAACCCAACTAACCTAAGGACATCATACACATCCATGCCCGAGCAGGATTCGAACCTGCGACCGTAGCGGTCGCGCGGTTCCAGACTGTAGCGCCTAGAACCGCTCGGCCACTCCGGGCGGCTACATACTGTCATTTTGTCATTTGGAGATAGTGAGTGCAGTTATGGGCACTAGAAAATGGAGTGGCAAGTGGAGAAATCGGAATATTTCCAACATAGTCTTCATTTCGAATTCAGTAGAGAGGTGACAGCAGCAGAGGCTGCCAGATACGTTTGCGCCGCACGGCAAGAAAATGGTTTCCTTGTTTCAAGGAGCATCGTTCTGACATTAATGACTCCCTACGTTCAGGAAGACCTTCAGGGTTTGATGAAGATCGTTCAAACGCATTAATCGTCAATGATCCTCGTCAGTGTACTCGAGAACTGGCAAATGCGATGAGCTGTGATCATTCCATCATTGTGCGACATTTGCATGCAATAGGAAAGATTAAAAAGTCGGGTATATATAACATGCTCTAAACCAAAATCACAAAAATCAGCGGGTGACCATGTATAAATCTCCGCATGCTCGTCATCAACTGTTTCGCGAACAGCACCGGTGTCTTTATGCCAACACAAGGAAAAGTAGGGAATGGTTGAATCCAAACAAAGCAGCAACTGCACACACAAAGACCTGCGCGCATCCACAAAAGATGATGCGTCTGGTTGAACAGCGAGGGTGTGATGTACTACGAATTGTTTTCCAGAGATGTTACCGTCACTGCTGACATTTATTGCCAACAACTGAGACGCCTTGCAGACTCAATCCACCAACAACGACCAGGAAGACTGCGTGAAGTGATGCTACTCCACCTACATTCTTCTAAAAAAATTGGTTCAAATGGCTCTGAGCACTATGCGACTTAACATCTATGGTCATCAGTCCCCTAGAACTTAGAACTACTTAAACCTAACTAACCTAAGTACATCACACACATCCATTTCCGAGGCAGGATTCGAACCTGCGACCGTAGCAGTCGCGCGGCTCCGGACTGAGCGCCTAGAACCGCTAGGCCACCGCGGCCGGCTACATTCTTCTAGACTGACAAAAACACTACGCAGGAGTTGAATTAGGAACTCATTGCGTACCCCAGTTATTCACCTGACGTTGCGCTCTCAGTTTTTCACCTTTTCCGCTGTCTGTCGAACAACCTTCAAGGAACCTCCTTTCCAGAAGAAAATGCTCGCCGAACATGACTCGACGACTCACCACCTCTACATTCGCGGAATCAAAAAGTTGCCCCAGCGTTGGCAGACGTAAACAGAGAGTAATTATTGATGGCTAAAGTCTCCGTTATGTGTATCTGTTGTGTTTATTAAACTTAAGGAAAAACGCTACGAACTTATGCACCAACCCAATAGTAAATAATTAGTTACTAACAGCCAAATGGAAAAACGTCAACTACTCTTAAGAGCTTCTTAAAGGCGCAGTTTTTCTCCTCACTAACAAACAAAAATACTTATAAAAAATTTAATACTTTAATATGTGCTTGAATTTAACTGACTTAGCTAAATTCGGCCATGAGCCAAGAAAAGTTGATCGCTTACCCCAGGGACAGAAGGATAAGCTGTCACGGTCACTGCATGGTTAGAGGGTATGAGAGACGGAATGTTTCCACGTTTATCTTGCGGTGCTGACAACTCTTTGGCTCGGGTATGGGTGTGTGTGATGTCCTTAGGTTAGTTAGGTTTAAGTAGTTCTAAGTTCTAGGGGACTGATGACCATAGATGTTAAGTCCCATAGTGCCCAGAGCCATTTGAACCATTTGAGCTTATGTGCTAAGTACCGATCAGGTGTTTTGGTGTAAGCTACAAATGGAAATAACATGGATTCTTGAATGCACGGTATAGAGATGGTCATTTTCAAATACAGCACATATTTGTAAAAAGTAATATGAAAGTAAATTAGAGTTACATGTTCAGTGCTTTTAAATATGAGTACGAAACCAGATATATGGACAGGCTCAATGGGTCTGCATTATGTTGCAAGGGACATGTGTTCCTTGAACATCCGCTTGCAGTGTGAAGTCATGCTGCTGGAGGGCGGCAGCTGCTTGTTTGGTATGTAAAGAAACGAAAGACATACTTTCACGTTGTCTAACAGACGACGAAATTTTGCTTGAATTGGAGCAAGATTTTGTTGACAATGACACTGAGGATGACGATATCGACGATTCAGATAACGATTCTGACTTTGAGCAAGAAGAAATGTGTCGAAGTTCAAGTGAGTATTTCGTGTTTGGATTTCGCAAAATATTCGTTGCGTTCTTTTCTGACATTTCTTGAGTTTCCGAACCTTGAAAAAAGTTTTTTTTATTTTTCTAGGTAAACAGGAAAAGCTGTAAGAAAAGACATTACATACCAACGCAGCGAGTGCGAAACAACCATGTGCAAAAAGCCCTGTCTCAAAATGTATCACACAAAAAGTTACACTATGTGAATGAAACCTGGGAGTGCGAGTAGCAATATTCCACCCCGGATCTCTACTGCAAAGGAGGAAACCAATGTAGGTCCACAGCAATGGAATACTCTCGAAGACAGAAAAATAAGCTAGGGAAAACAGACACGAGGTATTGTGTCTGTACTGTGTCTGAGGACGGAAGGCCTTGAAAATGAATTTATAAGATCTTCCGTGAACAGTGAAGAGAGAGTTGGCGCAGAAGTTGAAGAGTGCGCCAAGTAGGCGCAACACATACACAGCAACATCGAGCAGCCGCTACTAATGGGACAATGAATAATTCAAATAGGAGGAGAAGAAAATGGTTCAAATGGCTCTGAGCACTATGGGACTCAACTGCTGAGGTCATTAGTCCCCTAGAACTTAGAACTAGTTAAACCTAACTAACCTAAGGACATCACACACATCCATGCCCGAGGCAGGATTCGAACCCGCGACCGTAGCGGTCTCGCGGTTCCAGACTGCAGCGCCAGAACCGCTCGGCCATTTCGGCCGGCAAATAGGAGAAGACGGTGATACTCCAGTGAAAGCACGTGCAACTGTTGATTGTGTAGAAACTGTATCTTTTTATTGGAATAGTACTGAACACCGACAGCCTTTCTCTAATACACTGAATCGCCAAAGAAACTGGTATAGACATGCGTAGTCTAATACAGAGATATGCAAACAGGCAAAATACGGCGCTGCAGTAGGCAACGCCTATATAAGAGCGGTGCCAGGTGCAGTTGTTAGATCGGTTGTTATTGTTATGTTATTGTTACAATGAGAGGTTATCAAGGTTTAAGTGATTTTGAACGAGCTGTTAATAGTCGGCGCACGAGCGATGGCACACAACATCTCCGAGGTAGCAATGAAATGGGGAATTCCCGTAAGACGATTTCACGAGTGTACCGCGAATATCAGGAATCTGGTAAGAGCGATGGGACACAGCATCTCCGAGGTAGCAATGAAATGGTGAATTCCCGTAAGACGATTTCACGAGTGTACCGTGAATATCAGGAATCTGGTAAAACACCAAGTCTGCGACATCACTGCGGCTGGAAAAAGATCCTACAAGAATGGGACCAACGACGACCGAACAGAATCGTTCAACGTGACAGAAGTGCAACCCTTCCGCAAATTGCTGCAGACTTCAATGCTGTGTCGACGTGTGAATCATTCAATGAAACATCGATATGGGCTTTCGGAGCCGAAGGCTCACTGGTGCACCCTTGGCACAAAGCTTTACGCTCGCGTGGGCCCCTCAACACGAACATTGGACTGCTGATGACTGGAAACATGTTGCTAGTCGGACGAGTGTCGTTTCAAATTGTATAGAGCGGATGGACGTGTGCTAGTATGGAGACAACCTCATGAATCCATGGACCACACATGTCAGTAGGGGTCTGTTCAAGCTGGTGGAGGCTCTGTAACGGTGTGGGGCGTATACGGTTAGTGTGATAAGGGACCCCTGATACGTCTAGATACGACACTGACAGGGTACACGTACATAAGCATTCTGTCTGATCACCTGTATCCATTCGTGTCTGCTGTGCATTCCGGCGGACTTGGACAATTCCAGCAGGACAATGCGACACCCCACATGTCTAGAATTGCTACACAGTGGCTCAATTAACGTTGACGGCCACTGAACTACGTCAACGGATCCCTTCTCGTAGTCAAGTTGTTCCCATTTCGATTCAGTACCTATCGTGCATCTGAAGTTGGACTTCACATGGCTTGAGGTCAACGCGACTGTAGTGCCAAAGAAGGAAGCTCTCACAACATGAAGCATGGGCGAGCGATTTCCAAATCTTTGAACACGATAAACTCGCTGGTCAAAATTGTTGTGACCTTGTACTCCTTCCCCATGTCCATCTTTTTAGGGTGCACTTGACTCTGACCTCATTTTTATGGATGACAGTGCGTGGCCACACCGAACAGCGCAGGGAAGGAGCTCTTGGAACGAGAAGATATTCGGCGAATGGACTAGCCTGCTTGTCCCCCCCCCTCCCCCCGATTCAAATTACATCGGACACGTGAGGGATACGTTGGGGAGGCATGTTGCAGTGCAACGTGCCCACATGCATCAACGAACATCCAGCAGTTGTCAGCAGCACTGGTGAAGGAGTGGAATGCCCTACAACAAGAACATTTCACCAACCTTGTGACCAGCATGGAAGCACGTTGCAGAGCAAGCATTGCTGTCCGTGGATCACACGCCGTATTAAAACCCATGTACCGTCTTTTTTAATGTCCGGGGAACTATAAAAAATTAGTGTTTTTGAATAAAAGTGTCATTTCTGTTCGTGTCATTGCACATATCTTTCAGTTACCTTCTGTACTATGCTGTAGCTCGTTCTTTCCCAAGTTCCACCGAGCTACGTCTCTTGGTGGTGAATATCATAAGGAAATTACTTTTGCTCTTAAGTTTGCACACCAGTTGCATTTTGCTACCCAGATAGTAAGAAATAGCATATTACACTACTGGCCATTAAAATTGCTACACCAAGAAGAAATGCAGATGATAAAAGGGTATTCATTGGACAAATATATTATACTAGAACTGACATGTGATTACATTTTCACGCAATTTGGGTGCATAGATCCTGTACCCAAAACAACCACCTCTGGCCGTAATAACGGCCTTGATACGCCTGGGCATTGAGTCAAACAGAGCTTGGATGGTGTGTACAGGTACAGCTGAATATGCTGCTTCAACACGATACCACAGTTCAAGAGTAGTGACTGGCGTATTGCGACGAGCCAGTTGCTCGGCCACCATTGACCAGACGTTTGCAATTGGTGAGAGATCTGGAGAATGTGCTGGCCAGGGCAGCAGTCGAACATTTTCTGTATCCAGAAAGGCCCGTACAGGACCTGCAACATGCGGTCGTAAATTATCCTCCTGAAATGTAGGGTTTCGCAGGAATCGAATGAAGGGTAGAGCCACGGGTCGTAACACATCTGAAATGTAACGTCCACTGTTCAAAATGCCGTCAATGGGAACAAGAGGTAACCGAGAAGTGAATCCAATGGCACCCCATGCCATCACACCGGGTGATACGCCAGTATGGCGATGACGAATACACGCTTCCAATGTGCGTTCACCGCGATGTCGCCAAACACAGATGCGACCATCATGATGCTGTAAACAGAACCTGGATTCATACGAAAAAATGACGTTTTGCCATTCGTGCACCCAGGTTCGTCGTTGAGTACACCATCGCAGGTGCTCCTGTCTGTGTTGCAGCGTCAAGGGTAACCGCAGCCATGGTCTCCGAGCTGATAGCCCGTGCTGCTGCAAACGTCGTAGTACTGCTCGTGCAAATGGTTGTTGTTTTGCAAACGTCCCCATCTGTTGACTCAGGGATCGAGACGTGGCTGCACGATCCGTTACAGCCATGCGGATAAGATGCCTGTCATCTCGACTGCTAGTGATACGAGGCCATTGGGATCCAGCACGGCGTTCCGTATTACCCTCCTGAACCCACCGATTCCATATTCTGCTAATAGTCTTTGGATCTTGATCAACCTCGCGATGCGATAAACCGCAGTCGCGATAGGCTACAATCCAACCTTTTTCGAAGTCGGAAACGCGATGGTACGCATTTCTCCTCCTTACACGAGGCTTCACAAAAACATTTCATCAGGCAACGCCGGTCAACTGCTGGTTGTTTATGAGAAATCGTTTGGAAACTTTCCTCATGTCAGCACGTTGTATGTGTCGCCACTGGCTCCAACCTTGTGTGAATGCTCTGAAAAGCTAATCAATAGCATATAACAGCATCTTCTTCCTGTAGGTTAAATTTCGCGGTTGTAACACGTAATCTTCGTGGTGAAGCAATTTTAATGGCCAGTAGTGTACTTTATATTGTCTCATTTCCGAATCCAATTCCCTCATCATTATCTGATTTAATTCGATCACATTGCATTACCCTTGTTATATCTGTGTTGATATCCATCTTATAGTCTCTTTTCAAGATGCTATCCATTCCATTCAAATGCTCTTCCAAGTCCTTTGCCATCTGTGACAAAATTGCAATGTCGTCAGCAAATCTTCAAGTTTTTATTTCTTCTCCCGGAAAGTTAATTCCTTCTCGAAATTCCTCCTGAGTTTCTTTTACTGCTTGTTCAGCGTACAGATTGAATAGCACCGTGTTAGCAACAACATTTCTGCACGTGTTGGAGACAACTTGCCGCTCCCAGTATTTCATCGCTGCTACTAGTGATGTAAGGAAAGCACCGGCAGTGTGCTTTGACACGGGTGCCAGAGACGGCCGGTAGGCAAGATGCCACGATTTAAATAAACCTGTGGCAGTGCTATGAAAATAAATATGGAAAACGTTTGCAAGAATAAAAAGGTTTGTGACCTTAAAGAGCAACTCATTGTTTAGTATCGGCATGAACACACATCAAGCCTACTTTTCCGTGAGTACATCGAACAGTATGGTGGGTACAGGCAATGGCATTGTTGCCGAACGAAACACTATCGTGTGTGGCCACGTGACTGCCTCGATTGTGCACGGCCGTTGCTTGGCGCCAACTGCACGGGACGTCCAGTGCTTTCAGATCCGTGCCGGTGTCAGCTGTAGTGCCAGGACAGATCGCTTCTACTAGCTTCTCCGTCCTACCAAGTGCCGCCGGGCTGTGGCACGTTATGCTTTATTCTCTTTCGTTATATTATCGATTGTCTTGAATTCCGAGTCAATGACAGACAGACGAAAATCTTGCCCTCTGTGGAGCTATTTCACTCCAGATGATAAAAACCGGTACATAGCAGTGTGTAGTATTTGTAAATCGTGGCCGGCCGGGGTGGCCAAGCGGTTAAAGGCGCTCCAGTCTGGAACCGCGCGACCGCTACGGTCGCAGGTTCGAATCCTGCCTCGGGCAAGAGTAACCGCAGCCATGGTCTCCGAGCTGATGATCCATGCTGCCGCAAACGTCGCCGAACTGTTCGTGCAGATGGTTGTTGTCTTGCAAATGTCCCTATCTGTCGACTCAGGGATCGAGACGTGACTGCACGATCCGTTACAGCCATGCGGATAAGATGCCTGTCATCTCGACTGCTAGTGATATGAGGCCGTTGGGATCCAGCACGGCGTTCCGTATTACCTTCCTGAATCCACCGATTCCATATTCTGACAACAGTCACTGGATCTCGACCAACGCGAGCAGCCATGTCGTGTTACGATAAACCGCAATCGCGATAGGCTACAATCCGACCTTTATCAAAGTCGTAAACGTGATGGAACGCAGTTCCCCTCCTTATATGAGGCATCACAACAACGTTTCACCAGGCTACGCCGGTCAACAGCTGTTTGTGTATGAGAAATCGGTTGGAAACTTTCCTCATGTCAGCACGTTGTGGGTGTCACGACCGGCGCCAAACTTGTGTGAATGCTCTGAAAAGCTAATCATTTGCATATCACAGCATCTTCTTCCTGTCGGTTAAATTTCGCGTCTGTAGCACGTCATCTTCGTGTTGTAGCAATTTTAATGGCCAGTAGTGTATTTACCATACAAGGTGAAATATTTTCGTCATGGCTGGTTCTCCCAAGGATCTTAATAACCTCCAAGGGAATGTTGTCTACTCCAGGGGACTTGTTTCGACTTCAGTCTTTCAACAGCTTTGTCAAATTCTTCTCACAACATATTTCCCATCTCACCTTCACTTGCGTCCTCTTCTCTTTCCATAACATCGCCTTCAAGTTTGTTTTCCTTATACAGACACTCGATGTATTCCATCCTCCTTTCAGCCTTTACTTCTGTGCTTAATATGGGTTGCCATCTGAGCTCCAAATATTCCTACAGATGCTTTTCTGCTCTCCAATTGTCTCTTTAATTTTCCCATACCTATCTCTTTCATGGTCATGCATGTTTGTACAGCCTTTTATTTCTCGTCCTGTAATTCTCACTTTGCCAGTTTGCACTCCACTTGAGCTATATTCATGAAAATATTGCACTCGACAAATTAAATACATAATTTTAGTAAAAATTTACGAATCATGTGAACATCATAAAGAAACTTAAAATAAAACAAATTCTATATCTTACTATTTATAACGACTACTTCGCATTGGCTTTGCTATGACATATAACAAAGAACATACTTCTATAATATTTGCTCCTCATAAATGAGTACATGGAAAAGGAAATGTCGTGGCTGACTCATCATAGTCCAGCCCAAACCGCTAAGGATGGAAAGTTGAAACATGGGGAGGGTATTGATCTTATACCGTACGCATCATTTAGTAAGGAATTGTTCGAAATTCCACACGTGAGTGAGTGAAGTAAGGGTGAAAGTTTTTTGAAAATCTGTCACTATCACAGCAGTTTTGAACCTAGAACTACGAGAATTGGTATTTATTTTCTTTATCGTAAATTTAAAAAAAATGTGCTTCAACATTATTGAAAATTCTAACATTGACGGGATAAAGTAGTGGAAGAAAATTTTTTGATAATGTTTCATTATGGATGCATTTTTAACGCTAAAGCCAAAAAAATTTGTATTTGGCTTTTAAGTTAGAAGTAAAAAAAAGCGTATTTCTACATCTACATCTACGTGATCACTCAGCTATTCACAATAAAGTGCCTGGCAGAGGGTTCAATGAACCTCCTTGAAGCTGTCTCTCTACCGTTCCACTCTCGAACGGCACGCGGGAAAAAAGGGCACTTAAATTTTTCTGTGCGGGCCCTGATTTCTCTTATTTTATCGTGATGATCATTTCTCCCTATGTATGTGGGTGCCAACAGAATGTTTTCGCAATCGGAGGAGAAAACTGGTGTTTGAAATTTCATGAGAAGATCCCGTCGCAACGTAAAACGCATTTGTTTTAATGATTGCCACCCAATTCACTTATCATGTCTGTGACACTATCTCCCCTATTTCGCGATAATACAAAACGAGCTGCCCTTCTTTGCACTTTTTCGATGTCATATGTCAGCCCCATCTGATGTAGATCTCACACCGCACAGCAATACTCCAGAATAGGGCGGATAAGCGTGATGTAATCAGTCTCTTTAGTAGACCTGTTGCACCTTCTAAGTGTTCTGCCAATGAATCGCAGTCTTTGGTTTGCTATACCCACAATATTATCTATGTGATCGTTCCAATTTAGGTTATTGGTAATTGTAATCCCTATGTATTTAGTTGAATTTACAGCCTTCAGAATTGTGTGACTTATCGCATAATCGAAATTTAGCTGATTTCTTTTAGTAGTCATGTGAATAACTTCACACTTTTCCTTATTCAGGGTCAATTGCCACTTTTCGCACCATACAGATATCTTATCTGAATCATTTTGCAAGTCGTTTTGATCATCTGATGACTTTACAAGACGGTAAATGACAACATCATCTGCAAACAATCTACGACGGCTACTCAGATTGTCTCTTATGTCGTCAATATAGATCAGGAACAATAGGGGGCCTGTAACACTTCCCTGGGGAACGCTGGATATCACGTCTGTTTTACTCGATGACTTTCCGTCTATTACTACGAACTGTGACCTTTCTGACAGGAAATCACGAATCCAGTCGCACAACTGAGGCGATTACTCCGTAGGCACGCAGTTTGGATAGAAGACGCTTTTGGGGAACGGTGTCGAAAGCCTTCTGGAAATCTAAAAATATGGAATCAATTTGACATCCCCTGTCGATAGCTCTTATTACTTCATGAGTCTAAAGAACTAGTTGTGGCCAGCCGCGGTGGTCTAGCGGTTCTAGGCGCTCAGTCCGGAACCGCGCGACTGCCACGGTCTCAGGTTCGATTCCTGCCTCGGGCATGGATGTGTGTGATGTTCTTAGGTTAGTTAGGTTTAAGTAGTTCTAAGTTCTAGGGGACTGATGACCACAGATGTTAAGTCCCATAGTGCTCAGAGCCATTTGAACCATTTTGAACTAGTTGTGTTTCACAAGAACGATATTTTCTGAAACCGTGCTATGTGTCAATAAATCGTTTTCTTCGAGGTACTTCATAATGTTCGAATACAGTATATATTCCAAAACCCTACTGCAAATCGACGTTAGTGATTTAGGCCTGTAACTCAGCGGATTACTCCTACTTCCCTTTTTGGGTATTGGTGTAACTTGAGCAATTTTGAGTCTTTAGGTGCGGATCTTTCTGTGAGCGAATGGTTGTATATAATTGCTAAATATGGAGCTATTTTATCAGCATATTCTGAGAGGAACCTGACTGGTATACAATCTGGACCGGAGCCCTTAACTTTATTAAGTGATTTAAGCTTCTTCGTTACTCCGAGGACAGCTACTTCTATGTTTCTCATCTTGGAAGTTGTTCTTGATTGAAATTCAGAAACATTTACTTCGTCTTCTTTGGTGAAGGAGTTTCGGAAAACCGTGTTTAATAACTCTGCTTTAGTGGCACTGTCATCAGTGACTTCACCGTTATTATCGCGCAGTGAAGGTATTGATTGTCTCTTGCCACTGGTGTGCTTTATGTATGACCAAAATCTCTTTGGGTTTTCTGGCAGATTTCGAGACAGAATTTCGTAGCGGAAATTATTAAAAGCATCTCGCATTGAAGTACGTGCCATATTTCGGACTTCTGTAAATCTTTGCCAATCTTGGGGATTTTGTGTTCTTTTAAATTTGGTATGTTTTTTTCGTTGCTTCTGCAACAACGATCTGACCCGTGTCGATACTATCTCTTTGAAAACATTCCACAAATTTTCTACACTTACATGATCAAATCGGAAGGAGTGAAGACTATCTCTTAAAAAGGCGTTAAGAGCATTTTTATCAGCTTTTTTAAATAGATATACTTTGCGTTTCTTTTTGATGGTTGTAGGCGTTACGGTATTCAGCCTAGTAGCAACTGCCTTGTGGTCGCTAATCCCTGTATTCGTCACAATACTATTTGTCCTGGATTATTTGTTGCTAAAAGGTCAAGTATGCTTTCGCAACCATTTACGCTTCGAGTGGGCTCCTAACTAATTGTTCAAAATAATTTTCTGAGAAAGCATTCAGTACTATTTCGGATGACGTTTTATGCCTGCCGCCGGCTTTAAACATATAATTTTTCCAGCATTTCGAGGGTAGACTTAAGTCACCACCGACTATAATTGTATGAGCGGGGTACTTATTTTAAATGAGACCGGGGTACTTATTTTAAATGAGACTCAAGTTTTCTTTGAACTGTTCAGCAACTATGTCTTCTGAGTCGTAGGGGGGGGGGGGGGGTCGGTAAAACGATCCAATTAATAGTTTAGTCCGATTGTCAGGTATAACCTCTACCTATGTTACTTCACACGAACTATCTACTTCAATTTCGCTACAAGGCAAACTACCTCTGACAGCAATAAATACTCCACCACCAACTGTATTTAATCTATCATTTCTGAACACTGTTAGATCAGGTAAAGCACTTGCCCGCAAAAGGCAAAGGTTCCGAGTTCGAGTCTCGGTCCGGCACACAGCTTTAATCTGCCAGGAAGTTTCATATCAGCGCACACTCCGCTGCAGAGTGAAAATCTCATTCTGGAAACTTCGCCCAGGCTGTGGCTAAGCCATGTCTCCGCAATATCCTTTCTTCCAGGAGTGCTAGTTCTGCAAGGTTCGCAGGAGAGCTTCTGTGAAGTTTGGAAAGTAGGAGACGAGGTACTGGCCAACGTAATGCTGTGAGGACGGGGCGTTAGTCGTGCTTGGGTAGTTCAGATGGTAGAGCACTTGCCCGCGAAATTCAAAGGTCCCGAGTTCGAGTCTCGGCCCGGCACACAGTTATAATCTTCCAGGAAGTTTTATATCAGCGCACACTCCGCTGCAGACTGAAAATCTCATTCTGTTTAGACGATGTCACAATTAGTGAACAACTTAAAAACTCGATTAAAGAACATTATAAAACAAGTCTGTGCGGACCACACGGTCTATGCGAGCGAACCAGCGCACGCTAAGCTAGTTCATTATAATGAATAAACCATTAATTAGAAATAAAAGTAATGGGTTGTAATTTACAGTTCGGAAAATATGCCTTCACAGTAATTGTGTTTTTATTATAATTTTACTTTCCATTTCCATACGCCTCAGTGAGGTCGTTAACGCACACTAGGGCGGTGTCGCTCATGCTGGGGGGTAACCGGTTTGAATCCTGGTAGTGGAAAAAATTTTCACTGCGAGTATTTGGCCCGCAAGGGGACGAGAGCTGGTGGCGTAAAGTTGCTGATCACCAGACCTTGCGCCAATGTCCTGGTTTAAATACCAAACCTCTGGGCAGTGTCTCATGATGTGAGAGCATAGGACACTGTTGTAGTGATTCGTCCGTCAGATGGGAACTTTAAGCTTGGCGGCCCCCTTGGTGCTATTCGCGAGGAGTAGGCTAGGTACCGGCACCGGGTTTCACCCTCTCCTGTTTTTCGTCATCATCATCTTCATCATCATCATCAACAACAACCAAAACTAACATTACACTACACACGCAATACATACAAGCAGTATTACAAATGCTGCAGTGGAGCACATTGCAAAAAAAGATAAAAAAATCCCTTACTTTGAGCGAAAGCAAGTTTATTCGCTGTGTCTTAATGTATCAGCAAGGTAGCTAAATTTTACAAAGTTCTTTCACGTCTTTCAACTTCGATGAACAGAGTATACAACGACTAATAACTCCCGTAATGTATTAACAATCATCCACTAGGGCTTAATATAGATTCTATTTCATTTACACGGCAAATAGTTCCAGCCGAGCTTGAACGAAGCCTGGAGGGGTAAGTAAATAACGCAATCTCCACCCTCACGTCTCGCACCAGTCGTCAGCGACAGAGATCGGCAGCGTTCGATCAAATGCCGTATTTGCTTGATCACGCGCTCCGCAATCTACAATAGCGAAGTAGCAGAACAGATTCCTTCGTTCAACATGAGAGAGCTGCGCAGGCGGCAGGTGTGTGAACCCATCGCACTGACGCCACATAATCCATGTTAACGGTAGCTGTCTCTTGTCCAATAGTGGTTTCTTTATTATGCTACATGGACGAAATGACACTGTGCAACAGCGTGCATTCTAGCATACATGGGACCGATGAAAATGACTCCTTTCGCAAGCAGAAGATACACTACTGGCCATTAAAATTGCTACACCACGAAGATGACGTGCTACAGACGCGAAAGATGCTGTGATATGCAAATGATTAGATTTTCAGAGCATTCGCACAAGGTTGGCGCCGTTGGCGACACCTACAACGTGCTGATATGAGGAAAGTTTCCAACCTATTTCTCATACACAAACAGCAGTTGACCGGCGCTGCCTGGTGAAACGTTGTTTTGATGCCTCATGTAAGGAGGAGAAATGCGTACCATCACGTTTCCGACTTGGATAAGGTCGGAATGTAGCCTATCGCGATTGTCGTTTATCGTATCGCGACATTGCTGCTCGCGTTGGTCGAGATCCAATGACTGTTAGGACAAGATGGAATCGGTGGGTTCAGGAGGGTAATACGGAACGTCGTGCTGGATTCCAAAGGCCTCGTATCACTAGCAGTCGAGATGACAGGCATCTTATCTGCATGGCTGTAAGGGATCGTGCAGCCACGTCTCGATCTCTGAGTCAACAGGTGGGGCCGTTTGCAAGACAACAACCATCTGCACGAACAGTTCGACGATGTTTGCAGCAGCATGGACTAACAGCTCGGAGACCATGGCTGCGGTTACCCTTGACGCTGCATCACAGACAGGAGCACTTGCGATGGTGGACTCAACGACGAACCTGAGTGCACGAAGGGCAAAACGTCATTTTTTCGGCTGAATCCAGGTTCTGTTTACAGCATCATGATGGTCGCATCCGTGTTTGGCGACATCTCGGTGAACGCACATTGGAAGCGTGTATTCGTCATCGCCATACTGGCGCAACACCCGGCATGATGGTACGGGGTGCCGTTGGTTACACGTCTCGGTCACCTCTTATTCGCATTGACGGCACTTTGAACAGTGGACGTTGCATTTCAGATGTGTTATGACCCGTGGCTCTACCCTTCATTCGATAATGCACGACCGCATGTTGCAGGTCCTGTACGGGCCTTTCTGGATACAGAAAATGTTCGACTGCTTTCCTGGCCACACATTCTCCAGATCTCTCACCAATTGAAAACGTCTGGTCAATGGTGGCCGAGTAACTGGCTCGTCACGATACGCCATCACTACTCTTGATGAACTGTGGTATCGTGTTGAAGCTGCATGGGCAGCTGTACCTGTACACGCCATCCAAGCTCTGTTTGACACAATGCCCAGGCGTATCAAGGCCGTTATTACGGCCAGATGTGGTTGTTCTCGGTACTGATTTCTCAGGATCTAATCATCGAAATTGCGTGAAAATGTAATCACATGTCAGTTCTAGTATAATATATTTGTCCAATGAATACCCGTTTATTATCTGCATTTCTTCTTGGTGTAGCAATTTTAATGACCAGTACTGTAGAAACGCAAGGGGTAAGAATTGTCGTAGCTTTCCCGGTTAATTCTGAAACCATCTTTCTGCCTATTTTTGCCCAGTGTTCCGTTCTGGGAATGGGGGAAACTGTAGCCTCGTTTACAGCGGGGCAACATTTTGCAACACTGCGGTATGCGACCGTGCCGCATGCTACAGTGACGCACGCTGTCGCCATGATTCATGCGACAAAAGCAATACAGTACGCTATGTAGCTAGTTGCCGCAGTGTGGCGTGACTAGCTCCGGAGTTCAGTGTATTGCCGTGCGGCAACGCTACATTTCAAACATGAAATGGTCCAGTGAAAAGTATCTTGCATTTATCGAGGACTACAGACAATGCAAAGTGTTGTGGGACGTGCGTGAAACAAACTACAAAAATAACCGTGTAAAAAGAGACGTTATACGGAATCTTGGAATGAAGTACGAAATTGACGAGAGCACTGTGAAAAAGAAGATAAAGAACCTGCGCAGTGCTTTTCATCGAGAACATTCCCGTTTGACCAGTACGAAGAGCGGCTCAGCGACTAATGCGGAAGACAGAAAATGGTTCGCGTATGAATCGTTAAAATTCATTCTCGATGTGACGGAGCCACGCGCAGCAACGGTCAGCTCAGTTGTAAGTATCTCGGTATTTCACTAGCTAAAGGGAAGGTGCTACAGCATTATGGGTACATGTGCAGCCTACCGTTATATCCCAATAATGTATGTATTTTCATAAATTAATATACATTATTATGATACTTTTGGTATTCTTGGTTGGTTAGTTTGTGGGGTTGAAGGGACCAGACTTTGGTATTGTATTACTTTGGTATAAATTAATCTGCCGCATGCAACATAGGCCGCTAGATGTTGCCATTTGTAGCACGCTACTAGATGACGCACGCCATATTTACATAGCATGTCACGATGTTGCCAGGTGTTGTCCCGGTATAAACGAGACTTTACTTTACTGCCCTGACCCTCTCCAGCAGTACATGCGGTCAACCACACTTTTCATGTACGACAGGTTTTTATGTAAGAGTCAGTCAAATGATAACGAGACAGACGAAAAAAAGTAGGTAAATGATTATTACTTCAAAAGTAATCGACATAACTGTTAATACATTAATCCTACTGTGAGACAGGACAGTGAATGCCTTCACGGATAAATGTTTGCGTACGGAACGGTGATTTTACGCAAGCGTGCGCCTTTGTACGAAGCAAACCGACTGCCACGAATGTGATCGGAAAACGCCAAAGGCGAGTGTTCCGCATCTTGTACAGCACTGGAAAGGCTCATGGATTTATAAATGCAATCCAATCTGCTCGCCAAATGATTCATCATATAGGTGAAGCGCAAGATCGCAAACGACAAAACGCAGCTCCTGGCAGAAAGTTGGGCTGTGGACATTTAACGTCACAGTTATGTAAAATAACTGAGAAATAAAAGTATTAGCTTTCTGTAAATGATGAATTGAAGTAATTGGCGATGACGTCAACCTTAAAGAAAACTGGGGATTCTTTTTATGATTCTATCGTTAATGCTCTTACGTAAATTATTAACCAATATCAGTAGCAACTTAAAAATAGGTGTGGCTCACAGTTAGCTTGGTTCAAATGGCTCTGAGCACTATGGGACTTAACATCTGTGCTCATCAGTCCCCTAGAACTTAGAACTACTTAAACCTAACTAACCTAAGGACATCACACGCATCCATGCCCGAGGCAGGATTCCAACCTGCGACCATAGCGGCCACGCGGTTCCAGACTGAAGCGCCTAGAACCGCAAGGCCACAGCAGCCTGCAGGTAGCTTGGGAAGCAGGTCTTTTGGTAATATATAAAATGACCGTGAGTTTTAATCATCTATCATTTCGGAAAAGAATATGTAATTTGTAATTGGACATCTTAATGTAAAAATGATTATCGGAATTTGAAGACAAAAGATAGCTGCCCATGAAATGGCGCTTGGAAATTACGCAGACCAAAAGAAAAGCTTCTGTATTTAATTATTCCACAATTACTAATCTTGCAAGGAAAGGATTGGTATGAGAAATCAAATAAAAATGAATTTAACAATATATTTTCAAAGTAACTGATACACGCACTTACATTTGGTCATCTCAGCGACTAATCGATTGTTACGACGGAAAAACAAAAAATGTTGTCTGTGAACATAATACTTCTGTATGATTCCTATACATCCCGGAATCTGATTAAACGTTTATTCACCCGATAAGAATTAAAGCTGATCACCCAACTAAATAAACATCAGATCAAAGCTGGTGCAATTCAGAATCGAGCTAGCAAAATAAGCAAAAATTGAGATCAGAAAGTGAGATCTAGGACCCTTGTACAGTGGTTTGTTTATTTAACCACTTACGTCGATGATCTTTGTATATTTAGAGATGATACAGCTCTTACGTCACTCAATCGCTGTTCACCTGTCATGGAGTCTGTGAAGTTATACGGTTGCTGTGGCTAGTTGTCTTCCTCTTCTTGGAATGTTAGGAGGAATGTCTGTCTCTTGAAAATGTAATCGAATATTGGCATAGATTTTGGGCTGAAGAGCAAGGTTCGTGACATTTGTGGGTAGAGGAATTCTCAGTGTGACGATTGTCGTGTGGAATTTTGCCTGCTGTCAGATGCAACAGGAACAATTGAGCACTGTGTGATACATAAAAAAGGTAGATCTAAGAGTTCAGATGAATAAGCTTGGCAATATGTAGAGGTTAAACTTTGTTCCTCATAATTGCGAATTATGAACTGACGAAGGCGCTTTCTAAATCACTGGCTTATATGTGGTCTGTTCGTGTATTACTGCGTTGTTATTGATGATGATGATGATGATCGTTGTCATCGTTGGCGATGGTGGTGGTGGTGGTGGTGGTGATGGTGGTGCTGGTGCAGGTGAAGACGACCCACAGGTGCCTACCAGAGATGGAATGATGGGAATCTTTGGCTTCGTGAATAAGCACCAAAGAGACGTCAGCAAATCGCCTTTAGCCAGAAACCTCAGCGAAATCAACGTTCTATTACAATTCCAGCCGTTGTCACCTGTCGGGATGATAATTTCTCTCAGTAACGGTCAATTCTGCAATATTAAGTAACTTGTGGAAGTTTACATTTTATCATAGTTTTATATTCCGAAACAAACCATAGAGTAACTCAAGTTCCTACGGCAGCCTCCTATTGCTGTTTTTCAGCTGATGCGTTGTATAGAAACTACGCACGTGTTTCTACCGTTGTTTCTTGTCTTGTTAGTAATGAGACAGTTAGTTCGAAGTGTCACGAGTAATGCGTCACAACATCAAACTGCTGAAAGCGCACTGAACACTAAACCGATGTGGAGGCAATGTTGCTTGCACTTGACGCATGCGTCAAAGGCAGGCGCTTTGTGCAATATGAAAGAAAAGAGGAACAACGAAGACCGCTAGTAAGAGGGGAGATGAAAGCGCACGGCAGTGGAAATAACGACTAGATCAGCAGTCGAATTTAAATTTTTTTTATATTCTGTGGCAATTTACAATTAACTGACAACCTAGACGGGAAGTCCACCAAACTGCTACAATTTTCGTGAAATTTATAAGCAGATCGTTTTCGAAGCAAGCTTTATAGCACTGTACCGCTACCGCGCCGGTCTGGAAACCGTCTCAAGTCTACTTAAGGTCTACTCAATGAATGTGACGAAAAGAGTGTAAGATCTTACCGCCTAACTTTACTGATATTTACGCCCGGCAAGAGCGTGAATAGAGCAGTTATTTGGCGGAGCGGACACAAGAAAGAATCATGATAATATGTGGGACCGAATCTATACTTTCGTAAAATAGTTCTCTGATTATTTAACAGCGCGTGACTCATCGCCTTGTTAATATAGGATTACGTTAGGCGCTTTTAGAATTTGTTGAAACAGATGACTACGTGGAGCGTTCATACTGACAAAAAAACGTAAACATAATCTCAGGTACTGTATTTCGTGTTATCACATTAAAATATTGCTGCAGGATATCTTTACTGTAGTGAAATTTAATTAAAAGAAACCTTGTAATGAAAGAAAATATTTCCCTTTTTTTAACGTAATAATCTTCGTCGTGCTGAGAAGCGGCCCATATCTGGACTTAACTGAAAGTTCTTAGGTTTTACCTTGCTACTGCATAAATTAATATATTCACTTTCTTTTCCTTAGTAATTATGGCACGAGTCTTTTAAAGCGTCCGTTGGTGACGGAACGCAATGAAATTATCCCTACGCAAGATGTCTGCCAGGAATGGTCGATTGTTCGGCCGTTCTTGTTAATTAGCCAGCGTACTGAAAACCTTACAAATAATATTTTTACTTCTGCATGAAGGTCATTAGGCATATAAAAGAAAATTGCACGATCAGCATACATTTTCATATATTATTAAAATTTACAACTTAACAATGCAAAATGGCCGCCGTAGCGTGCCTTAGCTTCGAGACTAGAACAGTGAGTAATAACGCTGGTCTTTTTAGCTTCTTTTCGCCAGCGAGTAAAAGAACAATTAATTACCACAAAGATCCTATACAGTTATCTTAAGGAGTGTGTTTGTGCCATTATTATTTCATTTCATTATAAATTACCGTTATGACAGCTAATTGCACGCGTATTTTCATAGTTTTTTTGCAATTTTCATTTTACTTTGTTTTGTGTCTGACTTGTCGTCGCACGATTTAAAATTTTGTACGGTGTATCGGTACAGCCCCATTACCAGGTGCTAATTTTGTCTCCACAATTTATACAACGTATCCATGATTGAAGTTCCAGTTTCAAAACGCTCCAGAAATAGAACAAGTGCTTGTCTCCATGAAGAATCGCGCGCTGCTGGTAAAGATCTTTTACGAAAACGGTGACTGTGCGCAAGTAGCCCTGCAGAAGCTCCGGACACTCAAGGGCATGAAAAAAGGCATTGCTCCGATATCTGCTGATTACAGAATTCGAAAACACAGGTTCTTTTGATGTGTAATATGGCAGAGGGAGGAAAGCAGTTGATTCGACATCTGTCGGAGATGTGGCTACAGCATTGCAACAGAGGTGGAGCAGTGGTGTGCAACAAGCAATGAGTGGGGAATAGCCCGAATGCTGGACATGCCTGCGAGCTCAGGGCATAAAATCCCACGAAACATCCTGCATTGCCCTCCATACAAAATCTCCGGTCTGTTGTGGAACGTACAGTTTCTCTCTGTCAAGTTGTCAGACAATGGTGGACAGCATACTGAACATGTCTTGCACCATTCTCGCGACAAAAAACGATTTCATGTTGCTTGTTATACGGTTTTTGACTCCAGGACGGTTTAAAAGAGACGTGATTTTGCTTTTTATTCCGTTTTTGGCCTCAGGACAATTGCAAACCAATTTTTCCCAACCGATGTTGTGTGAATTGCTGTAGTGCATGGCATATTAATACCTGTTGTTTATTACCAAAGAAGGTTAAACGGAAACACTGTCGGTGTATAGTTAACTGTACACAACTGTGACTTAGTACTAGCTCACTGTGATGTTGTTTATGGTGGCTATTTAAAGATTGGCATAGCACGTTTTTTTTTTATAAAGTATCGAAATACAGAGTAATTACATACTCAGTAGGATCACAGAAGGCAAGTATAACAAGTAATGTTTGTGCAGCTTCTCAGCGGACAAAATGTTACGCACCTCATTACATGAGCACACTGGTCCCTGTGGAGAGCTGTGGAAGTGTACATGGCACCAGGTGATCATGTGACGCTCCACCGCTGACATACGAGGCATATTCAGAAAGTAATAGTATTAGATTTTTCTATTTTTTAGAAAAGTGTATTTGAAAAAAAATTATAGTAATTGTTGATATACTTGTTGACTATTTTTCCACATAATCACCATAGCGCTCAGTGCGTGTGGCGACCATGCCATAAGTTTCTGTGTGCCCTCCTCAAATAACTCTCCCGCCAGCTGCTTCCCTCAATTCAGAATCTCTTTCTGCACCTGCCCATCGGTTGAAAATTTAATTCCACTCATATGTGCATTCCAAGGAGGTTAAAAGATGATATTCTGAAGCCGCCAAGTCAGGGACATACGGGAGGTGGTCCAAAATATCACAGCCAAATGCCAAATGAGTCCAAGAGCTTCTTGATGGCTAAGGTTGTGTGAGGACGGGCGTTGCCATGCAACAAGCACGCTCCCCTTGTCAGCATTCCCCACGTTTTGTTTTGAATACACTTTTTCAGTTTTGTATGGTGTGCATTGACGATCTCCCCCTGAGGCAGAAATTCGACAAAAACGATGTCTTTTCGGTCCCAAAACAACGAGGCCATGGTTTTTTGGCCGAAATTGTTGTTTTGAACTTTTTGATAGATGAGGAATTGGTGTGACACCACTGTGGCGACTATCTTTTTGTCTCAGCCGTGTAATGACCCCCCCCCCCCCTCCCCATGCTTCATCTCCAGTCACAATAGAGCTCAGAAAATCTTTACTTTCCAGTTCAAGTTGCTCAAGAACCTCACAAGCGCTATTGACCTGATCTGTCTTGTGCTACTCTGTCAGCTGTCTTGAGACCCATCTTGCACACAATCTCTGGTACAGCGTTTCTGTGAGTATCTTGTATAAGAGAGGTCAGGAGAATTGTGGAAACGTGGCTGAAATTTCATCCACTGTCAATAGGCGGTCTTCACAAACAGTTTACTCGATTTTTTGCACCGAACCAACAGTCAAAATGTGTCTTCCGCTCCACTATTCGTCATGAACATTTGTTGTGCTTCCACTAAACTCCGTAAACCACTTACACACAGTCTTTTTTGTTCAGTGCCTGCGATGCACGCTCTTGTCAGGGCATCCTCTACAACCACTCAGTGTTGCCAACTCTCAAGAAACAAGAAACCACAGCCTGTTGTGGTCACAGTCCCCTTAGTTTCAGATCATGCCTCGTAAACATGGCCGTGAAATGTTGTGTATATGCCTGTCGGTTGTATGGAATCAGCACATTAAGATGTAGAGACGAGGCAGAATGAAGTTATCGTGCTTGTAGATGCCCTTGAACACGCCGTCCAATGTGTCTGCAAGGAATATTGTACCACTCGCATATCTGGCAATGCATTTCTTCATCATCTTCTTCACTTCACATATTAGACAAATCACCTGTCATGGTACTCCATCTCTCGTATGGCTTTCCCACATATCTTCTCCCAGGTCAAGGCCATTATCTGACCTAGTTATTAACTGTATATTATTAAAATGGCATTAACATATCTTACATTCAGGAGCATATTTTTAACTGCTCTCTAAAACTTTATTAGAGTTTCAAACACTATAATTCTCAATTTAAGCCCAAAACTGTTAGTAATTTACTCAGTAAATTACTGAGCAGTAGTGCATGTTCGGCCTATCCCCAAAGATTAATTTTTATATTCAGAGCATACATTAATTGGCGTTACTATCTGAAATTTAAAGAAGTAAATGCTAAGCAGGAATTGTCCGTCCGACTGAAAACAAAACACATTAAGTAGGTACGCCTAGTACAGCGAATTCTGATGTACTTCGACTTATAGCTCAAATTATACAGGTCTGCAAAAAATTAAAAAATAAAAATAAAAAGTCAGCTGTGTGAGATATTTTTACTGAATTATATGTTTTAGAATGCGCTGATTTCAGAAGTGATGTCGATTTTTTCTATCACATAAGGTTTTTTTTTGCAAATTCAAACACAAAAAATTGGTAAAAGCACTCTTTTATTCAAAATTATCAAACATAATATTTTTTACAACCAATGAAACATTATTCTGAGACATATAATAACAATATTATACTTATTCATGTTTTTTATGAAATCTTTTCTTCTTTTCCTTGATACTTCCCCGAGTCTTTTTCCGATTTCAAATGGTTCAAATGGCTCTGAGTACTACAGGACTTAACTTCTGGGGTCATCAGTCCCCTAGAACTTAGAACTACTTAAACCTAACTAACCTAAGGACATCATATACATCCATGCCCGAGGCAGGATTCGAACCTGCGACCGTAGCGGTCGCGCGGTTCCAGATTGTAGCGCCTAGAATCGCTCGGCCACCCCGGCCGGCTTTCCGATTTCCATCTTTAGCTTCCCGCTTAAGCATCCAACAGAAGACATCCCATCTTCCTTGGTACCGTCTCTCGATATCACGGACATCCTCGTGAAACCGCTCCCCCTGTTCTTCACTGTAAGCTCCCAGGTTTTCGGGAAAACCTGCTAGCATCCGTTGAACAATGGTTTTGTACTCAGGATCCTTAGTATTTCCCAAAAACTTTCGCACTACGTCCTTGAACGATACCCTAGCTTATTTTTCCTTTTCAATTCACACTTTCTCCAAAGAGGGTGTCGTTTAAAAGTTTTCTTATCTCGGGGCCAGTGAAAACACCCTCTTTCAACTTTGCTTCTGACAGCTTCGAGAGTTTTGTACATAGATATTTAAAACAGTCCCCATCCTTTTGCAGCGATTTTACAGATTGTTTCATCAACCCCAGTTTGATATGGAGAGGGGGCAACAAAACTTTTTCTGGTGGTACCAAAGTAGTATTGATAACATTTTTCTCTCCAGGTTTTAAAGTTTCTCGAGGTGGCCAATCACTTTTAGTCCAGTGCTGTCCTCTGACTCTACTATCCCACAATCATAAGAAGCATGGGTATTTAGTATAGCCTATCTGCTGACCCAAAAGCATCGTGAGTATTTTGAAGTCCCCGCAAACCATCCATTGATGGTCCTGATATTTGATTTTTTCCAGGATAATGGCCAAATCGTTATAGGTTTCCCCCATATGCACAGAATGTCCTATCGGAAGCGATCCATATTTATTTCCATTGTGCAATAATATTACTTTAAGACTAGTTTTGGATGAATCAATGAATAGGCGCCATTTAGATGAGTCATACTGCATATCAAAGCAATGCATGAGTCCTTCCACATCATTACAAAAAACTAAATTTCCTTCTTTTGAGAAAAACTGGTGTGTCTACCATGAAAATGAGGTGCCAGATGATAAAAGGTTTTTATTTTTTAATCTGGAACCTAACAGTTCGGCTGCATTTTTTTGAAAGACCTAAATCTCTTACTAGATCAATGAGCTCACTTTGAGAAAATAGTTGAGAGCTTTCATCTTCGTCTGAAGAAAAATCTGAGCTTGATTCACCTTGAGGAGGTAATGTAACTTCGTCCTCCAACTCACTCGGGTATTCATCCAAACGGGAAGGTGGCTGTTGGATAGGTATTTCAGAGCTACAGGCCACAGGACGTATAGCTGAGTCAAGATTATGGTAACTTGTGCTTCTTTTGTTTTTTGAATTGACTCTCTTTACGTCAACTGAACAGAAGTAGCAATCAGTGGTATGGTTTTTCTGCTCACGCCATATAATAGGAATTCCAAATCTAAATGCATGTTTCTTACCCTTAAACCACAAACGAAGATCCGCGTCACACCTTCTACACACCTTATGTGGGGGCCATGGTTTATCTTGATCACAAAGTTTTAATTTAAAGTAATCAAAATAAACTTTCCTCACAAAATCACTTATCTTTCTCTGTTGATTTTTAATAGTGTATTCACCACACATATAACAAAAACTGTTTGGAGAAATAACACAACCTCTTGTAGTCATGACTAGAAAGAAACAACAGCACTGTTCACCTTAATAGCAATATGTGTACTGAGAGTTTCTCTTCACTTCATGCGAGATACAAATCGTCATTTTACCTGTCGCAAAACGATAAAACTGAACAATAAGATTGTTTACATTTGCTTCTGGCGCCCAGGAGTTCATGGTAAAGCCTGTAAGTGGTAACAAAGAATAGTTAACATTGTAATTTTTTTTTAAATATAAGTTTATTTTATCAATTATTGATATAATTTTTAATAATTATTAAATTAAAAAAACACATAAGTTCATTACTAATGAATATAAATACTGCAATATACATAAAAACCTATGTGATAGAATTTTTTGAATATTTCTCCTGTTTTTGGGAGGTCAAAATCTATAAGAAAATGTTAAAAAGTACTATGCAATTTTTTAGTCGCAGACCTGTGTTATCATTTACTGTACATGTATTAAGGGATATTAAAACCTCGGTACTTCCTGGAGATATTTCAATCTTAGTAACGAAAAAGATTTTTATAATACTCTGAGAATGTTGTTGCAGGAGCGACGTCAAAAGTTATGGGATTATAGCCGCAATTGGACCGGCGTTAAATTATATTTCTGTAAATTTAGTAATCTTTCGGAGTGTTAATTTCTTTCGGAATTACTGTTAAGCTTTTTTTTAAAAATTCTCTGAAAAATAAAATTTCTGAAAAACTTTTCGTTATCTGATTCTGATCTCTAAATTTTTCCTTTTTCAAACGTGTTCCTGCCCTTGAAAAAAGATTTGTTGTCTTTGTTTACCGTCTGATACGGTCAAAACTGAAAACATCGAAAGATTACCAGTATTTATTTTATTTAAGACAGAAATATGTATTTGCTCTCTTTCCTTTTGTCTTTCTCTTCTGACCTACACATTTCGCCGTTAGAGTATTGTAGATCACTTTCTCTGTTTTCTCGGACTAAATAGAGTCAGTTATGGCATAGTACGATGACGAGGGGAACACTCAGTATTTCAGGCTGGCACAAAATAAATATTTAACGTTTTGCTTACAGCACATGAATTTGGGAACGATCATTTATAAAATCCCGTTAACTAGCCACTTTGGCTGGTCTGAAATAATGATAATAATTATTATTAATAAATAAATAACTCACGAGCTCCCACATTGTAGATATGTGCCAACTGTAAAAACTGTCTCTATCATATCCTGCCCTGTGCGGTTTCCATTCTGTTTCCTGTGAATCCTAGTTGTTGCTGGTCTTTCCGCAATCCATTCTCCCATCGTGTTCATGGTCTTCCCAGGTGACGCTTTTACTCTGCCCAACATGTTCAACCTATTGTAGTCGCTTAACTTTACCTTTTGTACAATATTGAGCTGGTTCTTCATAGTGAATATTTCTTCAGTTTTCAGTCACCTCCACCCTGTTTCTTGCTTCACTGGCCCTTAAGTCTTATTCATGATTTTTGTCTCAAACGCCGTCAGTTTTTTTTTTTTTTTCTCTTTCGCTTTTGGTGGTATTCATAGTTTCTACAGCATATAATAGCACTAGAGCAGTCATTGTATTATATTCCTTCATTTTAACTTTAGTTGAGATTACCTTTGGTTTAGTGATTTGTCTTAGGCTGTTACGTGATTTGGAAACATTAACAATTCGTTGGTTTACTGCTAGCTGGCCGTTATTCATCTATCCGAAGAGTTGTGTAAAGCACACTGCCGAAAAAAACAGTACTCTTAAAAAGACAACGTCGGTTTTGGTCCAATGACTGTATATGCCGCCGGCCGTTGTGGCCGAGCGGTTCTAGGCGCTTCAGTCTGGAACCGCACGACCACTACGGTCGCAGGTTCGAATCCTGCCTCGGGCATGGATGTGTGTGATGTCCTTAGGTTAGTTAGGTTTAATTAGTTCTAAGTTGTAGGCGACTGATGACCTCAGAAGTTAAGTCGCATAGTGCTCAGAGCCATTTGAACCATTTCCCGTAGTACTCAGAGCCATTTGAACTGTATATGCCACGTGGGGGAAAAGTAGATGTATTGATAATGGCTTCAACATCGTCTGCAACGGATAGCGTAGTGATATAGCTACCAGAGCGACATCTGTGCCTACCCTTTAATGAGGATTACTCAAAGCCAGAAGGGTCAGTGTGTGGCAGACATGTGAAGCATGCAGGGAACCATGCCACGAAGACGTATTCGTGCTTCCTACAGCCAAATGAGCGAGTTTGGAAGGAGTCAAATTGTGGCCTTCCGAGTGGCATGCTGGTCCTTTCAGAGACTTGCCACACAATTAGGACGCGCTGCATCAGTTAGGCAACGATCCTGGTATCAGTGGCCACGTGGGCATACTGACTCTCGTAGACGAGGTTCTGAACCTCCAAGGAGCACAGACGCCCGCCAGGATCGTCGCACTGTAAGGGCAGCAGAGGCAGATTGTATAGCTACCGCAGCACAGATAGGAGGGCTTGTGAGCACATACATGTAAGCACGAGCTGCTACGAACCGGCTGTTAGCACGGCCACGTACACCTCTACAGTGCGTACGGCGAGGGAAGAGCTCTGGCAGTTGACGCAACCTTGGCGCAAGTGCTTCTCGCATCCACGACAGCCAATCAGATCGTGAGATTTTGTTTACGGTACCGTGGAACGCCCCAGTGTTGCCGTAGTGCTGGGCAACCGCTGATGGCTTGCTGCCCATCCATATCGAATACTGGTAACTGCACTGCCAGTTGTCAGAGCTCTTCTCTCGGCGTATGGAGTATATCCCGCCTTCCAGTCACGCAACAGCATCGGCATTCATGTATCGACTGGTGCCGTCAGAGGATCACTTGGAAGATGGAATGGCGCCCCATGGCCTCAGCAATGAAATCAGATTCTGCGTGCATGCAAGTGATAGTCTTTTGTGCATACGGCGTAGACCTGGTGAGCACTCTCCTGTAGTGTGCATCTGGCCCCACCCCAGGTCTTATGATCTGGGTTGCGGCAAGCTGCAACTCTCATACACCTTTGATGTTTCTGGAGGGGGAATTAACCAGCGCTTGGTACGAGCAAAATGTTGTTAGACCCGTTCTTTTGCCGTTCTTGCAACAGGTTGTTCCAACATGATAATGCTCGCACAAGCTGCCCATGCAACACAGTGTGCTCTGCAAGACATCAGCAACTTCCCTGATCAGCATGATCTTCAGACTTGTCTCCAATCTAGCATGTATGAGATATGATGGGTGGTGCTGGTATGTGTAGGGCACTCAACAGTGAGCTCATCAGTGCCCAAATACGATGGAATGAGAAGTGACTCTTGTGACTCGCCAGCTAACAACCCCTACGGAACAACGTGAACAGGTCGAGCAGGCATGGCGTAATGTATCACAGACTACTACACGTCATCTGTAAGATTGACTGGATGCCAGAGTCAGTGCCTCCATTGCTACCCATGGAGGCTACACTTTGTACTAATATAGGTATTTCATCATGGGACGATACCTGGTACCTCAGAGCCACTTATGCTATTGATCTGAAAATGAAATTATCTCATTTACTCCATATACACTATTGCATTAATAAAACTTGAATTGGAAACCTCTAACAGGGTTTTATATTTTTGTTTCCTAGCAGTGTATTTAAAGTTACCAACTATCTTCAGCTTCATCTATCCCACCTCTAAATTCCCAGCCACATTGTTCTTCATCCTTTTAGTTAGTTCCATCAGTTCTGTCTTATAGGTTTAATTTTAAGCCCTGGCACTATTGATCAGGCCATCCACCGTTTTTGTTATTTCTTCTCTTGACTCTGATTGTATCATCTGTATATGTTAGCATTTGCAGATTTCCTTTTAGATTGTTGCTCTATCCTGTTCTTTTCATGCCACATATATCTTTTAAAGTACAACGTTAAATAATATGGATGAAATGTGTCACATTACCGTACCCCAGTTCGTACTTCCACGTCCTTTGATATTTTGCTTTTGCTTTCGTCTCCATTATACACACTTTAACCAGATTGAATAATTTCTCAGATACTCTTAATATTGAGGATGCTGTAGAGGCTCACTTTATTTATACCAAACAAAGCTTTTGGAAAATATACGAATGTGGCAAATACTGGTTTGTAAAATCCCCAATGTTTTTCCCATACCTGTCTACATGGTAAAAATATGATCAATTGTAGATTTTCCTGATCTGAAATCTGCTTGGTAATTCCTTACTATTTCCACAGAGTAGGTCTTAAGTTTTTCCAGTACTGTCAAGAGTAAGGCATTGGAGATGGTATTCAGCAGCGAGATCCCTCTATAGTTATTACAGTCGTTTTTGCTGTTATTCTTATGGGATGATACAATGACAGCTTACATTCTGTTGGTATCTCGTCCTTCTTCCATATCAACTCTTTACGGGGTCTTCATCTCGCACCTTGATCATATCTGACGTTAACTGATTTTCTCCTGGTGGCTTCCTCTTCTTCAGACTATTTATTGCCTTACTCCAATTTAACATAATTTTTTACTACACCAAAGTAATGCTTCACCAATTACCTTATTATCAAAACAGTTTCCCATCCCCCTTCGTAGCTGTCAACCTTGACAAGAGGTTGCCAGTACGCCTAATTACATGACAGATATGGAGGCGTGTCCGGGAGTCCTTCCCCCGAAATATTTTAGAAATTAGAAGTGTGATTTAGGCCTTTAACCGCCGTACCTCAGCTGCTTTCTGACCGTAAATGAAGAAGATTTTCCAAGAATAAAAACAAGTGTAAATTAAAAAAAAAAAAGACAGGTTAAGTGGAAAGTCATCAAACTTATCTTGGAAACACTGATTCTATTGTGTGTGTGTGTGTGTGTGTGTGTGTGTGTGTGTGTGTGTGTGTGTGTTTGTGTTTCGTATTCACTCAAGACGTCAGGAAATAGCTCATTCAGTTTTACAACTGATGAAAAAGATTTACTTTTTCTAGATCCAATATCTACAACTTCTACGTTTTTTAAGAATTCATCGTGTAGTGGAAATTTTTCTTTACTGTAACTACATGAATTCACGAAAAGCTTTTAATATCTTCATAAAATTTTATAATAACAGGTTTTTCAAAACTTGTATGATGAGATGAAGCTTCTAGAGTCTACATCAACGACAACGTTTTTATCCATTTCTGATGTTTATTTTTTTGAAAGTTGCAACAGACAACCAGAATTAGGTATCGGTACTGGAGAAGGTTTGCGAATCTCACAATCAAATACAGTATTACGGGTGCTGCGAAGTTTATGGATTACTGCCTCATCTTTCTGAAGGAATGCATTTGCGTACGTAAGTAACGAAAGAGTGTTATGCAAAAAAGGAGATATAGCTTAGTAACTGGATCATGTAGAACAGGTTGTACTCTACTTCAGCGAGAGTTGTTTATATTTTTTGAAGATTCCTCATTGAAAAATTTTATCTGCGGTTCCCACTGTGCAGTTATTCATTCTATTGACTGGAGTAAAGAGAGGCATCTTGTACAAACGCAATGCAGTATTTTATGTGGTTTAGCGCCATATATATTTTGACAAAGTTTAAAAGTAGACTGTCTTTCTGAACTTTTTTGGAGACAGTTGTAATAAGGTCCATTGCGTATTCTCCAGCATCAAAATATTTTAGGCTTTATACACCTGCTTGAGCAGCTAAATGAAGCAACTGGCAGGAACAAGATCGTATTCTTAATGTCTAGTTGAATTTTGTTTAAAAGAAGCAGGAACTCCTTTAATATGTTCTATCATTGTATTTGCATTACCGGTACCACATTAAATTTTTCTGGGGGAGGGGAGTCTTTTTCTTAGCAACTATTCACTCAAGAGTGGACTTGGTTAGAAGGTTAGAAAAACCGCAACAGGTTACAGACGAATGCCATAAACCTTGTGACACCATGTTGTTCGTATTCTTTAAGCTGACACATGCAGAACGAAAAATTTTCGTCACCCAGCACAGCGTACCTTTGTAAACTGTGGTGACGAAATTATTCGTAGACAGGTTTACTTCATACTCAGGAAGGAAATCATTACAACATCTTACGAGTAGCAGCAAATGATAAGCGAAATCTAAACAGTGCCTTTCCCGATTTTTTTCAATCATCAAATTATAAAATGTCTATTTCTGTAATTTTTAGTATCTTCCTGTAACTCGATGATAAATCTATAACAATTATGGGCAATTCATAATAGTTTGCAGCCATGCTACTTTATTCAGCATCGGTACTTACATGTGTGGCGCCGATGAGGTCGACACCAGCATTGATCTGAGTATCATCTTTGAACTAAGCTAAGATTATCTTTGTGCAGTTCCGCTATGTCAGTGCTTTGTAAGCCTTGCTTGTGTAAAGAGGTGAATAAATGAACTACTGTTAAAATGGTGTTGTTTGGTGTAACCAACCCGAACTTCCACCTCACTGGTGACCCCGTGTTGTAATGTCTTCCGTTTTCGCCGTTTTACTGTGTCTGCGCCCTCCGCGTCGGCTATTTTCGCATGTATTACATCGACACAGCATTCGAACAAAGACTTCGGCCCTGTGCCTAACGCCGGATTTTGTGATCAACATGCATCATGTTGCAGGCGATGTACACGCGCCAGGACTGCAACACGATGCCTCTCACTCGACGATTACGCCGATTTCGCTGGACGTTTTCGAGCCTGCAACAATAAGTGAGTTTAGGAGTGTGCATGACTCCGGCTATCAAACGCCTTTGTTCCCACCACATGTGCCCTTCCTCATCGACTGTGCAGTTACCTCTTATGGATTTCCATGCAGTGCGGGACCAATGCCAATTTCTGCAAATGCTACGTTGGACAACCTACCACTGCCAGGACAACGATTTGCCACGCTGCAATCCATGCAGTACCTGCCACGTGGCCGGAACTGCTTCGTTCACAGGTCAACCTCCTCAGCATCCGACCACGCCCGCACCTGCCTCGGTTCAGCATCAGCACATGCCTTCCTACTTCGATACCTCAGCCTGTAACAGGAACAATAACTTATTATCTGTGCCTGACCTCCATCTCCGTCCCACTGCTATGCCTCAGTGTTTTGTGCCACAACATTTACCTTATCCGCACACTGTTTTGAGTGGAGTGACTATGCACAGTGAACATTCACACATTCCGTCAGACGTTCGACATCATTTTACACACTGTGCTTCTGGACAGCCCACACCTCCGCAGCCTCCCTGCAACACAGGTGGCCCCAGCTCTGATTATACGTCGTGCTTTCCACGGACTAACATGCATTTTGAAACTTTGAACTTTTTCTCACCTGTCGCCCCTGCGCCAGCTCCAGTCGAGCTTCCACTACCGTTCTCGGCACATCTCGGTGCCTCATCTGCATCGTTCTTCCGCGACGCATCAATCCGAACACACCCACAACGTTTTGAGCTTCCGCAACTGCAATCGACACATTACGGTGTCTCACCCGCGTCAGCCTTCCGCGTCGCGACGGATCGTGCTCAACCACAACACGTCACCTTCACGCTGCCACCCGACCAGCCGTCGTTGCCACAGCCCCTGGAGGCACACTCTCCTGGAATACTACAGCAACAACATCTCGTTTCAGGTGGTGCTCCGACAAATTCAACTCAACCTGTTCTTCTGAACATTCTACAACGCTTACCGATGCTGCCGCCATTTAATCCCGACAGGGCAACTACCTTGTTCAAAATTGTGGACAAAGTGTTTGACCATTACAAACTCGACGAGTCAGCCAGGTTTCTGTGCCTCATCACCCACCTGCATGACCAGGAGGACTTAATTGCTGACCTTGTCGACGCTCCAGACTCATCCACCAAGTACACTCTAGCCAAAAAGACAGTTCTACGTTGGCTTGCATACTTAACTGAGGCAGCAATACGGCAAGTGCTCCACGGAGATGGCTACATGCCCTGGTCAGCGCCGATTTACTCTCTGACCCAGCTCTCCTTGCCATCTGGTCAGATAAACTATCTCCTCACATCCACTTTGCTCTGGCTCAGAGGTCTCCCAAACCTGTCGAGCAAAGAATGACAATTGCTGACAAGCTACACTATGCATCACTGCTCTGTTTCGCCAGGAATTGCCTACCTGACAAGTCTCAGGTTTAGGCTAATCGTCCTGCGGCCGGGGCCGCACTGTGCCGAACGTTCTGCTCGCTCCAGGAAGCAGTAAACAAGCTACTGGTACATCACCAGCTATGCCCACGGTCACACCCCCTCCTGCAACCGAGCCTGCTGCGGCCACTGACCCTCGGCCACCGCCACTGGCAACGAACATAACGCAGGAAATGCAACTGCACTACCCATACTGTTACTTCCACACACGGTTTGGTGAGGTGGCACGGAACTGCAGACCACCCTGCTACTTCCCAAACGCCAATTACAGGTAGGTCTGGGTGTTGCCTGAAGTGTCGGCAGAAGTGCCAACACCGTGTTGTTTGAGGAAGCCGAAATGCACTATATAAGCTCACGCAGGATGGCGTGAGGTCTGAAACAGGATACGTGATGAATGCTATAAAGAAAAGTACGTAGCTTCTGGAATACTTAACTTTAATCCATCATTTGTATATCGCTCTTGACGATACAAGTTAGACTCTTTAGATACATGCAATATAATGCTAATGGCGCCTTGCTAGGTCATAGCCATTGACTTAGCTGAAGGCTATTCTAACTATCTTCTCTGCAAATAAGCGAGGCTTCGTCAGTGTTGCATCGCTAGCTAAGTCGTCCATACAACTGGGCGAGTGCTAGTGAGTCTCTCGAGACCTGCCGTGTGGTGGCGCTCGGTCTGCTATCACTGACAGTGGCGACACGCGGGTCCGACGTATACTAATGGACCGCGGCCGATTTAAAAGGCTATCACCTAGCAAGTGTGGTGTCTGGCGGTGACACCACACTGCCTCCTGCGCACAACATGACAGGCACCTCCCAGTGCTCCATTCTGTCCGGGAACGACCGGATAATTGCGGATGACTTTATATTAAAGACATTTCGTCGGGATACCATTTCCTAATGGATACAGGCGCCGATGTTTCGCTGCTGCCTACATCCTTAGCTTCGTCGAACATTCGCCCTCATCATACTTCACTGCAAGCTGTGAATTCAAATAAACTACAATGCTTGGGTTCAACTTCCCACGTCGTCTCACTCTCCGCAAACTGCAAACTTGAGTGGACTTTTTTAGTGTGCAAAATTGATGGACCTATATTAGGCGTTGACTTATTGTGACACCACAAACTTTCACCAGACCTAGTGTGAAACACCATGTTTCATCATCCATCCAAGACTCACTTCCCCTGTGCCAGGCGATCAAACCCTTCCCGTGACACATCAGTCCGGGCTCATCTCATCCGTACATGCTTGTCTGTGTCGATGAGATTACAAGAAACAATGCACAAGTGCCTTGTCGAGCTTGAAAACGTTGCTCGCCTATGCAAGGAAAACTTTGAGCTCTCCCTCCGGCTCCACGAAACTCAGCTGCAGCTCTCCGATGCAGCAAAGGAATTACAGACACTACAGCAAGGTCAGTAAGTTGCTTGCAGTCTCAGCAATAGAGCCTCCGTGAGTTTACCTCCCGCTTTCCCTCGCAACTGTGCTATCAAGACTGCCATAACATGTACTGACAGCCCGCAGGGCCACACCCTCCTAATATGGCAGCGTTTGACACTCGGCCGGACACAAGTGCGCATGCGCGACGAGCGTCACGTGTTCCCGAACTGACGGCTCCTTACCCCATCCCTCGCGGACAGCACCTCAAACTATGCAACTCCGGCACCTGCGTTCTGCTGTGTGACCGCCACTGACAACACAAACAGTGCACTCGCGCCAAGCGTTTCGCCCACGACCGTGCTGCCACAGGCCGCGCCCTCAAACAGTGGACTCTATAACGGCTCATGAGCTCTACCGAGTTCACCCGACCACAGTGCCACTGCTTCGGGCCGGCGGCCATCTTGTCGCATTGACTCCTGGGACACTTCGCCACCTCAGCTCCTGTCGGATCTGGAGAGTGGCTCCAAACACCACAACCACACCTCGCATGCCCCGCCCGCTGCACATTGTAAACAATCCGCCTCCCGCGCCACTGGCAACATTTCCTTCATCACCAATGGCACGGTTCACAAGCTTCGCCTCACGCCAGGTCCCCTGATCTCCAGTAAACCACGTCGACTTTGTCCAGAGTGCCTCTCCAACCTTAAAAATCTGATTTCTGGACTACTAAGCTCCAGCGTCATTGAACCCTCTACCAGTAGCTAGTCTATGACCATACATATGACACCCAAGAGAGACGGGTCCCAGCGCATGTGCAGAGACTACCGTCGACTAAACACACGAACAATTAAGGACACCTACCCCATACCCAACACTGCCAACTTTACCAGTTCCCTCGCACTACCCCATACCCAACATTGCTGACTTGACCAGTTCCCTCGCAGGTGCGACCACGTTCTCTGTCATTGATTGCAAACGGGCCTGCCACCAGAACCCCATGGCACCTGAAGACATCGAGAAAACAGCAATTACCACCCCGATCGGGTTATTTCAGTTTCGATTCATGCCCTTCGGTCTGAAAAACGCAACCCAGACATGGCAATGCTTCATCAATGAAGTGCTATTCGACCTAAAATTCTGCTTTGCGTATCTTGATGACATTCTTGTTTTGAGCTCCTCCATCGAGGCCAACATTCAACATGTGCAAACTGTTATGAAGACTCTCATGGCAGCAGGCATCAAGACCAACCAGGACAAATTGCAGCTACATCAACTCACTGTCACTTTTCTTGGTTTTTGGGTCTCTGCTGATGGCCTTTCACCACCTCTGAGAAAGTACAAACAATACTAAACCTACCCAGACCGTCGTCATTCAAAGAGCTCTGGTGCTTTCTGGGGACGGTTAATTAGTATCACCGACATCTACTTTGGGCTGCAGAGATTCAGGCTCCACTGACAGACGCCTTGGCAGGCACCAACACTTCTGGATCTCGGCCCATTCCATGGACCCCTGCTAAGACTGACTCTTTCACTGCCCTCAAAAATCTTCTTGCCGAGGCCTGCACCATCGCGCATCCTCATCCGAATGTGCAGCTTTTCATTACCACAGACACGAGCGATACTGCCATCAGCGCTGTCCTTAGCCAGACAATCGATGGCCAGACTTCACCTCTGCAGTTCTTCTCGCGCAAGCTCACCTATGCACAACGGAAATATTCTGCATGTGACTGGGAGTTGCGCGCGGTCTACGAAGCCATCAAGCATTTTAAGACTGACGTTGAGGGACGCCCTTTCTATGTGTTAACAGACCACAAACCCCTGGCCGCAGCCATTACAAACCCGCCAGCTGACCTGCCTCCTAGCCGCTTCAGATATGTGGACTTCATATCTCAGTTCACCACCGATGTCAGACACATAAAGGGTGCCGACAATATAGTTGCTGATTTCCTTTCACTAGATGACGCTGTCCATTCACTGTTAGATTTCTCTGAACTGCCTAATCTCCAACCCACCGACGAGGAAACACAAAACCTGATTTCAGACTCTACCTCTTCACTACACTTCGACTGCACCACCTTCCCTGGCATTTCTGGTGAGATCTGGTGCAACGACAGTACGGGCAGGTTATGCCCCCTCATCCCAACCACGCTCCGTTGAGCTGTCTTCAACGTATTGCATAATTTAGCCCACCCCGGTGTTTGTGCGTCCGCCTGCCTCATAGCAGAGCGCTTTGTATGGAGAAATGTCAACTAGGACTGCCAGCAATGGGCACGCTCCTGCATTGCATGCCAACGCTGCAAAGTACACAAGCATACTTCACACTCCCTCGGCGCTTTTTCGATCCCTCCTGGGCGTTTCCAGCATATTCATACTGACATTGTCAGCCCTCTCCCCCCTTCTAACGGCTTTTGTTATGTTCTCTCGTCTATCGACCTAACAACTCGCTGGGTTGAGGCTGTCCCCCTCCCCAATATTATGGCAGAAACTGTTGCTCGAGCTTTCGTCGAGTCATGGGTGCCGCGTTTCGGATGTCCAGCTATCATCACGACTGACCAGGGCAAACAATTTGAGTTGGCCCTGTTCAACAAGATTTGTAACATTTGCGGCATCCGGCGCATCCATACCACAGCCTATCACCCGCAAAGTAATGGGCTAGATGAGCGCTGGCACCGCACTTTCAAGGCGGCTCTTTGATGCCAAGACTCTCTATTTACGGAGGCCCTTCCCCTTGTGCTGCTCGACATTTGAGCAATCTATAAGGAAGACTTCAAAGGCACAGTAGCCGAGTTCATATTGGGCCAGAACATTGTTCTCCCTGGCGAACTTCTCTCCCTCAGTCTGACTTACCTTGCTTCGTGGACCGCGTTAGACGCCACTTCATCAACCTCCAAATCCCTCCGCCCACTAGCCATTCCCGCCCTAAGGTTCACGTCCCGAAATCTCTGGACAATTGTGAGTACGCCATGCTCCGAGATGACACTGTCCGTGCTCCCCTCCAACCTCCATATACCGCCCTGTACCGGGTTCTCCGGCGCTTAGCCAACACCTATGACATCCTGATGAAAGATTCAGCTGTTACAGTTTCTCTCAACAGACTTAAGCCTGCTCATGTCGAGCTTTCTTCTACCCCCCCTTCAGGCCATGACCATGCCACTCACCGTCGTTGCTCACGACGCTCTGACCACTCCCTCCACGTTGGAATCACACACTCGGTCGAGTGACTTCCAGCTCCAATCGTCGAGCTCTCCTCCGACCTCACCCTCTACTCCGGTCTCACGCACTCCATCGAGTGACCACATGCTCCCCACATCGAGCTTACCTACGATCACGCCCTTGCTGCCAGGACTTCGCCGGCCCCTTTGACCTCTGCACCATTGCGTGCCTCGCCCTGTCGAGGTTTCTCAGAACCCCCCCCCCCCCCCCCCAATCTTGAACATGCCTTCGCTCGAGGTGTTTGTGCCTGTCCCCCTGGATGTAATCCACAGCATCTCTATAGTACTATGGGATGATACACTGTTCATCGTGTGTTTCCCTTCATCCAGTGCTCATGACACAACCTCCGCCATTCCCTGCCACCTGGTGAAATGTGTTCCCCTCTCGCCTGACGTCGACCTGGACATGCTTCGTGTGTTCGCCTTGCCCACCAGAGACGTCGTCGTCACTCCGTTCCACCCGCAAACTGCCGGCCTACTTGTGCCGCACGACCAGCACGCCCAGTACGGCGCCTGGGTCGCTTCAATGACTTCCAGGTTCGGCATGGTCTGGCTCCCGTGGACCACCCCTGCCAATGCCATATTCACTCGCCGGCCCCCCCCCACCTCTGGCCTCTCAAGAGTACTCCGTACTGTGGGGGGAGGGGGGGGAGAGGGGGAGGGGCTATGTGGCGCCGATGAGGTCGACACCAGCATCAATCTGAGTATCGTCTTTGAACTAAGCTAAGATTATCTTCGTGCAGTTCCACCATGTCAGTTCTTTGTAAGCCTTGCTTGTGTAAAAGAGGTGAATAAATGAACTACTGTTAAAATGGTGTTGTTTAGTGTAACGAACCCAAACTTCCACCTCACATGATTCCAGAAGCCATCTTATGAAACAATGAATGTGCTGTTCATGTTTTGCGACTACACTTCCTTAAAGCATTTTCTCACTAAACCGTCATTTCAAGATGCCTTTACTATGTATATTACCACCTCAAGATTAATTATTCTTGATAGCTCATTCCCTATGAACTCTATGGTATCATGTATTAGGTGACCAGACGTCCCGTTTTTTATGGTAGTATCCTGTTTTTTGTTATCTGTCCCGTTGTCCCGACAAATTTTTAATGGGATGCCAAGGGTCTTGCCCTTCTGTAGATCCTTGCTTGTCAGTAACTTTAACCTTTTCAATTAGTTCTCTCTAGGTTTTTATTTGTTTTATAAGTCAGTTTTGTTTCATATGTTTTTCATATTTTCTTACTGAGATTCTGGCGCATCTCGAATGTTCAAGGTAACACAGTCGATAGCTGTTACGTTTAATGTACTAAGTTTTCATGGCCCTCGACCCTTAAATAAAGAGAGTGGAGAGTGAAAGTAGACACGTAGTCGCACGCATGTACGAAGAGAATACGTTCCACACTATCTGGCTCAGTTCTGGCAACCATGGTGCAAGATTAGTATGATTTTCTTTTTTTCTCTGTAGAAATTGTGAAAGCTTGTTATAGGGACATTAATGTTAAAATGTCATGCTTATCTGTAGTAATGAATATGAATTAGATACACACTGTTGGCTCTCACAGATGGGTAGTAGCTGCAGGCAGCTCGTTCTTTCGATTTTTATGAAGAACCAATAAAAAGTAGAGAACTATTTTTAACAATGGGGGCATGGTGAGCTTGCGCCAGTGCATCCTATTGTTTGTTATTCGCTTTGTTTGTGTCATATATGCGTGTTAATATGGGGAAAAGAAAATGTACTGTGTCTGACGCTCTTGAAGTAAAGTTTTCTCTCTTGAAGTAAAACTCATCATCTATGACTGAAGAATTTATTTTATGTCGTTGGTTTTTTTTCTATTGAACATGGAGGACACACCGACACAACACATTAACAAGAAGAAGTGCATATTGGCAGCTTCTGCGAGAAAACTGTAGTATAACTTCCTTCATAAGTGCAAATAAACTACAAACTGAGCTGAAATAGGGTTGTTTGTGTCTCACACTGCAAAAAACAACCATTCATTCTGTTCAATGACCTGCCTATCTCTTATCATCAGAGAACTTTTTGAGAAGAAATTCATGTGTTCCAAGGCAAAGTGCGAATCGATTTTAGTGAACATTTTATAGCCACATGCAGTGTATGAAGTGCAGTCAAAACTTAAAGAAGATAAGTATAGGGTGTTTCAAAAAGGATGTTACAACTTTAAAAATTCATATAAATTTACTGGAAGAAGAAATAGAGCTGGATTTAGTTTTATTTTGTAGCGAAACACATCAAGTTTTTTTACCTTAAACTAAAGATGTCTAAAAATTTTAAGACAGTACATTCAGGTAAGTGAAGGTGAATTATTTGATGAGTTAGGACTTGCGAACATAACTGTTTCTAGAAAACTTGAAGAATGCGAAAAAAATAATGTGGGTGCTGATAAGAGATGGAGTGACGTACTCTACATACTTAAAAATGTAGACATTTCATGTATAAATATGGAGATGCTTGTGAGTGTTGCTCTCGTTGTACAAAACACAAATGCTGTTGTGGAAAGAGTCTTTTCAATTGTTAGCTCACTCTGGAGTGACGAAAAAATTCATTTTACTGCCAGAACTATTGAAGAAATTGTAACTGGTGTGAAACATTTTCAGCACAGTAGCTTTTAAGAATTTTACAACCTGTTATTAAGCAATCCAAAACTCTTGGAAGATATAAAGTCTTCTGACATGTACAAAGTTAATAGTGATATTCTTGATTCAGAACCTGCAAGTTCATGTTCATTAGGTATTTGATGTCAACAATAATGTTTTTTTTATATATTTTAAATTCAAGCAGAATTCTTGGAACAACTTTATGTATTAGAATATGAGTCAGTGTCATGACATATGTTTTTAAGTGTGGTACATTTTTAAAATAAGTGTCTTATGCAAACTGAAGGAGGTGGGGGGAGAAAGGAAGGGAAGGGGAGGGATTATTGATATCAGTGTGTCAGGACTTTGTGAGTCATCAGTGGCAATGAGTGAAAATGTATGCCAGACCAGTTGTGTTAACCACTGAGGCACCCAGACACGGTGTTTATAGCAAGTGAATGGACTATCTTGGAATGTCTGTCAGTTATCCTACATTCCCACATATCTGCAGTCCCTCTCTGTGTGCTCCATATGGCTGCTTAGAGATTCCCACAGGATGTCAGACATAATTGTGCATCTTTACAGAATGTGGTGGATCCATTGCCCATCGAGGCGAATCAGTTACATGAATGTGTGGTATCTGTTTTTCCAAACATGTCTGGAAAAAACAGATAACACGGACATGTCCGAAAGAACAGATACTACGCATTCATATACAAAATAAATGTATATTTACATGTATAAATGTTAGTTTTCGGTTGTCTCATTAAAGGAATGCTGACACACGTGAAGTATCTTTTCTTTGTAATTAGTATCCCACTTTTTTCTTTCTATTTATCCTTTTTTAAATTATTTTTTTACATATAAAATCTTGTCACCTTGTCATATCATTCACCAAAATCTGTAGTGAAGTAACTATCAAAGCTGCCTTATGATTGACAACTACACTGAGCATCATTAAATACTTGTCACTTCCATTGGCAGATGCAAGTTTTTAGTAAACTGAACACTCTGGACAAATTCTCAGCCACTCTGATCTGCCTGTCAACTGACTAAATCAATTTCATGCCAAATTAACAGCTGTTTCACAGTCTCTTTACATTATTCATTCCAAAACAATAATAACTTTCATGAAACAGTGCATGGAAAACATAATTGACATGCATTTAGGATACACTGAAAAATCGTCCATAGTGGAGCACAGCATCAAAGAAGCATTTTGAAAATTCCGAAGTGTGGTGTCACATCAGTCTTCTTGGAATTGATCATCAAGGAAGCAACAGAAACGAAAGTGCATGAAGATCTGGTTAACCTGGATAGCAGTTTCAACTCAATGCCACCTGATACGAACTGACTGCAAAAATCCAATCAGACCGTGCCATGGTGAGAGCTCTAGCAACTTACAGGGCCGAATGATGTCCACAAGACTCGAAGCAGTGCCACCCGCAGCAAACACCCCTCCCCCTCACCCGCCACCACAACGCCATCACCTGGGGACTACATTTCAGATAGCATGTTATTGGTCTTGACAGCACACCAGCGAATACCATCCAGACAACAGGAACATATAAACTGATGAGTCAAAAACATTACGACCATTTACACAGTCACACAGTAGCATGTGGGCTCAATTTTGGAAAACGATACAACAAAAATTTGCATTACCTGAATTTGACTAGTCCTTAGTAGTTTTCAGGAGGTTTGTGGCACCAGACATGCAAGTAAAGGTCACACAATTCCCTTAAATTATGGCTCATTGATTTTTGGGGATAGAGCTGATGCCCCAAAGTGCTCCAGATGTGCTCCATTGGGTTCAAATCAGGCGATTTCATGACCAGGACATTGATGTGAGTTCACTGTCATGCCACTCAAACCACTTTAGCGCTATTCTGACTCTGTGATATGGGCTTTAAACTTTGAAAAAGCATAGTTAATTCAGCAAAAATATCTCCCCACCTACTAACATCGTATACCAACAGGAACTAACATAGGGGGTAGAAGGTGTAGATTCTCAGTTTTGCATATTGATGAAAACTTAAACTGGAAATACCATCTAGCAGATCTGCTAAAATGTTTAGACCACTTAATTTTGTCATAAGAATGATTGCCAACTTTGGGAATACAGAAGTCGGCTAACATGTTTTGCATATTCATTCATTGATGTCTTACAACATAATATTCTGGGGTAACACCCTGCTTAGGAAAATGCATTCATTGCAGAAAAGAAAGTAATTAGAATTACAGTATGTGTGGAATTCACACATTTATATGATATCAGATCGATTCTGTATTTCTGGATTTCCGGAAAGCTTTTGACACTGTAGGCCTACCACACAAGCGGCTTGTAGTGAAATTGCGTGCTTATGGAATATCATCTCAGTTATGTGACTTGATTTGTGATTTCCTTTCAGAGATGTCACAGTCTGTAGTAATTGACGGAAAGTCCTCCAGTAAAACAGAAATGACTTCTGGCGTTCCCCAAGGTAGTGTTATATAGGCCCTTTGCTGTTCCTTAACTATATAAACGATTTGGGAGACAATCTGAGCAGCCATCTCAGATTGTTTGCAGATGATGCTGTCATTTATTGACTAATAAATTCATCAGAAGATCAAAACAAATTGCAAAACGATTTAGAAAAGATATCTGAATGGTGCGAAAACTGGTAGTTGAAACTAAATAACGAAAAGTGTGAGGTCATCCACATGAGTGCTAAAAGGAATTCGTTAAACTTCGGTTACACGATAAATCAGTCAAATCTAAAGGCCGTAAATTCAACTAAATACTCAGGAATTACAATTACAAACAACTTAAATTGGAACACATAGAAAATGTTGTGGAGAAGGCTAACCAAAGACTGCGTTTTATTGGCAGGGCACTTAGAAAATGTAACAGACCTACTAAGGAGACTGCCTACACTATGCTTGTCTGTCCTCTTTTAGAATACTGCTGCGCGGTGTGGGATCCTTACTAGATAGGACTGACGGAGTACATCGAAAAAGTTCAAAGAAAGGCAGCACGTTTTGTAATATCGAGAAATATGGGCGAGAGTGTCACTGAAATAATAGAGAATTTGTGCTGGACATCATCAAAATAAAGATGTTTTTCATTTCTCCTCTGAATGTGAAAGTATTTTGTTGACACTGACCCAAAGAGGGAGAAATGATCACTACAATAAAATAAGGGAAATTAGAGCTTGTACGGAAAGGTATAGGTGTTTGTTCTTTCTGCACACTATACGAGATTGTAATGATAGAGAATTGTGAAGATGGTTTGATGAACCCTCTGCTAGGCACTTAAGTGTGATTGGTAGAGTAACCATGTAGATGTAGATGCAGATATGTTGCATGCATCTCTTTAAGCAGCAGGGAATATCAACTACAGCAACACCATATATGTATCCATTTACAAAATTTGCTATCAACAATTCTTCTAAGTTTGAGAGTAACAGAGGTGGTCACACATACAGCACTAGAAGGAAAAATTATCTGAAAATGAAATTTTCACTTTACAATGGAGCGTGCACTGGTGTGAAATGTCCTAACAGATTAAAACTGTGTGCTGGAACAAGACTCAAACTCAGGGCCTTTGCCATTGACAGGGAAGTACTCTCCCGGCAGAGCTATCCAAACACAACTCACAACCCATCATCACAGCTTTTCTTTCACCAGTATCTCATATCCTACCTTCCAAACTCCACAGAAGCTCTCCTCATTTCATTCTGGAAACATCTCTCCAGGCTGTGGCCAAGCCATGTCTCCACATTATTCTTTCTTACAGGAGTGCTAATACTGCAAGTTTAGCAGGAGAGCTTCTGTGAAGTTTGTAAGGTAGGAGATGAGGTACTGGCACAAGTAAAGCTGTGAGGATGGGTTTCAAGTCATGCTTGGATAGCTCAGTCGGGAGAGCACCTGCCAGCAAAAGGCAAAGATCCTGAGTTTGAGTCTCAGTCTGTGACACAGTTTTAATCTGCCAGAAAGTTTCAAGAATGATCTGCATTACCCTTTAAAAAATCTAACTTTGGTACAGAAAGAGGTGAAATATGCAGCTATAAAACTCTTTGATAATTTACGCATGGAAATAAAATGTCTGACGGATAGAAGTGTTTTCAAAAGTAGATTAAAGATGTATCTTCTTAACAACTCCTTTTGTACCATAGAATAATTCTAGAGTACAGATTGTCAGTCATTAAAAAAAAAACCTGTATTTCAGGTCATGTGTGACTGTTCTTCACAGCACTAAAAAAACCAGTAAACGTAGCAATATAAATATTATTTTTATATATATTTTTAAGTTGTAAATGAATGTTGTCTGTCTGTTCTGTTGATACTTCTCACACTATAATGTTTATCCAGGATGGAATGTAACATTGTGAAAAGGAAATTTGCTACTTGCCATATAGCGGAGATGCTGAGTCATAGATAGGCACAACAAAAAGGCTGTCACAAATAAAGCTTTCCACCAGAAAGACCTTCATCAAAAATGAATCTCTCTCCCACACACACACACACACACACACACACACACACACACACACACACACACACACGACTGCAGTCTCAGGCAACTGAAGCCACAGTGAGTCACATTAAATAACTTAGCTCTATGTATGGTACAGAAACACTCAAAGAAAATAATGAGGCTTATTAATAACAAAACAACCGAAGATCATAAAGAAAGCTTAAAAAATTTGGTTGTGGAAGTTTACAATGAGCCTAATGCTAGCTCTAAATTCAACATATTTTGTAATGAGTTTGAATCCATGTTTGAAAGTAGTTTTCCTAAAAATATAATTCATATGTTACCAGAAAGTCACTAAAGAAACCTTAACCACTACAGGTATCAGAGTCTCTTCACACCTACAAAATATCTAGAACAATCACTACTGACATACTTTCATGTAAACTGTACTGCTGCTTATTAAGAACAGCTGTAAAAAATGCACGAGTGTGCACATTTTAACTGCAATTGACTAACCAAACAATAAAATCAACTTAATATGGAATATTGTAAAAGGACGGGGAAAGGACCACAGAATATAACATTATTTCTGTTAAAGAGAAAGAGTGCACTAGATTAGATTAGATTAGATTATATCAGATTAATACTTGTTCCATAGATCATGAATACGACACTTCGTAATGATGTGGAACGTGTCAGGTTAATAAAAGATGTCTGTACAAGATATTACATTACACAAAATGTTGCATGACACTAATGTTTAAGTTGGCTTTTTTTCCCCTCAATTTATATCTAAAAATTCAGCCAATGAGTAGAAGGAGTTGTCATCTAGACATTCTTTTAATTTATTTTTAAATGTTTTTGGCTATCTGTCAGGCTTTTGATGCTGTTTGGTAGGTGACCAAAGACTTTTGTGGCAGCGTTATTTACCTCTTTCTGTGCCAAAGTCAGATTTAACCCTGCATAGTGAAGATTATCCTTTCTCCTGGTGTTATAGCTATGCACACTGCTATTATTTTTGAACTGGGTTGGATTATTAACAACAAATTTCATAAGTGAATATATATACTGTGAGGTTACAGTGAGGATCCCTAGACCCTTAAATAGTTGTCTGCAGGATGACTGTGGGTGGGCTCCAGCAATTATTCTGATTACACGTTTTTGAGCAATGAATACTTTTCTACTCAACGATGAATTACCCCAGAATATGATGCCATACGAAAGCAGTGAAAGAAAGTAGGCATAGTAAGCTAATTTACTGAGATTCTTATCACCAAAATTTGCAATAACCCTAATAGCATATGTAGCTGAACTCAGACGTTTCAGCAGACCATCAATGTGTTGCTTCCAGTTTAACCTCTCATCAATGGACACACCTAAAAATTTTGAAAATTCTACCTTAGCTACAGACTTCTGTTCAAACTCTATATTTATTACTGGAATTGTGCCATTTACTGTACGGAACTGTATATACTGTGTTTTATCAAAATTTAAAGAGAGTCCGTTTGCTGAGAACCACTTAATAATTTTGTGAAAATTATCATTTACAATTACATCACTTAGTTCTTGGTTTTTGGATGTTATTACTATACTTGTATCATCAGCAAAAAGAACTAACTTTGCATCTTCATCAATGTGGAATGGTAAGTCATTAATGTATATCAAGAACAGTAAAGGACCTAAGACCGAACCCTGTGGGACCCCGTACTTGATAGCCCCCCAGTTTGAGGAATCAGCTGTTGGTTTAACATTACATGAACCACTTGTTTCAACTTTCTGCGTTCTTCCAGTTAAGTATGAATTAAACCATTTGTGCACTGCCCCCTCAAACCATAATGATTTAGCTTATCTAAAAGAATTCCATGATTTACACAATCAATCACTGTAAAAGACAGTTCATGCATTGTAGATATTTTTAACAATTACCTTTTAAAAATGGGTGAGCAAAATAAATAGTTCAAATGAGAAAACAGAACAATATGCCAAAGAAGCATTCCAGACAACATTTAGTGAAATCAAAAATAATCTCACATCTCTGTCTAAAAGAAGGAAGATTGCCATTGCTTTAAAAAATAAAAGTTCATGTAGGGTGGATAATAGGTCCAATAAGACACTAAAAGTTGTGGCCCTATGATATGTAATGTTGCTCTTCACTTATGCAATACATCATTGATTCAGGGTGTCTTCCCTGTTATGTTAAAGTATATCATTGTTAGGCCTCTTATCAAAACTACAATTCATTGTCAATTTTCGCAAACTTTTTTTAAAATTTTAGAGAAGGTAATGTACTCCAGCGTTGTCACTCAGCTATGTAGCAATGAGATACTTAGCCAATCACAGTTTGGATTTTGAAAGTGCCACTCTACAGAGACTGATTTTCATACATTTAGGGAGCACATAATAAAATCATTAAATGACAAATATCACCAGTTGGAATCTTCTATGAATTATAAAAGATACTCAGTTATGACCATCAGAATATTTTATTAGACAAGTTGTTACGTTGTTATGGCACACATAGTTCAGCACTTGTCTGATGTAGTACTTATTTAAGAAACAAAATGCAGTAAGTTACCCTAGGTTGTTCAAGTAATACAAAGAGCAATGGCACATCACTTGCTTGTGGGAAATTACAATGGAACCCCAACAGTCTTCATTCATTGGCACACGTAGACCTGCTGAAACATTTGGATTTAGCAAGTTTGCTATAGGGATAATTGCCAATAATGTTCTGAGTTAACTTCTGACATAGGCCAAAAGTATTCATAGTATCTCTTTCAGCCAATGTGAATATGAACCACAGTCTCACAGTACATTTATTCACTTATGATATTCGCTTTCAACACTGCAGCTGAGTTTAAGAGTGAAAGAGGTGTTCACAAATGCAATAAGAGAATGAAGATAGAAGTGTTTTCAAATGCAGACTAAAGAAGCTGCTCCTTAATAATGCCTCCTACAACAGACAAACTCTAGAATAGAAATAATTAGTGACACATGCAGGATAAAAGCTGTAAACAGCCAGTATGTAGCTCTATAAATATATTTCATTAAAAAATTTGTTCTACATTTAGCACTGTTTGCATCATTTAATTCCAAGGACAATAATTTCTCTAATTTGAGTCCTTCCTTATGAATTTTGCTGATGATGTGAGCTGAGTAAATTCCTCAATGAGTAGTGACATGCCAATAAGTTTCTTACTTGCCATCTTATGGAGAAATGTCAGGATCTACTGTGCTTCTGGTATCTATGCAGATGGCCGAAAGTATTAAGACTACTGCTGACCATGAGACTGAATGCTGCCTCATGGTGGCGTGGGTACATGTCATGGTAAACAACATGTATTAGCAGAACAGAGACAAATGGGAAACCGTTCTAGCAATGATATGAGCCACAAACACAGAAATCAACTTGTAATACCAGCACTTTGTCATTTGTAATTTTCAAACAGTGGAAAATCCAGGATGGAATGCAACAATGTTATGAGAAGGAAAGTTGCTACTCACCATACAGTGGAGACACAACAAAGAGACACTCATAATTATAGCTTTCAGCCATGAAGCCCCCCCCCCCCCCGCCCCCCCCCCCCCCCCCCCCCCAACACACACACACATGACTGCAGTCTCAGGCAACTGAAACCACATGCAATGTATAATTGTGAGAGTCTTTTTGTTGTGCCTATCTACGACTCAGCATCTCCACTGTATGGTGAGTAGCAACTTTCCTTCTCAAATATTTGTAATTTTCAGTCGTTTATAGATAATGTATTTTGTGGATTTTTGTTACTACTTACGTTTATTTCTGATTTTTTTGCCAAATATGAACCATTTCTATACATGTCATCTAATCTGTGAAAATACTGTATGGTTACTAGTCCATGTACAGAGTCAATAGCAGTGTAACAGTAGGGTAGGAAAAGCTGGAGGGAAGTCCATGTGTTTTGTGGAGGCAAAAGTGCACCAGTGAAGAAGGTGGAAGGCACGTGGAGAGTGCACCAATTGAGACAAAATGTCAGTCAGTAGCCACAATAGTGAACACATCTTGTATTGTATACAAGGCTAAAATCTACACAACTACATGAAATTATTGCCTCAGATAGTTCTTAGTTCCAATGGTAAAAATCTGAAATATTTAAAAAATGCTCCATGGTATTTGCTAATTACAAGTAGAACCACATGCGAGCCTTGCAAGTGCTGAGGCAGAAACCACGTAACATTTGACAATATCCACACAGCACTTTGCACCATCACCACCAGGCAATGTACTTTTTTCCTTAGCATTGTAAACCAATTGGGCCAGTATTTACTCTGTGTTCTCTGACCTGGGGCAAATTATGGCCAAACACCTGGAAACAGGAATCTCAGAAAGTGCAAATGTGGTCAGCCGTTTGCATGCTACTGTTGCGAGCATCTGTGGAAAGTGGCTGAAGGACAGTGAACTCAAACATAAGATACAATACATTGGACATCCATGCCTCACTACAGAACATGACAGTGAAAGGCTTGCCCACTCCGTAAAGCATGATAGGTAGTGACCTGTGGCAGATGTGACGACAGGGTACAGTGCTGGTGCAGGCAGAGGTATTCGGAGCACACCATTAGGACTCCACAACAGATAACCATTGTGTGTTACCATGTTCACTCAACAACATTGTAAATTACAACTGCAGTGGCAATGGGATGATTGAGATTGCCCCATGGATCAATGGAAATATCAGCTGGTCAGATGAATGGTGTTTCTTGTTGGAACAGGTTGGTAGTCACCTCTGGATATGCTGTCATCCAGGCTTATGGCTGCCTGAAACATGCATCACGCTATGTTTGGTGGTGGCAGTATTACACTATGGTGGACATTCATCTGATCTTAACAGCTGTGGACTACATGAACACTGTTGCGAATCACCTGTATTCCTTCATCCTTGATGTCTTCTGCAATGGCAATGCCATCTTCTAGGAAAATAACAGTTTGTTAGTTCCCTCGTCCATAGATCAAATTCATGATAAACATTACAATATTATGAAAAGGAAAGTTCTACTCATCATATAGCGGAGATGCTGAGCTGCAGATAGGCACAACAAAAAGACTGTCACAAACAATGCTTTCGGCCAGTAAGGACATCGTCAAAAATAGGCTACACACACACCCGCACGCGCGCGCGCGCGCACACACACACACACACACACACACACACACACACACACACACACATGACTGCAGTCTCAGGCAACTGAAGCCACACACTAACTGTCCATCATGGTCCAACAGTCAATTTGCCACAGAACAGGCATGCATTTCTTTAACTTCTGATTGTTGTATAAATGCATTATCTATAAAGATGCTGTTTTTCATATTTTGACCAAGTCAAGTACAGAAATTTGTGAGATACTAAAGGGGTACATGGCCAACAGTAGCTGTAGATCACTTTTCCTCTCAGATTCCTTTAATAAATTTACATTAAATGTGCCACAAATTAGTAATCCCAGCTTTCTTTCTGACAGACAGCACAATAAAACATTAAGATTTTTCATGAAAATTTCCCAGATACCCAGTGAAGGTCTGTGTACTATAGCACCAAGTATTACCTTTCCCAGTATTAACAAAAACAGTTTTCTGTATCCAGATTATCACAAAATGTACTTATTCTACATTTTTGTGTTTATATTCCATTTTTTGTGAATGTGACAATGCCTATGTTATCCATATTGGATCTGCATGAATATGCAGCTAAGTTATAATCATTTACATTAAGATTTTCTATCCCTGTGGTTATATGGTATTCAGACAGACAAATAATGTCAATTTCTTTCCCACTAGTAAGATCTTCAGATGAATTAACATGCCATTTACTTTGTTCCCTCACTATCCCCCAAAATTCTGATGATTTCACCTTTCTCTCTGTTCATATAAGATGAAGTGCAAATCTCTGTAATTTAATTTCCTTTAGTACTTCTTTCTGAGTATGATGTAAAGGTAGTGTCTTAGCTAACTTTGATAACCACAGGGATTTGCTTTGTATACTTGTGGACCTTATTTTTTCTGCTAATACAATTGACAACTGGTTCTACTGACACTAGATATAATTCTTCTGAGACACATCTGTAATTTGAAACTGCTGACCCTTAAGTTGATTTTCCCAAAAAGAGGACTTCATAAAATGTCGATGATTAGGAATATGCAGAATAAGTTTAATTTTTAAGTTTTTACAACAGTAATCACGTGTATTGCAATTGTACCTGAACTAAGGTGCTTCGTATTCTAGGCCATGGGTTTTCCAGTTAAGGTTCTGGTCTATCTGGTGTCCTAAAAACTAAACACTCTTTACTTATTACGTTTCATTGTTTGAAAATCTATTTTTATAGCTTGTGGAGTTCTGTGAATGGTATTTTCTGAGTGTTGTCAAAATGAAATGATGATCCATTTGCCTTGAACTGCCTGTTGATGTTTCTGATATATCACTAGTTACCTTTTCAGTATGGGAATTTGTGCTACATTTCAAATCTGTACATGAGTCATCTGAAAAAGGACAAAATTGGCATCTTCTGCAACTGCATTAGGGTAATAATTTATGGGTATTAGACACAACAGAGAACTCAGAACACAGCCTTATGGTACACCCTTTCTGATTGCTTCAAATTGTGTCATTTTGTGACCTGGAACTGACAAACTTTGTTTTTGCCATTCAGGCAGGGAAAAATCCATAAATCTGCTGTGTCCACTGCTTGATAATATTTTAACGTTTGCAGGTGGATATCATGATTCATACAATTAAAGCCATGGCAAAAAAAAATGTTACCAATTTATTATTTATTTATTCGAGTATGTAATCTGTCAAAGTAAATATAGCTTGTTCAGCTGTCAGTCCTTTTTTGAAATCCAAATGTTTCATGCTAAGTATGTTTTCCTATGCCAATTATATATAAAGTCTATTGTACATCGTAATCTCAAAAGTGGTTGAAAATACTGGCACTAATGATATGGGTTAGCAATTTTTCACAAATGTTTTGACTCCTTGTTTGTGAAGTGACATGAGAGTGGCATTTGTAAATTATGGAAGGTATCACTGTTACCCTACATATATAACTCAAATATTACTAAATTTGGCTCAGCAATATTTCATTATTTTACTACAGATGTCGTCATAACCACTAGAAAATTTATTTTTAATAGATCTGATAACACTGTAAACTTATTTCAGAGATGAATTTGAATGTAATCATTTACTTGTTGTGCTAGGTTTTGTTTAGGAACTGTTGGCTGTTTACTAAGGAAGTGTTCAAACCTAAATTTTCTGTTGCTAACAGAAAAAAATTATTGGAAGTTTCTGCAGTTTTTTGGCTATCTTTCAGCAGGTCATTGTTTATGAGAGTTGCCCAGAAAGTAATGCACTGCATTTTTCTCCAACAATTCTTTATTGAACATAATGAGAAATACACACACAAAAGAATGGAGTACACACCCTATTTTTCGATGTAATCTCCATCCCATTCTGTGGCCTTCCTCCAGTGAGAAACAAGGGCGTATATGGCCTGTCAGTACCCATCCATGCCCTGGTGGCAGAGCCAGTGCTTCACTGTGTGCATCACCTCCTCAGCATCCTCAAAATGTCTTCCACGAATGACATCCTTTAATGGCCCAAACAAGTGGAAGTCTGAGGGTGCTAGGTCAGTGTGTAGGGTGTCCAACCCTGTTTTGGGTGTGTTTAGCAGTCCTCAGACTTGTGTGGGCTGAGCATTATCGTGTTGCAGCAAAACATCTCCTGCGTGGCTGTGGTGCCAAAGTCGCTGGAAGTGGGTCTTGAGTTTTGTTAATGTGTTGACATCTGCTTATGAATTAATGGTACTGCATCTTGGTATCACATGAATAAGGATCACATCTTCACAGTCCCAGAACACAGTGATCATGACCTTACTGGAAGAAGCAGTTGCTTTGAATATTTTCTTCTGTGGATATTGGGAAAGGAACCAGTTTTGTTTCGGCTCAAAATGGTGAACCCAGGTTTCATCACCTGTCACAACCTGGACAAGAAGCCTTCCCCATCAGCTTCAAAAAGTTGCATCAAATCAAGACAAATGTTTTTTCTGTGTGCTGTGTGATTCACCATTAGACACTGCAGGGCCCATCTTGCACACACTTCTGAGTATCCAAGAGTGCAGATAATTGTATACACACTTCCCTTGCTGATTGATAGATGCAGTGCCAACTGCCAAGTCATAATGCGTCCATCCTTGTCAATGACAACATCAGCTTGCTGCAACGTGTCAGGTGTGACAGCCGTGGATGATCTTCCCGTCTGCTACAAATAGTGGAGCTCTGCTGAACCGCCTTTTGATGATCTCACCCTCCGTGCCCAGTGACTAACTGTACTTCTGTCAAAAGCAGATGCTCCACAGACTTTGGACAAGAGTTTGTGAATATTCCCACAATTTCTTTCGCTGCAGTGAGAAATTCAATGACGGAACGTTGCTTGTAATGTACATTACTTATAGATGGCGTTTTGAAACTGTCCTGGAGCTACGCTATACTTTGGAAGTGATGGAAACTTGGCACGCTCACTCAGGAGGCTTCAGATAATACATTTGTAATGTTTCACACTCATAGAATTGTTTTTGGCTATAAAATGTGGTGTATTACTTTCTGGGCAAACCCCGTACATTTAACGTAATTTCTTCATTTTCTTGATTCTTTTTTTGTGTCTAATTTTTACTATGTTCCAAACATATCATTGCAGAAGGAGCTTGTTTTTGTTGAAAGTACCTATATTTTCTTCCTCTGTTGACTTTCTCTAAAATTATACAATGCAGTTTGTAAAGTGTTTCAGTCCTGAAAGCCAGATACAGTCTTCCCTAATTTTGCGTGAGACTCTGATTCCAATGTTAACCCAGGGTTTAGGGGCATTTGATCTGCTTCCACAAGCAATTTATTGGACAACAGTGTTCAAAGCATCCCATGACTGTTTTACAGATTACATTGTATTTTGCGTTGATGCCAAGGTATTATGCATATCTCTCCAGTCTGTATTTTGCAAATTCTTCTTGAATCCCAAAATTCCTCTTTCATCTCTTACCATTGTACTACTACAGTTGCTTTTATTTATGCCTTGCATCCTGATATGAAACACCAGAAGTTGACTATAATGGTCTGAGAATGGGAATTACACCGAGTCGGGAATTACACTGTGAGTCTGCAATCGAACTCTCCATTTTCATAGCATCTGAAGATGCCTTGCACAACTAGAAACAAAGTGAAAGGCTGCTTTGCTCATAAATTGTTGAAAGTGATTTGGAAGTGGAGCGGGGTGGGGGTGGGGGTGGGGGTGGGGGTGGGGGGGGGGGGGGGGTTACCATGAATTAAAAAAGCCTGTGAGATACCTAAGGTAGAGTAACTTAGTAGTTAGGTAATTGGTTATTTGCATTGTCCATGGATAATAAGTGTGACTCCTCACTATGATATGGAATGAGTCAGTTTGATAATTATACTACATCATGGTGCAAAGTTTGGCAATATGCTGACCATTTACATGATTTTCTGTTCTTACACGCATATAGTACTTTGTGCTTCACTATATTTAGTCCCCCTCCATGTCCTCACACACACACACACACACACACACACACACACACACACACACACACACACACACACACACACACACACACACACACACAGACAGAGAGAGAGAGAGAGAGAGAGAGAGAGAGAGAGAGAGAGAGAGAGAGAGAGAGAGAGAAACTGCTACGCAATCAGAAACTCTCCTGCGGAGTAGACGCTACTACACTTTTCCTCAGTGATGTGTTACTCACCTGAATATGATGCCATTCATTGTAAGTGAATGGTAATGGGCAACATAAGTCAATTTTTTGACATTTTCATCTCCAAAATCTGACATTATCTGTGACACAAAAGTAGTAGAACTTGATGTTGAAGAAGATCTGTAACATGTGTCATCCAGTTCAGCTTCTTATCAATATAAACATATAATAATTGAGAATATTTTGTCCCATTTATTGATTTACCCACACACATTATTCATAAAGTAACCAGGCCATGTGCAGAAGTGAATTGCATGTATTGTGTTTTGAATGAATCCAGTGACAGTCCATTTGAAGAGAACCAGTTATTAATTTTCAAGAAAATATAATTTACTTTTTTTGTGTTGAAGTTTCTCCATTAGGCTTGACTGTACAACACTTGCATTTTCAACAGAGAGAACTATTTCTGCTTCTTGTACATATGACAGAAGGTCATGTGTAACGGAAGGGACTCAGTGGTACATCTTTAATGTGAAAATGATGTCTTATTGTGTACATACCCTGAGTTTCTTAAAGCAACACACAGCATACTTGTAGTTAGACAGGATGAAAAACAGTTACCAACAAGATCACTGATGCCATAATATTTTAGCTTCTCTAGGAGAATACCATGAACTGCACAATCAAGGTCTTTTGACATGCTACAGAAAATATCTTAGACAATGCAAACAGAACACGTCAAAACTGAAATACTCTTTTTTTATTTTTTGCAGGTCATTGATGAAGGTGAAACTGATCACAGCAACGCTGATGTAGTGAATGAACTTTGTACGCCTTCTGTGTCCTTTGTCACTTCTGTGGCAAAACCAGAGCCAAGAATGAAGAAAATTAAATTGGATCCCATTGCTCGACAGAAAGACCCATTACACATAACCCACTCATTTTCGGAGAGGTCTAGCAGCAAATCAGAGCAAGAAATCCCAACAATTGTTAAAGTGTGGTGTGAAAAACTATTAACTCTGGAGCCTCAGCAGAGGATATTTGCTGAAAAAGCAATTAATGATGTGCTTTTTGAGGCTTCCCTTGGTACACTGCATAGACATTCAGTGACGATAAACAGCAGCCCTTTGCTGAGTAGTCCTTCAGCTTCATCACCAAGAAAAACATTCTGTGCTTCATGTTCCGCCTCATTGGCAGTAGGAACTAAAGAGTCCTCTCAAGAGGCTAATGATACTGAAAAAGACAGTACATCTTAAATTTCCAAAGATAATCTGTATTCGACATTGTAATTAGTTTTCTATACTTTTCTGTATCATATTGAAGAAAAATAAAAAAGATGTACAGATTAATATTTAAATGTATACACTGACCTACTGGTTTGTCTTTCAGTTACATAATAAGATATAACTCAAAATTTTCACATTAAAATATAGTGCAAGATGGATGCCTTACCTTTTAGTAATCTTTCAGTACACACTTAAATGACAGAAGTTATGGGATAGTAATATGGATACATACAGATGGCAATAATATCTAATATACGAGGTATAAAAGAGCAGTGCATTGGCAAAGCTGTTTGTACTCAAGTGATTCATGTGAAAAGGTTTCCAACATGGTCACGGCCACATCACAGGAATTATCAGACTTTGAACCTGGAGTGGTAGTTGGAGGTACATGCATGGAATGTCCCATTTCATAAAATGTTATGGAATTCAATATTTGAGATCCACAGTGTCAAGAATGTACTGAGAATACCACATTTCACGCTCTACCTCTCACTATGGGCAATGCAGTTCAGTCATTACTGAGAGCAGCAGCATTTTCTTAGAGTTGTCAGTGCTAACAGACAAGCAACACTACAAGAAATAGCTGTAGAAATCAACGTGGGATGTACGACAAATGTACCCACTAGGACAGTGCTGTGAAATTTGGCATTATAGGGCTATGGCAGCAGACAACCGCCGTGAGTGCCTTTGCTAAATGCACAACATCACCTGCAGCGTCTCTCCTGGGCTTGTGACCATATCGGTTGGACCCTAGATAACTTCAAAACTGTGATCTGGTCAGATGAGTCCTGATTTCAGTTGGTAAGAGCTGATGGTAGAGTGAGTGTGGTGCAGACCCCCTGAAGTCATGGACCCAGTTTTCGACAAGGCACTGTGCAAGCTGGTGGTGGCTCCATAATGGTGAGGACTGTGTTTATATGGGTCACTGACTGGAAAAGGTTATGTTCACCTACATAGATACCAATGGCAGACATTTGTGGACTTCATGTTTCAAAACAATATGGAATTTTTATGGATGACCATGTGCCATGTCACCGGGACCACAAATGTTCACGATTGATTTAAAGAACATTTTGGACAATTCGAATGAATGATTTGGCTCCCAGATCAGCGGACATAAATCTTCTTGAACATTTATGAGGCAGTTACTGCACAAAATCCTGCACTTGCAACTCATTCACAATTATGGATGGCGATATATAGTCAGCTTGGCTCAATATTTCTTCAGACGACTTCCAATGACTTATTGAGTCCATGCCATGTCCAGTTGTTGCACTTTTCCAGACAAAAGGTGGTCCAACATGATATTAGGAAGTATCTCATGACTTTTTTCACTTCAGTATGCATTAGTAAAAATTTTACTGCTGTGGGAGGGTGGGGGGAAGGTAGAGGACTACTTAGACCAAAGCACCTAAAAAAGTCCATATAAACATGTGCTTGTTATGGACTTCGGTCTGAAGATTGGTTTGAAGCAGCTGTCCATATTAGTCTATCCTGTGCAACTCTCTACATCTTTGCATAGTTGTTGCAACCTACGTCCTCTTGAATGTGCTTATTATAGTCAGCCTTGGTTCCATTAATCATCTTACCCCTCACATTTTATTCAGTTACCAAATTAACTATTTCTTGATGGCTCAGCACTTGTCATATCGACCAACCCCATCTTTTAGTCAAGTTGTGCCATAAATTTATTTTCTCTTAAATTCATATTCAGTTATCTGGATTGTCCGTTGGCATTCTGTCAACACACCACATTTCAAAAGCTTGTATTCTCTTTTTGCTTGCACTGTTAATCATACATGTATCACTTCTGTACAATGCTACACTCCAGATGTCTACTTCCAAAAAAGACTTTGTAACACTTAAATTTTTATTATATGCTAAAGTTTCTCTTTTTCAGAAATGTTTTTCTTGCTATTGCATGTCTGCATTTTATATTCTATTGACTTGTGTTCCCCACAAAGCAGAATTCCTCTACAAATTCAAGTATCTCATTTCTTAATTGTCCGCCCCCGGTAGCTGAGTGGTCAGCGTGACAGACTGTCAATCCTAACGGCCCGGGTTTGATTTCCGGCTGGGTTGGACATTTTCTCCACTCAGGGACTGGGTGTTGTGTTGTCCTGATCATCATCATTTCATCCCCATCGACGCACAAGTCGCCGAAGTGGCGTCAAATCGAAAGACTTGCACCAGGTGAGTGGTCTACCCGACAGGAGGCCCTCGTCACACGACATTATTATTTCTTAATTGCCTCAGAATCACCTGATTTAATTTGACTACACTACATTACCAATGCTTTACATTTTCTGATGATCATCTTATAACCTCTTTTCTACTCGCTGACCATTCTGTTCAACTGATCTCCCAAGTGCTTTTCCATCTCTGATGAATGTACGTCATTGGCAAACTGTAAAGTTTTTATTTCTTCTTCCAAACTTCTCTTGGCATTCTTTTATTGCTTGCTCAACATAGATTGAATAACATGTAAGACAGGCCACATAAGTGCCTCACTCCCTTGTCAGATACTGCCTGCTTTTCGTGCCCCTGGACTCTTAGAACTGCATTCTTGTTGCTGTATGTTTTGTAGAGAACCCACTATGCATATGTCAGAAAATGCTTTCTCTGTTGAGTTACCAATGGAAGAAGAAGTTGTTATGAAGTAATCAAGTCAGAAACCTATGACACATGTTCAAAATGTCCTCCACTTGTTTTTATATCCACATAGCCTACATTTGTAAGGTCATGAGTTGTTGCATTCTTTGAGACACCCCTAGATGGTGTTCAATGATTTTGCAGGTTTCCATGATACACTGAGTTATTACAAATTTTATTACAAATATGCACTGCAGTAACAAACACAGTGACAGAAAAGAAAATTGCAACCCCAAGAAGGAATTGTGCGCATAAGCGAAAGCTGGTAGGCATCATCTGAAAGATGCATAAGAGTTGCATAAGAGTTGTGCCAGTAGTGCCACTATGAGGATATAAATCAAGTTTGTTTTAAATACAAGCTGTAACAGTCACTAGCATTAGTTACCTCTGAGGTTGGACATGGTTCAAATGGCTCTGAGCACTATGGGACTCAACTGCTGTGGTCATCAGTCCCTTAGAACTTAGAACTAATTAAACCTAACTAACCTAAGGACATCACACACACCCATGCCCGAGGCAGGATTCGAACCTGCGACCGTAGCAGCAGCGCGGCTCCGGACTGGAGCGCCTAGAACCGCATGGCCACCGCGGCCGGCTGGACATGGTGAGTCAGTGTTGATCAAGAATGCCTGTAAGGGAACAAAGACACTATTATCAATACATCACCGAGTTTGAATGATATCATGTACTAGGGCTACAAGAAGCCAGGTGTTCTTTCTTCAGTATTGCAGAAAGTCCTGGCAGGAATGTAGCCACTGTACAGGATTGCCTGCAGCGGTGGTCACAAGAATGTACAGTCAGAAGTAGTCTGGGCTCCCAACAGCCACATTGTGCTACAGAGAGGGAAGACCATCACATTCGGTGTATGGATCCAGTGCATCATATTGCATCTGCAGCAGCAGTTTGAACAGCAGTTGGCACCACAGAGACACAATGAAGTGTTACAAACTGGTTAATTCAAGAACACCTCTCTAGACGCACTGTAGCGTGCATTTCACTGACCTCAAACCACTGCCATTTGTGACTTTAGTAGTGGCAATTGAGAGCTAATTAGAGTGCAGCATGGAGATCTGTTGTGTTTTCTGATAAAACTTGGTTCTGTCTCGGTGCCGTTGACGGCTGTGGGTTGGTTAGGAGGAGGCCAGTTGATGGCATGCAACCAACCTGTCTGTGTGCTAGATACAATGGACCTGCATCTGGAGTTATGGTCTGAGGTGCAATTTCAAAGGACAACAGTAGCACTCATGGCTATCCCATGCACCATGATCACATATTTGTACATCAATATGGTGATTTGATGTGTTGTGCTGCCCCTCATGAACAATACTCCGGGGGGGGGGGGGGGGGGGGGGGTCTTCTAATACTCCAGGGGTGTCTGCTAAAAGGATAAAGGTGCAACATGTTCTCCAAAATGTGGACATGTTGCCTTGGCATGTTCAATCACCAGATCTGTGTCCAATCGAGCACATATGGGACGTCATCAGACAAACTGACATCTGGCACCTGTTCAATACAGTGCATGCACATTTGTATGCTTGCATTCAACATTCTGGCCATTACACTGGTTATTAATGTACCAGCATTTCATATTTTCAATGACTTATCTCGCACTAACATTAACCTCTGATCTTGCATCCGTCACCTAGACAAATGTATTCTCAAAATTTCATTACTCTACATTAATCAGCGTATTTTAGAGGACCCTAATAGTAGTAATTCAAAGTTAATGTGCAGGTCATTGGAACCAGTGCTGCGCATCTATCCATCTGCCATAGTACATATTCATTGCATCTCAAACAGTGTGTTGCTGGAGATCCATCTTCTATAAACCACATGCATCGTATTATGTGCAGAGGCACATCCTGCAGCTTGAAAGTGATAGCATCCAAGTGGATGATCTGTAAGACAGATGAGGGTACCATAAGGTAGTATTGACGTTACACTTGATAACAAAGCATGACTGAACAAAAATCAAGATTGTTTCACAGTTTTTGTTGACCTAGAAAAAGCATGTCAAAGTAAAGTGGAGCAATGTCTCGAAACACCTCAAAAATAAAAAGAAGTATATGCTATAGGCAAAGACAGACAAATACAGAAGTATACAGATTTCAAATATACAAGGCAGTTTTTCAGTCTTCCACCTCTACTGGCCAGCCTGTACATCAAAGAAACAATGAATGACAGAAAAAAAATTTCAGAAGTGGATTAAAATTCAAGGTGAAAGGATTTCAGTAAGATTTGTTGTTGGCATTACTATCTTTCTGTCCTACTCTGTGTAGGTAGTACAAAGTTTATGATAGCTTTCACTAATGGTTACTGTGGTAGATGATGGCAGACCTCACAAAGTGAATGGCTAGGCCAAAGCAAAGACCAGATAGTAGCAGAAGTCATCAAAATCATGAGTAAAAGAGTCCAGGGAATGATTCAAAGGCAGTGTCAGTCATTCTACTATCAATCAGCATTTACATCTACAAATCACACTTAAGTGCCTGGTAGAGGGTTCATTGAACCACCTTCACACTAATTCTCTATTATTCCAATCTCAAATAGCGCACAGAAAGAAGGAACACCTATATCTTTCTGTGCGATGTTTAATTTCCCTTATTTTATTCTGACAATCGTTTCTCCCTATGTAGGTGGGCATCAACAAAATATTTTTCACATTCAGAGGAAAAAGTTGGTGATTCAAATTTTTGGAGAAGATTTCACTACAATGAAAAACACCTGTGTTTTAATTATTTCCATCCCAAATCTTGTATCATGTCCATGACACGCTCTCCCCTATTTGTGTATAATAAAAAAATGTGCTGTTCTCCTTTGAACTTTCTCAGTGTACTCTGTTAGTCCTATTTGGTAAGGATCCCACATTGTGCTGCAGTACTCCAAAACAGGATGAAGAAGCTTAGTGTAGGCAGTCTTTATAGCATATCTGTTGCATCTTAAAAGTGTTCTGCCAATAAAACAGTCTTTGGTTTACTTTTGCACAACATTTTCTATGTGTTCTTCCCAATTTGAGTTGTTCGTAATTGTAATTCTTAGCTAGTTAGTTGAATTTATGGCCTTCAGATTTGATTGGTTTATCATGTAACTGAAGTTTAATGGATCCCTTTTAACTCTCATGTGGATGACCTCACACCTTTCACTATTTAGGGCCAATTGCCAGTTTTTGCACCATATAGATATCTTATCTAAATCATTTTGCAATTGGTTTTTATCTTCTTCTGATGACTTTATTACACAGTAGACAACATCATATGCAAACAACGTAAGACACCTGTTCAGATTTTCTTCTAAATTGTTTAAAAAGATTAGGAACAGCAGAAGTTCTACAATACTAGTTTGGGAAACACCAGATCATTTCTGTTTTGCTCGACAACTTTCTGTCAGTTACTATGAACTGTGACCTCTTTGCAGTCATAAAACTGAGATGATATTCCATAAGCACACAATATGATTACAAGCCAATTGTGAGGTATGGTGTCAAAAGGGGTCTGGAAACCTAGAAATACGGAATCAGTTTGCTTAGCGACAGCACTCAATCACAACAATGACTTTCTAAATCCCTGTTGACTACAGATCAATAGACCATTCTCTTCAAGGTAATTCATACTGTACGAATAAACATATGTTCCAAGATCATGCTGCATATCGACATTAATGATATGGGCCTGTAATTTAATGGGTTACTCATATTGCCTTTCTTAAATATTGGAGTGATCTGTGCAGCTTTCCAGTCTTTAGGTGTGAATCTTTCATTGAGTGAGTGAGCAGTTGTATGTGATTGTTAAGTATGGAGTTACTTCATCAGCATACTCTGAAAGGAACCTGATTGGTAAGCAATCTGGACCAGAAGACTTAATTTTATTAAGTGATTTATGTTGCTTCACTGCTCTGAGGATATCTATTTCTAAGTTACTCATGTTGGCAATTGTTCTGGTTTTGAATTCTGGAATATTTACTTTGACTTCTTTGGTGAAGGAATTTTGGAAGGCTGTATTTAGTAACTCTGCTTTAGTATTCTGTGCTTAGTAATTCCATTGCTTTCGTACAGAGAAGGGATTGACTGTCTTGTTGCTAGCATATTTTACGTGTATATACAATGGTGCATATCAAAGGCTTCAGAGAATTGCAAGAAACTTAGGGCAAAATGTGGAGCCACAGTATTTACTGGTATGCTTGTGTCAGGGGACAGGCCCATATGACATGCCCATGGTGGCAGGACCCTCCAAGTGATCGGACTGTGACCATGCTATGAAGCCTGAGTCTCTCCTTCAAATTGATAGGCAGGCTGGGCAAAGAAACCAAATCACTGGTACTGTAGGATCTAAAATCATCCTCTGTGAAGATTTACAGGACCAATTATATTTAATGAATAGTCTGATTATCACAGAATATGGATTGGAAGTAAACTAAAGAATGTCAAAAGTATTGAACAGCACCAAAAAAGTACTGAACAGCACCAGAAATGAGTTTTATCAACCAATGTAACACCAAAATTCAGGACCATGTATTAGACAAAGTGAAGGAATTCTGTTACCTTGGGCCAGCTGCTGTGGCCGAGCAGTTCTAGGCACTTCAGTCCGGAACCACGTGGCTGCTACGGTCGCAGGTTTGAATCCTGCCTGATGCATGGATGTGTGTGACGTCCTTAGGTTAGTTAGGTTTACGTAATTCTAAGTCTAGGGGACTGATGACCTCCAATGTTGAGTCCCATAGCGCTTACAGCCATTTGAACCATTTGTTACCTTTGAAGCAAAATAATGCATGATGGGTGAGGCAAGGAGAACATTAGAAGTAGATCTAATTTTACTCACCAGTTGCTATTGACCTCAGCCAAGTTCACTTCAAGAGCTTTCTGGTTGCCTGACTGCCTGAAAATACACTACTATATTTATCATATGGCATATTTGATCTTATATAACTGATACTTTTACTTCATTTAAAAGATTTGAAAGTACTTCAAGTTTGAATGAAACTGGTTTTCATTGTATATACCACTGCAACAATAGATTGTGTGGCAGTGCAGACCAATCCGTCTTTCTGTTAACATCAAAAGAACTCATCTTGGCAAGTTCTTCAGAAGTATGGACTGCCCTGAAGTGACATACGATGTTCGTCAGCTGAGAAAAGCAGTAAACAATTAACTAGTAGCACTCTGTGCGTAAACAGAGTGCATAAGAGCTATTTCACTGTCTTATACATGTAAACTGAGTTAATTTCATTAGATCTGACTGTAATTACTAAACAAAGAAAAATCCTTGCGTAAAATATGTATTCTTTATTGTCAGTGTGAGTGCACAAGGATTGCTACAAAGTTCATCCTAGGAACCATTTCCAGAAATAAAAGTATGGAAATAAGCACAGTTTCTACTAAATCTTTCACAACAGCTGCACATTCTTTCTAGTAACCAGCTTAACATTTGAACTCATGACCTGGTACTGGAAGATCAGTTAAGAACCAGTTTGTAAAAAAAACATATTTAATGATTTTGATTACTTGCTCAAATCCCATGCAATTCATCATGTTTATGACTGTGAAGTACACAGTAATGACTGTGCAGTTTACCATGTGGGTTTTCAATCTTCACAGAATGGTTAAAGTTTTGGGCTGCATGAGCTTACAGCACGAGAGATGACCATAAACTCTTCAATATTCACGAGTTAAAATCCTCCCCTGATACCAACACACATGATAGATCTCTTCTTTAATTCACCAAATAACACAGTAGTCAATCAGCTTCATATTTCAATTCACATGACACTTCCCCTCAATCCCAGTTCTGAAATCAGTTTACATGGAAATACAAACTAATGCATTCCAAAATGCCTTAAAATAAAATTAACCTCATAGTTACTTGTCAGAAGGACCGAAGTAAAAAAATTACTAAAAAATGGCTACTTACAATTATGTTCACGAACATACTTGACACACATCAGTGTTGCATACTCAAACTTAGTTATTAAGAATTTCAGTAAATCATACTTGACATGTGTGCCACATTCACCTCCTCATTCACTTAACCAATACAATGAATGAAAATAATGCTATCCAATAGATGAAAAAAATAGTAGCCATTCAAAACTGAATCTGTTACATAATTTGTAGCTTTTCGATCAAAATGCTCTTCACTCAATTATTTCATGATCAAGTATTTAGTTGGTTTTTCACTGATTTTTGCAAAAAAATATATATTAGCACAGTAGGAAGTTATTATGGAAAGTTATAAACTCTGCATTTTAGACAATTTTGTGTATTGCAGAAGTTACTTGAGATGTCAAAATTAAATTAATACTGTCGTTACCTATTATCATTTCAAAAACTATACAGAGTTTCATACCAACTTGGTTTCTAGAAATTCCTTTAATAAGTCATAGATATGTATGTAATACATGGCCTCTGTTAAATACTTGCATGCAGCTTGGATTGACGGGCTGGCTGATTCACATATGTTACTCTCAGTGTGTGAAAGCATTCTCTAGGATCATGAGTCATTGCATGTGACAAGCAGCTTTGCAAAGAGCTGCTACTTCCCTTACAGCTAACAGAACTTTTCAATTCCTGAATCTGTAAGATACATATTCAAATAATGTGTAGAAATATCAGCTGATGGTTTTGTGGCGGTGTTTGTAGCAACAAGCAATTCGCTGTCGAAACGGCTTACGAAGTCACCGCCACACTTTTAATACCGGGCCGACCGGTCCGCTGGAACAGTGAACAGAAAGATGAAAACCCAAACACTGATTAAATAAAAGTCGGTACTTATCTTTATTAACACAGCAGTGAACTCCGTGTCTACAGAAATCTGTCTAGTTCGAGTCGGAGCGGCTAGGTCAGCGTCGGCTGACGACAAACAACAACTCTGCTGCGATGAACACACAACTGACTAGCAAGTACACAATTCGGTGGCGAGTATACAACTGAGCGGCGAATACAGAACTGTCCTAGCGCTCGCGACTCCAGCGCTTAAGAAGCCAGAAGCCAGCAGTGGCGCGCACAGACTTGCGGCGATTTCCTGTCTCGCTGGCGCTGCTTATGCAGATGGCGTCCGGACTTTGATGCTGCCAACCTTTTGGCAGCGGGCTCGGGTGGCATTACTGGCTAGGATATAACACTCCTCCCCCCCCAAATCTCCGCACCGTCGTTGAATAATGACGTGGCGAGCTTCGACGGCGGGGGAGGGGTCTGGCCGCAGGCGTAACAGAAGAGACCGGGGCGGAGACTGTTGTCGGTGGCAGTCCCCGGTCCACACCCCAGCATTGGATGCGCGGGGCCTCGGGAAACACCGACTGAAAACCGAGGTCAGGGTGCACGCCTGTGACCACGGGCGCAGCTTCTGGTACTGGACGCGACGGGGCGTCGGGACCCACGAAGAGAGGCAGCGTCTCCTGACGCTGCGTCGACGGCTGCTGAGTGGGCGCCGGACAAGGCGCTGCGGTGTCAGACTCCTTGGGGGTGCCCAAGGAAAGCGGCTCCGCTGAGGGGTCGACGTCCATCAGCTCCGAAGGCGGTGGCGACTGAAGAGGGACCGCAGGCGCCGGAGCAACCACCCGGGGCGCTCCCGGATGAAGCTGCGCGGGAGGCACCAACGGGACGGGCTGTCGGCGTGGTAGCGGCGACGGCTGCTGCTGCTGCCGCCGCCCTGGGGGCGGCAGCGAAGGCAGAAGGCGCGGCTGGAACCCGCCGCGGACCAAATCTGTGGACAAAGAACGAGCGGCAGAATCCGGGCGGCCAGCGCGGCGCAACTGGTTCTGATGCCTCCTGTGCACCCCAGTAGCACCTTGAACAGTATAAAAACCGCGACCCTGGACACTTATCACGGTACCACGTTCCCAACGACGGCGACCGTGATAAACTCTGAAAAAAACGGCGTCGTTGCGCTGAAAACGCGTGCGATGCTGAGAAGCGGCGGGTCGATTCGGGGGGTGCAACAACCGCAGTAGGGTGCGATTACGACGGCCGTGGAGAAGCTCCGCAGGCGAAGGGCCGTCGCGTGGCGTGGTCCAGTACGACGACAGGAACGTGATGAGGGCCTGCTGACGAGAGTGCGTAGCACGAAGGCGGTCCATATGATCCTTGAATGTGCGTACAAAACGTTCCGCTGCACCATTAGATTGAGGGTGGAACGGCGGAGTAAGAACATGGCGAATGCCATTGGCAGAACAAAAACTTTCAAATTCAGCAGAGGTAAATTGTGGACCATCGTTAGACTAAAACTTCTGGAAGACCCTCAATACAAAAAATTGAAGTCAACGCCTGTATAGTTTGTGCAGACGTTGTAGACTGCATGGGCACAACAAACGGAAAATTACTAAATTCATCTATCACGATGAGCCAACGAGAATGCCAATATGGACCAGCGATTTCAATATGTACACGCTGCCAGGGACCGGCAGGGCGTGCCCACTCAAAATAGCGTTGAGGCGGAGCAGCTTGGTGTTCGGCACACGTCGAACAATCTGTAGACATCTGCGTAATCTGCTTATCAATGCCGATCCATGTACAATGACGGCGGGCAAGCTGCTTGGTGCGGACCACTCCCCAATGACCTTGATGCAACAAGTCGAGGACCTTGGATTGGAGCACTTGGGGAACCACTACACGACGCTGGTCATTCTCGGTGCGTAACAGCAAAACTCCGTGCGAAACAGACAACAGATGACGTTGCGGATAATAGCGACGAACCACAGGATCCGATATGTCCTTTGCCTTGGACGGCCAACCACGTTGAACAAAACGTAATAGTAAACTCAGATGAGGATCCGTAGCTGTCTCACGTGCCACCTGACGATAATCAATCGGAAAATCCCGGAGGGATTGATGCTCATCGGCGTCAATCTGATGGCAAGAGTCGTGAGAGGAATCGAAGACATCATCCGCAGCAATCGGCAATCTAGAAAGCGCGTCAGCGTTTGCATGCTGAGCTGTAGGGCGATACAGTATCTCATACTGGTATTGTGATAACAAAAGAGCGCAACGTTGTAGTCTCTGAGCTGTCCGCTGAGGAACTGGTTTAGACGGATGAAACAGTGACGTCAGGGGCTTGTGATCTGTTACTAAATAGAATGGTCTACCATAGAGGTAGTGATGGAATTTTGTGACACCGAACACAATAGCCAACGCTTCCTTGTCCAATTGGCTATAATTACACTGAGCTTTGTTTAGCAATTTAGATGCGAACGCAATAGGACGTTCGGTGTTACCGACTCGGTGAGACAACACAGCACCGAGGCCGAAAGAAGAGGCATCACAAGCTAACACCAGAGGCTTGTTAGGGTCGTAATGGACCAGATAACGATCATTCAATAAAGCCTCTTTAAGCTGCTGAAAGGCTGATTGGCAATCAGCTGACCACACAAACGGAACATTCTTACGGCGGAGACGATGCAACGGTGCAGCAATCTGTGATGCATTAGGTATAAACCTAATATAATACGTCAATTTGCCAAGAACTGCTCGCAATTCATGCAGATTGCGAGGGGCGGGCAAATCACGAATAGCTGCTAAATGTGACTGGGAGGGATGAATGCCTTGAGCATTAGTAATATGTCCCAGATACTCCATGTCCGTAAGGAAAAATGAACATTTATCGATGTTGCAACGTAGGCCTGCCTGAGACAACACTGTAAACAAACACTCCAAATTACGGAAATGTTCAGCAGGCGTCCGACCGGACACAACAATATCGTCTAAATAGTTGCAACACGATGGCACATTAGCCAGAAGTTGTGACAAAAAACGCTGAAAAACAGCTGGAGCTGACGCACAAACAAAAGGCAAACACAGAAAACGGAACAACCCCAATGACGTGTTTATGACAAAATACTGTTGTGATTGCTCGTCGAGGGTCAATTGCAAATATGCTTCACGGAGATCAATTTTGGAAAAGAAACGAGCTTCCCCTAACTTATCCATCAGCTCGGCCGGTCTAGGCAAAGGAAAAGAATCAATGACAGTCTGAGGATTAACTGTCGACTTAAAATCAGCACACAAACGTAACTTGCCAGACGGTTTCTTTATAATAACTAAGGGAGAAGCCCACTGGCTCGCTGAAACGGGTTGAATAACACCGTTGTTTTGCCAACGACGAAGTTCATCTTCTACAGGTGCCCGGAGGGCGTGAGGCACTGGACGAGCACGACAAAATCGAGGCTGAGCATTATCTTTTAACGTAATATGAGCGGCAAAGTTCGCAGCACAACCTAGTTCGTCTTTAAATATGTCACTGTATTGTTTACACAAATCGGTTAAGCTGTCTTGAGGAACAACAGAATTAATTTGCAACACATTGTCTTTGATAGACAGGCCAAACAAATCAAAACAGTCTAATCCGAAAATGTTTACACTGTCTGTAGCGCGGAGCACTGTGAATGAAACTGTTTTTGTATTGCCACGGAATGTGGCTGGCACGCTACAGACACCTAACACGGGAATTTGTTCTCCACTATAAGTAGCCAAAGAATGTTTTGCCGCTGAAAGTTTAGGGCGGCCGATAGCCGCATACGTAGCACTATTTATGAGAGTCACAGACGCACCAGTGTCTAATTGAAAATTGAAGGTCTTATCCTGGATGCGTAGCTTCGCAAATAGTTTATTACACTGTCTCTGGATCGGTGCAGCGGAGGCGGAAGACACAAAATCAGCGCGTTTAGCGCGCGTTCGCTGCTTACGACAACTCGTGGGTTGGGCGGGTGGAACAACAACTCCCGCTTCACTTGCAGTCTGTACATTACTTTTTACAGCGTTTGAATTACGCATGGGTCGCATAGCAGAGGGCTGGGTGGGTGGCTTATTGCGAACAAGTTTATTACCCACACGAACCGTGGAAGAGTCTTTAAACGCGACCTTCTGGGCGGGCTGGCTTTGAAGAACATGAATATCCATTGGCTGGGCAGCACTAGAATTGTTCTTGCGTTTACGCAAACAAACAGTCTGGATGTGTCCTGTCCTTTGACAAAAGTGACAAACCGCATTTCTCGACGGGCAACGGTCACGAGGATGAGCAAGAACACACTTAGGGCAAGACTTAACTATCATTTTGCACACGCGGCTGACGAATGTGTTTAACATGACGCGGCCGGCTAGTGTTACAGTCTGACTCTGCCGGTGGGGCCGCGGGCGTGACATAACTTGCTTAGCACAGGCAATTTGAGAAATACATGGCTGATCTCACTCACACTCAGCATAGTCAAAAGTATCTTGGGCTTCAATGATGTTCATCACAGTCTCTAATGACGGGTCAGGCAACTTTAAGATAGCAGCACGAATACGAGAATCTGTAATGTTTTGAGTAATAGCGTCTCGTAACATGACATCACTGTAGGAAGCTCCACACACACAATTAAATCGGCACTGACGGGTGAGGCCCCGTAAATCTGTTAACCACTGTTTATTAGATTGATGTGGCAGTTTCTTTAATCTGAAGAACTTGAATCTGGCTGCTGCCACATGAACTCGCGACTCGAAATACTCAGCAAGCTTGTTAACAACAACGTCATAGTCTAAAGCTTCTGGCTTGGATTCCGGGAACAACTTACAAAGCAGTCGATAGACTTCCACGCCTGCAGTGGAAATTAAATAAAGCTGCCGCTCAGTACCTGTGATTTTGTAGACTGTCATGTGCGCCTGCAACTGCGCGAAATATTCTCGCCATTCTTCTCGTGATGCTTCAAAAGCACGGAAAGGTGGTGCTGCCTGTGCTTGTTCCTTTTGTGTTGGAGGATTAGCCGCTTGTTTGGCGATTGCTTCCACCAGACTTTGTATTTGCTGACTCTGTAACAAGATCAACTGTCGTAATTCGGCAGACATAGTGAACACAAATTAAACCAGCCCCCAAAATTTTATCGCTGTAATTAGTATAACCAGAAACAAGTTGAACCAGCCCTGCACACGAGTTCGGAAGTCCTCGTCGCCAGTTTTGTGGCGGTGTTCGTAGCGACAAGCAATTCGCTGTCGAAACGGCTTACGAAGTCACCGCCACACTTTTAATACCGGGCCGACCGGTCCGCTGGAACAGTGAACAGAAAGATGAAAACCCAAACACTCTGATTAAATAAAATTCGGTACTTATCTTTATTAACGAAGATACAGAAACACAGTAGTGAACTCCGTGTCTACAGAAATCTGTCTAGTTCGAGTCGGAGCGGCTAGGTCAGCGTCGGCTGACGACAAACAACAACTCTGCTGCGATGAACACACAACTGACTAGCAAGTACACAATTCGGTGGCGAGTATACAACTAAGCAGCGAATACAGAACTGTCCTAGCGCTCGCGACTCCAGTGCTTAAGAACCCAGAAGCCAGCGGTGGCGCGCGCAGACTTGCGGCGATTTCCTGTCTCGCTGGCGCTGCTTATTCGGACGGCGTCCGGACTTTGATGCTGCCAACCTTTTGGCAGCGGGCTCGGGTGGCATTACTGGCTAGGATATAACAGATGGGATATGTTATTAACTTCATTTTAAATTAGTAGCGATTCCCAATTTCATACTTTATAATATCTTCCCCCAGAGTATATAACTTGATTTCAAACATTAGACAAGCAGGCTAAATGTACATCAAAATTATTTTTGTGTGTTGTATTTTGATTCTGTAAATCACAGTTAAGCTAAAATTGATTTTTTAACTATCACAACAAAAACCCATTAGTTAGTTAGTTTCGTGTTCCATGGATCAATCTGCACAGTAAATCACAATGATGTGGAACAAGTCATTTTACATTCACACTACAAATTAATTTGTAACTATGGCTACTTGTTGAACAGTTATAAGAATTTTTTTTTGAGTATAACGGTGTGAGTTAGTAATTTTTACCCAACATATTTTTCGCACTACAATAATAGAAATTCTTCTGCAGAATAGGATTTGTCAAGGAGAAACTTTTTCAATTTGTTTTCAAGTTTTACTTTACTGTCTGTCAGACTTTCTATATCTCTGGGTAAGTGATAAAAAATTTTTATTGCAGAGCTGAGCATCACTTTTTGTGTTAAAGACAAACTTAATATGGAGTAATGAATGTAATTTTTCCTTGTGGTATTGTAATTTTATATATCACTGTTCCTCTTGAATTGCAACAGATTATTTACAACAAATTTCATGAGGGGATAAATATGCTGTGAAGGAGCAGTCAGAATACCCAGTTCCTTAAAATGATGTCTACAATATTATCATGAGTGAGCATTCCATATTATCCTTACAGCATGTTTTTGAACAATGAAGACACTCTGTCTTAGAGATGAGTTACCCCAGAATGTTATTACATATGATATTATTGAATGAAAATGTGCAAAATATGTCAACTTACTGATTTGTTTTTTTTTTTCCAAAATTTGCAGTGATTCTAAGTGCTAATGTGACTGAGCTAAGTTGTTTAGGTGTTGCAAAATAAGCTTTTCCACTTCAAATTACCATCAATATGGACACCTAAGAATTTCGAAGTTGTCATTGGTGTTATACCCTAGCTGTGCAGAACTACATATGTTGTGTATTTGTAGAATTGAGGATGTGTCTATTCACAGAAAACCAGTCAATGATGCTTTTAAGGACATTGTTTACCATTTCCTCTGTTTCTCTTTGTATGCTTGGACTGATTACAATAGTAGTATCATCAGCAAAAGGAACTAATTCTGTTTTCTGTATATTAGACAGAAGATACGTTTATGTGTATGAGGAACAATAGTGAACCTAAGATTGAGCTGTGGGGAACCCCATATGTGATTTCTTCCCAGTGAGAATAATGTCCCCAGATCTTATTGTTGAATATACAACTTTCTGCATTCTTTTGGTTAGCTGGTTGGCTATATCATCAATGCCATAAAACTCTGATTCAAACAGTGAAATGCCTTAGCTAGACTGCAGAAAATACCAACCAGCACTATTTTATTATTTAATGCTTGTAAAATTTGTCGACTGAACATGTAAGTGGCATTCTCAGTAGAGCAACTTTCCTGAAATCCAAAAGATTTGCTGAGGATAGTATTGTTGCTTGCATGAGATACTGTTCTAGAATTAATCACATTCTCAGAAATTTTGGAAAATGAGGCCAGAAGTGAAATAGGTTGGTAGCGATTGACATCTGTCCTATTACTTTCCTTACACAGGGTTTTGATGATGGCATATTTCAATCTCTCTGGAAAAATGCCTCGAGTTAATGCTGCATTGCACATTTCAGATAAGATTGGGCTTATTAATGGGAACAAATCTTTATTACTCTATTGGAAACACCATCAAAACCACATGAGCTTTTGTTTTTGAGAGAATGTGTAATTTTATTAATTTCAAAAGGAGAAGTTGGTGATACAGTCATATGATTGAATTTTATGATAGTTGCGTTTTCAACATACTACTGTGATTTATCTCTTGAGCTGTTTGTCCCTATTCTTTCTATTATATTTAAGAAATGATTATTAAATATATCTGCTACTGTAACCCATATTTTATGTTATCCTGTTCTGTGGCTTCTTGTCCTGTCTCTTGTTTCACTACGTTCCATAGAGCCCTAAGTCTGTTATTGGAATTACTGATCTGTGACATCTTGTTCAGGTGCCTTGAGTTTTTTCTTAGTAATTTTGAGTAGCTTTTGTAATGTGCAACTACTGCAGTGATAAATGTGTTGGCAAGTGAGTATAAGAATTCCAGGATCCATAAAAATATTCGTACTGCTTGCTTCTGCTGAATAAACAGTGTATTTACCGTAGATGCACTTCACCAGAAGGCAACATAGAGTGAAAATATGTGAAATAAGCTAACACTCTCGTCTTTAGGTCCGCACAGTAAGAAGTGCTTGTAAGGGCATAACAACCTGAACTGAGCTTCTTGATTAGTCTATGTGTGTTTTACTCCATTTTGTCTTCCAACTAGACCTCAAGGAATTTTAGACGGTGTATTTCATTTAGTGTATGACCATTAATATCCACATCTGGTGCTAACATTGGTGGTTTGAAATTGCATAATATAAGTCTTTTTGAGATTAAGACTGTGAAAAACTTGTTGACCTATTTAACTAACATCTGAACTGCGTCTGTCAAAGTTTGAGTTTTGATCCTTGATTAGTATAATAGTGTTATCAGCAAACATTACAGGTTTTGAACCACTTTTTAAGGCACTGGAGGATCGTTTGTGTAGATTAAAAGCAACAGTGGGTCAATACCAATCCTTGTGGCACTCCACATGTTGTGTTCCTTCATTTTCGAGGATAGTTCCATGTTGATGACCACAGTCTGTTAATGAGATCTTCTGCTTTTTGTTATGGAGGCAAGAATACATCCATGTGAGAGTGATGCTATTACCACCATAATACTTTAGTATGCTAATAGATACACACAATCAAATGCTTCAGTGAATCACAGAATATACCAACAGCATAATTTTTCATTTTTAGCTCTGCCAGGACTTCATTTGTGAGGTCTGTACTGCTTTCTGTGAGGAAAATGCCTTACAAAAACCAACCTGAGATGCAGGTTGTGAAGGTATGAGATTTTCCAGATGTTTTGTAGCTAAAGTTTTTGGAACCAAATCATTTTGTTGACTGGGGGTGCAACTCGCAGTGATTTTAAATGTATATGAACAAGCTTTATGAGCAGAAGACCTGTCTGTTTGTTTATCCAGAAAAATTGTCCAGAACTTAAAAGCTCAATTATTATGTAAGAGAATTTAATAAGGAGAAAGTTTTGTTTTGTATGTTCTATTATTTCTCTGAGGTATTCCGCATGCACTCTGTGCCTTCCTAAGAACATTAAAGCTGTACTTGGCATCATGACGTGCAAAGTAATCAGAAGTGGCATTTCTTGTAAAGTTCAGACTTTGTTCAGAACAAGTTGTAGCTAGATGAATAACCTCTGATCATATTTTGTAATTAAAGGCACAATAAAAGTCTTCCTATAATTCAGAGTTGATGAGTTCTGGTTTTGGTAGAAGATATAAGAATAATTATCAGCAAGGTGGGGGTTTGCAGACTTCTCAGAGCTGAAGACCAGCAATGAGATAATTTATAAATTAACTGAGCCCTCACAAGGTATCAAATTCTGCTCAGTTAAATGAATCAATATTCTATCATAAGCCACTTTCTCAAAGTATTTGGAAGGAATACTGGAAGGAGTGATATAGATCTGTACATACAAGTGGTTTGCTTACCTCCAGTTTTGAAGATGCTCATTACCAGAGTATATTTAAGTCTTTCCGGAAATACAGCCTGAATCACTGACTGATTACAAACATTGCTTAAGCATAACTCTGTCAGTTCAGCAGAAGATTTTAATATTCTCCTAGAAACACCATCGTAGCCAGCAGAATCAATACTTTTTGTGGTCAAAGGTCTTTCCTTGTATGTGTTTGCTTCCTAATATGTAATAAGGATGGTTCTGCCTTGAGCAAACACAATTTTTTGGTTTTTACTACCAATACATCTTGTGGAGGAGTTTTTTTTTTTAAATTGTCTGTTGAAGAATTTACAAGGAATTTATGCACTATGATACCTTCCAGGTTTTTAAATTATACTATTTACATTCTGTAAGTGCTGAATGAAATATTAATATGAAGAATAAATATATACCTTTTTATTACATACTGGTATTCATGTGTCCCTTTGGTACTTGCCTTCCAATAAGTCATCTGCAATTAATAAGCATTTATCAGTGTTTTTTTCTGATTCCATATTTTCTCTTTGACTGTCATTTTTAGGTCACAGTACAAGTCTTTTTTAAAAATGTGTTGAAATGTATGCTGATTGTGACTAATCTTTGTGAAATCTTGATTGAAGAGGGGGAGCAGACTACCTATGCCAATGCTTATACTTAGTATGTAATGTATATACTTGCTTTTTGGTGGTCTTGCATTTCCAAGCATCTAGAAGGTGTTTTGAGTGGAGCTTCCTAACACACCCTGTTTCAATGTTTGTGTGGTCTTTACTTGCTCCGCTATCTTCTTCTGGGTGGGAGCTTTTATCTTTGCAGTGACATTAGGATGTTGGGGTCTACGTTTTTTGTCTTTGTGTGTGTGTGTGTGTGTGTGTGTGTGTGTGTGTGTGTGTGTGTGTGTGTGTGTGTGTGGGCGAGCGCGCGCGCGCGCGCGCGTGTGTGTGTTCATGTCTTTTGGTCTTCTGATAATTCGTTTAGAGCTGCTTAAGTATAAATGTGACATCCTGGAAGGCAATAAGTATAGCTGTGCTGCAAATATCAAACAGACTTGTGGAACCAATATGTAATAATAAGGACTATATTTATTCATCATGTTAAGTAATGTAAATACTATAATCTCACAAACTGGTAAATATCATAATGCATAAATTTGTCTTATGTTATTCAACAGATAGTGAAAAAGAAACACTGAAGATGGAGAAACTTCTCCTAAACGTGTATTGGTAATACAACAAGAAAAATTGTATTTGCTCAAAACAAAACCACATTTTCTTGTTACATAATTAGTACTTTGTAATGATCTGATGAATTTTGTAATTCCTTTAGGGGTGATGTTTTCGAAAAAGTCAGTTGGTGGTGCAGTTACTGTCTGCACAAGGAAATCTAATGCATCTATATTTGCATGTTTATTAGTGGCACTGCCACTGTGATGAAGTAAACATCTGGTGGGCAATGATTTGAATGTGTCACAATTTCTGCCAAAGCTATTTGCTGTGGGCTTAATTTAATTTGGTTTGTTATTTTTGTTTGTTTCTTGTTTAGTAGCATTGCAAATAAATTTTGCCTTATTCTTGGAGACTTTTTTTGTTTATTTATTTATTTTTTTAAGCATAGTACATGAGTTTTGCTTGCTTCATTATGGACTGGAGGATTTTACATGGATGGTGATGGAGTTTCAAATGTTGAATACAACTTGTCCTCTGAATTAGATAGACCTCTCCCGTTTTAGGCCAGGACAATAATTTGTCTTCAAGAGCTGTCAACCCCTTTCCCTGCTTCCTCTCAATTTTGGCTTTAGGGGAAAACAAAACTCAAAGTGCTCTAGGAACTTGTTTAGGAAAGAGTTAAATTTTCTGTCAACATTGTCTGCTCTGCAAATTTCTTCACAGCATTCTTCTCACAATTTCTCTCTAAACACTGTATGCAATACAATGCTTTTCTTCTGATATATACCTACTGGGTTTAGAAATATGGCCGGCCGGTGTGGCCATGTGGTTCTAGGCGCGTCAGTCTGGAATCGTGCGACCGCTACGATCGCAGGTTCGAATCCTGCCTCGGGCATGGATGTGTGTGATGTCCTTAGGTTAGTTAGGTTTAAGTAGTTCTAAGTTCTAGGGGACTGATGACCACAGATGTTGAGTCCCATAGTGCTCAGAGCCATTTGAACCGTTTTTTTAGAAATATGTAAAAATATATTATAAAATATTCAACAAGGTGATAAGTGAAGCCGAAAGATATAATAATGGTATCTATATTTGAAGCTCAAAAAAAGAGAGGAAAGTTGTCAGGAAAGTGATCAGACTGAATACTGACACAGACAGGTCACTACAAAAAAATATTTCTGTTCTGGTAGAAAATAATGGAAGCTGAGACCCAGAAGACATAGATGACCAATTGAATAAGTATTTTAGCAATTTACCAAATCAATTTAAAAGCAGTATGCAGCATGCCTTTCAAAAAAAAATTAAATATTGCATATAATCGTGCTATAAACAACTATTGTATAGTATCCCAACTGAAAATGATTGCAAATGCTTTTTATACTAGTCTTCAAAAAATTCATATTATTGTAAAGTCAAGATAGGTACAGCAAATCCAAGTCTACTTCAGTGGCTGTGCATGAATTAGAAGGTCTCTATGAAAAATTGGATTACAGAGAACATGCTGCTAGCATTTTACTACCGCTGCTATATTTGCCAGAAGTGTTTGACATAATTCATCACAACATTCGAAATCAAACTACAGCATAAATGTGTCAAAGGTTTTCCAAATCAGTGGATAAGTCCTACCTAAAAGACAGGCAGCAAATTGTGATATTAAGGTTATTAAGGTATGATGACATCAGAGGAAATGTCATTAGAACAATAACACATTATTTCATTAAATCACTGATTAAATATCAATTGTTCCTTCTGTGCATTGATGGAAGTGATTTTATTGTAACAAAAAAAATTATTTACAGAGGACACCACCATTTTAATTACAACTGTGGATAAAATTTACATGGTTCAGCAGTACACACTTCAATGTCTCTGATTATTACCTGGTTTTGACAGAATAAGTTAATGATAAATAGAGAAAGAACTGTGGTCATGGATTTCCATTCTTACCGACTTTTCAATTCTTTTTTAATTTTTAAAATTTTTTTTATTTTCATTAACTGAATTTTGACAATACATTATTGAAAGTAAACTTCTAGGAATATTGATAAAAATATAAAATTGAAATTTCATGTGAAAGCATTTGAAGCAATGTTTTCAAAAACTTTTTAAGCTCTTTGGCTATGAAGCCAAAGTGCAAGCATGCCCATAGTGATTGAAACAATGGCTGGCTCTGAGCACTATGGGACTCAACATCTTAGGTCATAAGTCCCCTAGAACTTAGAACTACTTAAACCTAACTAACCTAAGGACATCACACACACCCATGCCCGAGGCAGGATTCGAACCTGCGACCGTAGCAGTCGCGCTGTTCCGGACTACAGCGCCAGAACCGCTAGACCACCGCGGCCGGCGATTGAAACAATTTTCAGTGTTTCTTTACAATCTAATCTTGTGTGAATTAAAGAAACTTGAATCAAGTTGTCCACACTTAATTCTGTCAAAAATAATAAGCCTGTTTGCAGGTGATATATTGACAAAAATAATCAGTTTTCGAAAATATAACTTAATCGGACAGACAAAAAATCTACTCACCAAGTGGTGGTAGGAGAGAACACACAAAAAATTAAGGAAATGTGCAAGATTGCAGAGCCAGTGGCTCCTTTTTCTGGCAGAAGGATTGTAGGGCATGCAAGAGGGACAAAGGAAAAGGACTGGTGAGGCTTAGGATATGGGGAGCGTTACAGTCATCCAGTACCCCAGGTCAGAGTAGACTTACTAGACAAGAAGAGAAGGAAAGACAAGTTGTTAGGGACTGCACCGGATGAGATTTGAAAACCTGAGAGCTGAAAGGTGGAAGGTTGGGTAATAATAAAGACAGAGATTACCTTCCAAACCTCATGCAAGAGGTAATAAGAGTGGAAAGCTAAGTGCATTATATGTGGTAGAGGTGGGGGGGATAGACAGGCCTGAAGATGAAAGATACAGAAAACTAAAATGGACTGAAGAAAGGAATATTTACTGGGAAGAAATGGTGAAATGAAGACATGAACATAAACTATGGCCAGCTTGGCAGCCAAAACCAAGGCCGTTGTAATGCCAGTTCCCAACTGCGGAGTTCTGAGAAACTGTGGTCAGGAGGAAGAATCCAGATGCACATGTGGTGAAACAGGCACTGAGGTCATGAGTGTCATGTAGTAGAGCACAATCTCCAACAGGATATTGCACACTGAAAGTATACACACACTGTCTATACCCACTCAGCCTAACTGATAACTTTGTGTTAGTCATACCTATGTAGAAGGCCAAACAATGTTTACACAACAGGTAGCACTTGATGTGTAGTTTGTGGTTGATGTGTAGTTAGTGGTTGATATTTGTCAAGGATGTAAAAGTGAGATATTAAAAGGCACGCAACAGTGCCATCTCAGTTCACTCCCATACAAACAATAAATAAAAGTGAATTGGAACTCTTCCTTTGGTAGTATATGTTTTTCCACTTACAGTGCTGGTATAGATGGTGGTAATGAATATATCAAAATCAACAGAATCAAAAGCCTTACTAAGATGGAGCTGTGTTAATATGGTTACCCCACTTTTGTCCATGGCATTTTGGTTATGATCAGTCACCTTGATTAATACAGTTGCTATGCTTTGGTGTTTTCAGAAGCATGGTTGATATTTGTCAAGGATGTAAAAGTGAGATATTAAAAGGCATGCAACAGTGCCATCTCAGTTCACTCCCATACAAACAATAAATAAAAGTGAATTGGAACTGGATAAAAGAAGAACATCAAGAGAATTGTTTCAAACGAATAATGAACAGTGAGTTGAATTAGTGACACAGTCTGAAAGGACAGTAAGCATTGAAGCTGATCTATAGGCTGTAGCATTTATAATAAAAGAAATATGTGCTAGCAGATTGGTAAAGCTTTTGTATTTATGGACATGTAAGAAAAGAAGGCAGCTAGAGACTAGATTAATGTGCCCACAGAAATATAAAGGAAAGAAATTGTCTTCAAAAGGAATGACAAGAATTGAGAATCAGGAGTTGAGTTTCAAATACAGGAGGAAGAGATGAGAAAACAGAAGATAGGAAGCCACATGCCTACCAAAAGTATGAGTAATAAGTCAGATTGTGATTAAGAAGGTATATCTGCAAGGAGCTCCAGGTTATATTCACACTTGTCCAAGCCTCTGGCACATGGTGATAAAATTAAAGTTCCCATAAAAATTATTCAATTTTTTATTTGTGTATGTTTGTAAAGTATTTGTCACTTAATATGAAATGTTAGTTGTACTGTCAGTTTCCATGTGAGAAATTGCTGTGGTATGTTAAAGGAGTAGTCATTACAATACTAGGTTGAATTTTATTATTCTGGATGAACTACAAGAAATAATGTCATTTTGGCCTATAGAAAATGTTATTGGTTAGAAGTACCCACCTGATATCAAGATACTACACAGACTTTGAAGGAAATAAATCAATAGTACATGGAAGAGGAGGAGATGGACAGGAATTTTCTATATTCTACACTGAATAAAAACATGGGAGCTATTTTGAAAGGATAGATGACTTTAGTATTTTGACTTTAAGGAAGGAAACATCATGTAGCCTCTGGACCTCCACCTGCTGAGTTAATCTAGGCTTGTTTGACTTTGATAGAGATGGTTTTCTGTAAAGCTGCAAATATATAAGGCTGGTTAAAAGATCTGTGTGGCCTACAGCTAATAAGTAGCATAAGGACACCATACCCTATCTCAAGTAGGAGAAAATGTTTAATTTTAAAGTGAAAATGGATGCTTAAAAAACATCTTCTCATACCGTTTTCTTATGTGTTTGTCTGGACAATATGAAGAACTTACAGATTAATCCTTAACTTCTGCAAAAATTATACATACCCCAGTATTTTATATCCCAAATATGTAGAAACAAATACTATATAAGATTATGGCTAAAATTAAATTCAAATAAAGGGAAGCCAATCAGTAATAAGTTTGTGTGAGTAGGCAGCTTTGTGCTGTGCCAAAATGTGAGTGGTTAAAGTCATGAGAAAAATCTTCATCCAGACTTGCTTACTGATCAATGGTAAGTGGATAAACATAAATAAATTTATGGCGAGTGTCAGTAGGCTCAGACCATATAATCCAATGTCCAGACAGTTCGCTATAAATATTTCAACATAGCCCACAAATGAAAAAAAAACATAAACTTTTAATTCACAGTATTACATAGGCAAATAAAATATATGCTAAAATAAGTCTCCAACATAAATTACAAAATATATATATTTTATATACGGTACATTACTTTCATCCACCTCCACACCTGAGCGATCAGTGCAGCTGACTGCAATGTGGTACATGCAGGTTGCATTCTAGGGATTTTTCCTTAGTTGGAAAACTGTAATAGAGTGCATTCAGGTGTCTGAGGCCTACTGAAGAGCTGCTTGATTGAGTAGTTGCGATTTCAATGTCAAGAAACCTACCGAGACCAGGAGAGCGTGCTGACCACATGCTGCTCCATGTTGCATCCAGTGATGCCACTGGCTGAGGTTGACATGGCAGTTGTTTGGGTCTGATTAGCCTGCCTAAGGCCAGAATGTAGAATCTTACCTTAACTTTTACCAACATTTTACTTTCTTTAGAAAAGAAACAAAGTTTCACAATCTTTTACAAAAGTGTGCAACAATATTTTTTCAAACTTCTCAATCACAGTTTATTCTGCAAACACTTCACTAACACACTTTATTGTAACTCAGCCTGCTGTGTCCACAGATCTATGTTCAGGCACCTCAACTAGTTTCCTAGAATGTCATTATATTCAGCAATCTAGCAACTAAAAGAACAGAAAAAATACAATTTTTTAATATAGCAGTAATTCTTATCTCTATACCAGTAACAAAATACTTTCTTTCATTACTTACATTATAGTCACACATCAGAAATTTAAATATTTATCAGTACAAACTGCAAACAAAATTTACAATGAAACATGGAAAAAGAATGGAAGAGACTGGAAGTTGCTTCAGATATTCAAATGGCCTGTTCTGAAATAAGTCCACTTAATTTTCTTTAAGTTGAAAGTAAAATAATGAAATTCTTAATATTTGCAGACTTTTTAACCTTTTACTTTTACTCGTTCTGTTAGAAAACCACTTTTTATTGTATTCTCAGTCAGTTTCAGAATATGAGCATCCTTTAAATGTTTTGCCGAGTACGAAAACAATCTACATAAAAATTAATGTCCTTCTGTGAATATTGATAACTCAGTTGGCCTAGAACCAAAGCAATGTTATTGCCTAGTCTCATTTCTTCAAGGGCAGTATGACTCCATGTGTACTGACAATGTCAACATGAAGTACTTACAACAAACAGTCATAAAAATTTCTCCTGGTACATCTACTCTACTATCTGTTACATTGTATTGAGTTTCTCTGTGAACTAATAATGGCAACATGGTGCATAATGTTTCTAAAAGAAGAAAAAATCTTATGTGTGTACTGAATCAGTTGCCAAATCACAAGGATTGAAAAAAGACACTAAGGTACATATACTGAAGATTGGATAAATGACAAGAACCCATAATACATGGATCAGCTAAAACATTATGACCATTGCCCATTGCAATGTTGGGTGCTGTGCAGCAACAAAAGTATGCAAGCAGAGCAGATGCAGATGAAGGATCACCCTAGCAAAGATGTGGGCTGCAAATAGGGAAATCCATTGAGATAAGTGACTATGACAAGGGGAAGATTATTATTACGTAGAGCCTGTGAATGAATGAGTATCGCAAAAATGGTGAAGCTGGTCAAATGTTCATGTGCTCTTGCTGTGCGCATTTATGAAAAGAGGTAGGACAGTGAAACTGTCACTAGGTGCTAAATGGTTGGATACCCATGACTCTTCACAGAACTTGGGTTCGAAGGCTTGTCTGCTCTGCAAAGTAGGACAGAAGGTGATCTGTGGCATCTCTGCCAAAAGAGCACAATGCTGGTGCATGCGCAAGTGTTTCAGAGCTCACCATTCATGGTACATTGTTGAGCATGGAGTTACGCAGCAGATCATCCATGCATGTTCACATGTTGACCCAACATCACCAATTATGATTGCAATGGACATGGGACCATCAGGATTCAACCGTTGATCAATGGAAATCTCTTGGCTCTTCGGGTAAAGGCTGATGTTTGTCTCCACAAATGCTGTCATTCAGGTGAACGATGTCTCGGAATGTACAGCGTGCCACAGATGCAGGCTGGTGCGAGCAGTATTATGCTATGGAAGACATTCTCCAGTGCTTTCATCGGATCTGTGGTAGTAATTGAACAGCAGTTTGAGGAGCTTTACAGTGAACTCACATTGATGTCTCAGCAATCAAATTCACCTGATGTAAATTCTACAGTGCCCATCTGGCTCACTATTGGGTACCATTACCTCATACACAAATCAGTGGCTCATTATTTACACAAATTACAAGACCTGTACACAGACAATTAATGTCACATGCCTCTATGAACTTACCAACAAACTGTCGGATCCCTGACATGCTGAATCAGTGATGTATTTTGCTCTAAAGATGGACTATCAGGCTATTAAGCTAGTGGTCATAATTTTTTTGCTCATCAGTGTATGTGAAGATACTAATACAGATGTATGTTACTAGAATGACAAATGATAAGAAGTTACAGATACAATAGTATGTTGAATGAAAAGTAAATATGAAGGATGTACACATACTCTCCATAGTCCTCTGAGGATTGACACCCAGGTAATATAATGCAAAACTGTATTAATACCCAAGGCATAATAGGTTATTTATCACTTTATGAATGAGCTTTCTCCATAGGAGCTCCTAAGAGAACCAAAATATAAGTAGTGTGAACATAATGACGAAGATGCAAGAGTGACGACCTACTAATCTGATACTGAACCTCTTGTTTAAGCTGTGTGTGACTCGGTGGGAAAAAGAGTGGTAGGTGGGAGTGTACCAGAAAGGAATAATGGTTACAGCCACATAGGGAAAGGCCCACTCATCATGTGATGCGCTCATTAAAGAACAGTGAACTCCCAGCCTAATTATTTTACTCATTTGCCAAAACGTTTTTCATCATTTCCCCAAAGCGGATGTTTCCCAAATTTATAAATAATTCAGACTGAAATGATTATATTCTCAAACATCTTACTGACACTACATATAGTTTCAAATCAGTTACGTTCTTCCAACTAAATACCTTATTAGATTTTGTACAAACCAGTTCATAGGCATTATCATGTACAATTCTAACAAATTTGAACAGACCATGGTAAACATGCAAAAACTTCTTTATTTCTTAATTTACTCTTGATTTTTTTCAAGAATTTGCAGTGAATTAAGAGTGTGAATTGTGAATACTTATCTGAAGGAAGGAGAAATTGGCAGTCTGAATTGTCATCATATTTTGAAATGCGTATCTCCACATCATTGAGGGTGAATGCTAGGTTCAAAGGCAGAGTGAAAAACAGTGATACCAAAAACATTTGGTTCCCAGCCACACACTCTAACACTGGACCACCACACAGATGCAAATTAGATCCCACTTGCTGTGTTCTCAAAGCACTACTGCTCCCTTGATTTATGGTGTCTGTTCACTAGGCAGCAATGACATTGTTTGCAGAACTTAACTTTAATTCATCATAATTCAGATAGTTTGTACAAAATATTTATAAATTTTATACAAAAAATTTCCTTGTGAAGCAGTGTATCTATTAATGAAAGCTGGATCAAAATCCCTACAGCTGTGTTCCTGATATGAGCCTGCATTTACAGACAAGTGTGAGCAAGTGACTTTAATTAATATTTACAGAGAAGAGAAGAGAAAAGTAATACTCAAATATCTGAAACCAAGAAATTATTTTCAAAGCTTTCAATTCAGAAATATAATATTTCTGTTCCTGAGAATGCTATGCACTGCATGTGAAAGCAACTGTTCTATGTGCCACTAATGAATTTGTTTCCACTAATTGAAAAATGTCAACCCCCAAACCACAAAAATTTGAGTCTGTGCTCATACAAGGGTGATGACAAATCAGTATGATACAATAATTTACTGGTCATCAACTCTTTCTTCAGTTTTTGAAAAGTTTCCTCACATTGTACAGTCCAGTTCCACACTACAATATCAGTTGAGGTAACAAGGATGATTAAAGGGCTGATCTGTTACAAATTTTTGTTAATATCCAATGGACCAAACATAGCTTTAAGTTCTTTCTTGTTTCTTCAGCAATAGCTCTCATTTTCTCTGGATCAGGATGTATCACTTTTTCAGTAATTATATGAACCAAAAATGAAATTTCCCTGTTTACAAATTTCACTCCTTGTTCGTAAACACCTTTCAGCACACTTTCTAAAATTTTAGAAGCTCAAACCAGTCACAACTTGCAATCAAAATATCATTAACACATACGGTTACTTCTCATCAACTCTTTACCTAAAACTTTATCAACAGAAGTGCTAATGAAGGCACAAACAGACAAATGTAGACTAAAAGGCATCTGCACAGTACTTACCCTTATTTTGAAAAGCTGTACAAGACCTAGGTTCTTTTGACAAGCTAATGTTACAATAACCACAAGTTACATCAAAGGAGATCAAAAATGGAGGACCTTGTAATTTCTGTAAAACATCATGAATATTGGCTGGTCAGTCACTTTCTATCAAAACAATTTCATTTAATTTTCTAGTATCTAGAATAACTCTGATACCTCCTATCTTTTTTTAACAACTACCAACAGATTCTAATAAAATGAAATGTGCATGTGTCTAAGGCCTCCTGTCGGGTACACTGGTCACCTGATGCAAGATCTTTTAGTTGACACCACTTCAGTGACTTGTATATTGATGAGGATGAAATGATAATGGAGACTACAGAACACCAAGTCCCTGAACATAGAACATCTTGGATGTGGCTGGGAATGGAACCTGGGCCCCTCACATGGCATTCTGCTGCACTGCTAGCTACAAAATGTTGTGTGGCAACATGGCCTGATGTAAGTCTTCTGATTGGGTGCCACTTTGATGGCTTACCTGCCCTTAAAACCAATGGCACCTGGATTCCCCAGATTATCATCCATTCGACTACTAACTGGATCCCACAATGCTTAACTTCAGTGATTGGGTGGCAACTGATGTTACCAATATGGCAAAGCAGTTGGCACCAAAACATTATTATTTCTGCTGTTAGATTGTTTATTTATTCACCATTGAAGCATCTTCACTATTTATTTTCTAACAGCTACTTTCTTGGAAAACAGAATAAGAAAATGTTTCTGAAAAGTGATTCATGTTTTTTTAAACTTCAGTCTACATTCAAAATCCTTTACTAATCCAGGTTTATCTGAAAATATGATACTGTTCCATATCAACACTACTCTTAAATCAATTTTTTCAGACATGTTATGCCTTCAATATTTTCTGCTCGCTCATTTATCTCTATGTGCTGTCATGTTTTAGCTGGACCATTAGGATAATGGAAGCAGTGATCGATTGAGCTCACATCGACACAATCAGTTTCATGTACTCAGACCTGCTAAGGAAATTTTTAGCTCCAATTTATATTAAGAGAAAATAAATTTAACTTGATTAAAAACATGCATGATAAATCGTTACTGTGCAAGAGCATCTGGCTAAACCAGAAATAAAGAAACGTGCTTAAATACAGTATCTCACACAAATTTATTAACCAGGAATACTTTAGTGAGACAATTAGTTTTACAGATTTAATGTCAGAGTACAGCTGCCAATGACAATTAAATTTCTCTATGATTCCTTTTGTAATATGGCATCACCCAGGTGTAATTTATTTTCTTTTGTAATACTTTCAATGTCACACTTCACTGCTTCACACATTGGGTAGATCTTTAGCACATGGCAACTTCAAACTCAAATGCATAATTAACAGTAATCTGGAAAAGACTATTATTAATACAGAGAAATTACAAATGTTACTATCAAAGGAGTTCAATTCGTCTTCTAGTTATGATAATAACTAAGAGTGTACAGTTTCGTGCATGTTACACAACAGTCAAATAACATCAGTTAACTTTCACATAGCCTAAATGCTCTCCAGTGAACTCACTGTAGCTCACTATTATTCCTCACAGAATGTCACAAGTATCAGTATCTACAATGAGGATCATGGGAATAGCAAGGCTAGTTCCATATTGTCTACATTCACACTCTTCTTTGTTATGACCCGCTGGACTAGTGGCCGGCACAACACACACAGGCAGCCCACAGCTCTGATATGACCCATCCTACCAGCTGTGGACCACACTTCCAATGCTAGGGTATCAATTACCAGCACTTCCCAGCCACTTCTCCGTAACTGGCCCCTCTCTGATAAACAGCCTACCTTACCAGGAGGTGGAATACTGCCAAGTTCTGTATAAAGCACCAACCCTGGCTACGTGTACTTGTTCTTCCTCAGCCCAAACTGAGTCAGTTTTGGTGGTTAAGTATCTCAGCAGTATATCTAACTCGTTGTGTGTCTCAGCACCCAGTTGATCCAAAACTACCATTCCACACAATTTTACTTAACATACAAAACTAAATTTTTCATTGGAAAAATCAGTGCTCACATTCCGCTGGGACAAGATCTCTAAATCTAAAATCCAAATGCTATCTTTCGGTCTCTTACTATTCACATGGTATTAAAAGTAAAATAATAGAGAATGGAGGAAATATTGTCCGCATTTATAGGTATAATTTTAACTTTCAGTTGCCCTTCATGAGGGACTAACACTTAATATGGATCACCTAACAAACAAACTGAGAAGTTGAGAGACGGAAGGAGTTATATAGTAGTGTCGCTCTTTGTCTGATAAAGATTCTGAAGGTAAACTAACCTCAACATGTAATGTGAAAACATTGGGAAAACCTAGTTATTATACAAAGTGCAATTATTCTTTGTGTGTGTGTGTGTGTGTGTGTGTGTGTGTGTGTGTGTGCGTGTGTGTGTGTGTGTGTGTGTCTGGGGGGATGGGGTGTAAAAAAAGAGCTTGCATGAGCATGTGTGTAACAGTTTTTGGTTGTGCTACTGTTTGCCACTTTGTGAACCATTCCAGTAGGCTGTATAATATGTGTCAGATTAAATGAAATAATAGAAAGAAATGATGCAAGGAGCAGGATGCATGCAATAGTGGAGGGCTGAGTGAAGTAAACGCACAAAAGCAGCAGCATTCATAGTCACAGTTCTTTATTGCTCTGACTAAATGATATTTAAATGACTGAAAATTTAAATTCAATGTCAATTACAAAATTGACTTAGACAAGCAACTCTCATGTAAACCAGTAATTAAATACTGCAGGCTGTGAAGCAGCCATTGAAGTGAAGAATGTTGTTTTGGGAAGAATGCTCAGCAACTGGGTAGTCTATCCACCTCTTGGCCACAGATTTTTCATGGCCATACATGCAGACAGGGAGCTTGTTGGTTGTCACACCCACACAGAATGCAGCACAGTGGTTTGAGCTTAGCTTTCAGATTACAATCATGACTGTCATCACTATTAATGCCATCTCACTTTACACTAACACCCATAATGCCCATGACCTTGCCACTGTTGAGCACTACCTTTCCCAACACCTGACAGATTCCAAACCTACATCTTCCTTCCCTGTCATCATCACCAACTGTATCATCAACCACAATTACTTCATCTTTGAAGGCATCATCTACAAACAAATTTGCGGCACAGCTATGGGTAATCACATGGCACAATCTTATGCCAACCTATTAATGGGCTGTCAAGAGAAATCATTGCCAACCACCCAGAATTGCAAACCCCTGTTCTTATTCCCACTTTTAATATTTGACACAAATCAAAATTAGTTGACTTGTTTTGCCCATGAAAATACTTTTAAAATATTGTGGGAATGAAAAATATTTAAGAAAATGACTAAATAAATTGAATATTTTTAAAAAAGACAGATACTGAGCCACATCGTAAGTTCAGTATAATATAGGTTGGTAAGTTAAACAATTGTAAGTGATGTTTTCATAAGTGACATTATAAAACAAAACTGAGAACAAGATTGTATTTTATACTTTATTGTGACATTTATAGGAAGACTTCTTGTAGCATAACCTTGTAACCTGTTAAAATATTGATATACATTCGATTAACTTTAAGCATGGCAGAACTTCGCGTGACTTCTACATCGTGTAACTATCCAAAAACATGTGTCCAACACTATATATCTGAAAATAGCTGTAACCATGGTTCAAAATAAACTGGTATTAAGTTTCAGTAATCTGAAGAAGTTACATCAGATCTTTGTTTACTATAATACCCCCTTCACACAATGGTGGACTTGAATACGTACAAGATTGTGTCATTTTATGGAACTTATATGAAAATTGTTCACCCCTTAGAAGATAGTGTGTTTGTTTCTATAATTCTGACAAAGATTTTAAATGTGAAAAATTATTTGGTTATGACCACATAAAATAACTGGAAATGCGTGTTTTTTGAGGAGAAATCTTACACGTAAGTGTCAAGAAAATTCTCCTAGACTTACTTACTGGCAATGAAAATCAAGGAGTAACGAAAATAAAAAAATTAAATTTGCATTTGCTAACATATGTCAAATGACATGTTTAATTTTCACAAGTAGTAAATTTACAAAATATAATTTTTTAGAAAAATAATCACTATTGTACATTAATACTAAAAAGATCCAACCAGTCACCACAGATCTTTGTTTTAGACTTTAAATAATTATGAAAAGTTCAAGAGTACAAACCTGAGAAGTAGTCTTTTGACAATCTATAGCAATGGAGTCCTAGACCCATTCTGTTTCAAGCAAATGTCCATACACAATTATGAAAGTGAAAAATATTGGATATAAAAATTTATCTTTCAGCATTGTGTAATTGACTATAACTTTTTGCACTCAACATGTTATGACGTCTTCCTCTTTCTAAATGTCTTTTTACTTTTTGTGGTTACAGAGGGTATTATGTGTTGTCACAATGCTTCAAGTGGAAGACCATGATTTTGATGAGAAAGAGGAGGACCAGGAAAGAAGAGCAGCAGGAGAGGTAAGGATACAATGCCTATATCAAGTAATGAAAATTGTGAGGAGACAGAAGATGATCCCAGAAGACTAGAAGAAGGGAATAATTGTCCTGATCTTTAAAAACTTTAAAAAGGGAAATAGAAAAGAGTGCAAAAACTATCAGGGGGTAACATTGATGAGTCACTGTGCAAAGGTTTTTGAGAAAATTTTGGAAGCACGAATTCGGGCAAAATTAGAAGGTGGGATGAGAGAAGAGTAACATGGCTTTAAAACAGGAAGGTACGTGGTGGATCTAATTTTTGCCGTAAGACAACTGCAGGAACAGCACTATGAATATGGAATAGATCTACTAATGACCTTCCTGGACATTGAAAAAGCGTATGACAGTGCACATAGAAGTATAGTGTGGAAAGTCCTGGAGAACAGGAGAGTAGCAAAACAGATTATTTGGAGGATAAGGGAAATATACCATGGAAGTGTGAGTTGTGTGAAAGTGGGAAGAGAGAGATCAGCTTGGACTGAACAGAAGAATGGCTTGAGACAGGGAAGTGCACTTTCACCATTACTCTTCACTGTAGTGATGGATGGTATAATGACTACAGTAGCACAAGTAATTGGTGAAGGAAAGATGAAAGCTATGGTGTTTGCTGATGATCTGATGATTTGGGGGAATAAGGAGGAGGAAGTACAAGAGCAGTTGGACATATGGGAATGAATAGTACAAGAATATGGAATGAAATTTAGTATAAGTAAGAGTGAGATGATTATCACAACAAGAATGAAGTAGGGAGGAACAACTGGAGTAACAATTTGTGGGGAATGATTGAGGAGAGTGGAGAGTTTCAAGTACCTGGGAAGCCTGGTACAGGAAGACGGAAAAAATGACAGAGAAATAAACAAGAAGGGGAGAAAGGCAGAAACATTTCAGAAGAGTGTCAGAAGCCTGATATGGAGCAGAGATGTATGCCAAATCAGTAAAAAGGTTATATACCGGTCATACTATGTATCAATCCTGACAAATGCCTCCGAAACCTGGGTTATGAGAGGAAGAGAGAAAAGCAAAGTACAAGCTAGTGAGATGAAATTCTTGAGGAAGAGTACTGGAGTGACATAGATAGAAAGGTTAAGAAATGAGAGGATGAGAGAGTTAATGAAGGTGGAACCATTACAAAGGGAGATAGAGAAATCAAGGCTGATATGGTATGGACATGTTAAGTGAATGGAGCAGAAGAGGATACCCAGGATGATACATGAGATGAAACTAGAAGGAAAGAGACCAAGTTGAAGACCAAGAGAAAGATGGGTGAAAGGAGTGGAGGAATGCATCCAGAAGAAAGGAGAAGATGGAGTGGTTGTGGCAAGACAGAAGATGATGGAGAGGCCTATGTCCTAAACGGACCCGGCCAGTGCCTAGAATCTGCCCAAGATGATGATGATGTTTGGGTGGTTGAAATCTACAAACATGTGTAAACAGCTTACAGATATTTAAAGGAAACTTACAGAAAGATTTTGTTGTTTAAATGCTGTTAACTATTATTTGTTGCTTACACAACTTATGCCATTGTTATGTGTTACTTCACAAAGTTTTCACTGGCCACATCAAGTGTTTAAGAGTGCTGGGCCTATTTCCAAGTATGAACTGTGGTATAAGCAGTATGGTGTGAATGAATGATGTCAAATTGGTGGCTGTATAACTATTAGACTTCAGCATGAGGGTTGTAAAAAGGAACAAATAAATAAATGATTTCTCAATGTATTATTTTTTTCTTTTTAATAAAAATAGTAATATGTATTGTGTGGTCATAGCAGCTTAGAAAATTAGTGGGATTATGGTAATAGCTATGACTTTTTATTAACTTTTAATTCACATTAGCATTCTGACTGTTGTTGGAACAGGAGGAAGTGATGCAAGTATGTGTGTCTTTCATATGCAAGGTGGCTGCAAGGTCCAGCTGGTATGCCTTAGCCATTAGCCACAGAATTACAAAAGTATGCATGTGTGGGTGGTGTGCCGGCTTCTGGCCATTGCCATCTTATCAAGACTGCAGCTCTGGATGTAGATGTTGCTCTTTCCCTCTTATTGCCAGATGTTAGAGACATTGGTGGCAGCGGAGGCTACACTGTGGCCTGGTACATATATGTAATAGTTTAACGTCTTTCTTTGGAAGAAGTACGCAGCATTGCTATTTTATTCTGTTCTTCATTATTCTGTAGATAATGTTTTCTATATGCCTTACATTCAGCCTGAATCATATTAAACCATATAGGAGCAACAAAATACATAGGTATTCCATTCACAAATTCTACTTCTACAGATTTTATACTTATCGAACCACGATTTGTAGCCTTTGGCACTGGATGAGTACAGATATTTAAACACTGTTCTATTTCATGAATATTTACACTATGCTCAGGTAAATAATTTTGAGAGACACAGTATGCACTTCTAACATACAGATGGATAAAGCTCAGTCTGTCTGTCACAATCATTGCATACCATAAAGTCACAATACTTGAATGTTTCGTGTAAATGTGTGTCCCTCTTGAAGTTAATTCCAGTATCACTTCTCCTTACAGATCAACTATGAACACCTTCTGTTCGAACATAAGGACATCAGCAGGAGTGTGGGATGGGTTGTATTCAATCATCATCTTCCTCATATCCAGTCCATCATGCCACGTATACTGCATTCAAGCATCAACACAATGAATGCTCTTCACTTCCATTACTAAATCAAAGTCACAGTCAAGCGATAGGCCTACATTCATGCATTTAGATCCACAAGCAGCTACATTATAGGTACTGATGAATAACAGTATTTTAGTAACATTTAACTGAGGCTTTGTGAGTTGAAGTTCTGATGGCTAGTGTTGTGGATGTGATGGTACAGAATGGTGGAACAGCACATTTGATACATCAGGAACACTGCCTGTGGACTGCTGATGCTGCTGCAGACAACAGTAAGTTAAACAAATGTGTGTTCTGGTCTAGCATTTCTGCTAGTAATGTATCACGTGAACACTGTGCTATTGTAAAAAAAAAAAAAAACTGATATATACAGGGTGAGTCACTAACTATTGCCATCTAGAATAACTCTGAAAGTATGATAGTAGCTGAAAAATTTGTGGGACAAAAGTTGCATGGGACAATGGGGCCCATAATATGACATTGGTTTTTTGTTGCTAGATGTGGTTGCTTCAGAGATATGAAGGTCAACTTTGTTTCATTAAATGGGCTACTATTGTTTGGTACTTATTTTCTGATAGCGGCTATTGAGATGAATCCAATGATGAGCAACAGCAAGGTCTTTGAAGGTCAATGAAGGCCACAAAGGTGGCATGAACATACATTTACAGAAGGTGTTCGAAGTGATGACCATTGGTGTCAATGCAGTGCTGCAATCTTCTTATCATGGATTGAGTGGTTTCCTTATCACATCGGCACTTATCAAAGCACATGCTCCGACAGTTCTCTCTCACATACCTTCAGCTGTTGTTGGAACATCTTTATAAATAATGTCTTTTACAAATCCCCACAAGAAAAAATCCAGAGGCGTCAAGTCTGGCAAACGAGCCGGCCACGACACATCTCCTCCACATCCAATCCAATGATTTGGGAATTGTCTCTGCAACTCATTTCTAGCCATTAGTGAAAAATGTGCCAGACACCCATTGTGTTGATACCACATTCTGTTCCTTGTTCGTAAAGGCATTTCTTCCAATAACAGACTTAATGTTTCTTGCAGGAATGTGGTGTACTTCCTACCATTAAGATTTTGTTCGATGAAATAGGGCCTATAATTCTGTCCTACAAAATCCAACACCATACATCCATCGACCACAGTTTTTGGTGTGCAACTTGCCGCAGCCAACATGGATTTTCAGTTTCCCAGTAATGCAAGATATGCAAATTAACGTTTCATAGTTTGTGAATGTAGCCTCATCAGTAAATAAACTGCAATTAATAAATGTGTCATCCCTCTGCATCTGAGCCCATCGGCAGAATTCAATGCAACGCATACAATCTGTACCAGTTAATTCTTGGTGGAGACTGGTATAGTAAGGACGATATTTGTGGTGAAGCAGAACATGAACAATACTGCTCTGGCTCATGCCAGATTCCCTTGCGATTTGACGCAAACTATCACAAGGATCTCGAACCACAGTGGCAAGAGTACCAATTTCCGTTTCCTCATTAGTAACTTTCTTTTGCTGGATATGTTTTTGATGCATTAAAGATCCAGTTGTTCTCATTTTATCATACACATATTTAAGTGTACGACGTGTAGGGCGAGAATGCTGAGGATATCTTTCCGCATATAAGTCTCTAGCTCTCACTGAATTTCATTGGCATTCTCCATAAATAGGAAGCATATCAACTTGTTCTTCAAAAGAATACATCATTCACATTTGCTTGATTCGATGATACTAGTCTTACCATTCCTATTAGTGTTGCATTGTGAAACTGTCGAATGGTGTTTACACGTCAATGGCACATCAGATGGATGCGCCATATTCAGCAAATATTTACTATTTGCTTGATATACAAGATAGACATTTTTGACATTCGTTGACCTTCAAAGACCTTACTGTTACACATCACTGGATTCATCTCAATAGCCGCTATCAGAAAATAAGAACCAAACTATAGCATCCAATTAAAAAAAAAAAAAAAAACCTTCATATCTCTGAAGCAACCCCCCTAGCAACAAAAAACCAACGTCATATTATGGCCCTCATTGTTCCATGCAACATTTGTCCCATGTCCCACAAACTTTTCAGCTACTATCATACTTTCAGAGTTATTCTAGATGGCAATAGTTAGTGACTCACCCTGTATATATTAGTTTTTTTTACAGATATGGATATAATAGAGGAAAACATTCCACGTGGGAAAAATATATCTAAAAACAAAGATGATGAGACTTACCAAACAAAAGCGCTGGCAGGTCGATAGACACACAAACAAACACAAACATACACACAAAATTCTAGCTTTCGCAACCAACGGTTGCTTCGTCAGGAAAGAGGGAAGGGGAGGGAAAGACAAAAGGATGTGGGTTTTAAGGGATAGGGTAAGGAGTCATTCCAATCCTGGGACTGGAAAGACTTACCTTAGGGGGAAAGAAGGACGGGTATACACTCGCACACACACACATGTCCATCCGCACATACACAGACACACGCAGACATTTGTAAAGGCAAAGAGTTTGGGCAGAGATGTCAGTCGAGGTGGAAGTAAAGAGGCAAAGATGTTGTTGAAGGACAGGTGAGGTATGAGCGGCGGCAACTTGAAATTAGCAGAGGTTGAAGCCTGGCGGATAACGAGAAGAGAGGATATACTGAAGGGCAAGTTCCCATCTCTGGAGTTCTGACTGGTTGGTGTTAGTGGGAAGTATCCAGATAACCCAGACGGTGTAACACTGTGCCAAGATGTGCTGGTCGTGCACCAAGGCATGTTTAGCCACAGGGTGATCCTCATTACCAACAAATACTGTCTGCCTGTGTCCATTCATGCGAATGGACAGTTTGTTGCTGGTCATTCCCACATAGAAAGCTTCACAGTATAGGCAGGTTAGTTGGTAAATCACGTGGGTGCTTTCACACGTGGCTCTGCCTTTGATCGTGTACACCTTCCGGGTTACAGGACTGGAGTAGGTGGTGGTGGGAGGGTGCATGGGACAGGTTTTACACCAGGGGCGGTTACAAGGGTAGGAGCCAGAGGGTAGGGAAGGTGGTTTTGGAATTTCATAGGGATGTACTAAGAGGTTACGAAGGTTAGGTGGACAGCAGAAAGACACTCTTGGTGGAGTGGGGAGGATTTCATGAAGGATGGATCTCATTTCAGGGCAGGATTTGAGGAAGTCGTATCCCTGCTGGAGAGCCACATTCAGAGTCTGATCCAGTCCCGGAAAGTATCCTGTCACAAGTGGGGCACTTTTGTGGTTCTTCTGTGGGTGGTTCTGGGTTTGAGGGGATGAGGAAGTGGCTCTGGTTATTTGCTTCTGTACCAGGTCGGGAGGGTAGTTGCGGGATGCGAAAGCTGTTTTCAGGTTGTTGGTGTAATGGTTCAGGGATTCCGGACTGGAGTAGATTCGTTTGCCACGAAGACCTAGGCTGTAGGGAAGGGACCGTTTGATGTGCAATGGGTGGCAGCTGTCATAATGGAGGTACTGTTGCTTGTTGGTGGGTTTGATGTGGACGGACGTGTGAAGCTGGCCATTGGACAGATGGAGGTCAACGTCAAGGAAAGTGGCATGGGATTTGGAGTAGGACCAGGTGAATCTGATGGAACCAAAGGAGTTGAGGTTGGAGAGGAAATTCTGGAGTTCTTCTTCACTGTGAGTCCAGATCATGAAGATGTCATCAATAAATCTGTACCAGACTTTGGGTTGGCAGGCCTGGGTAACCAAGAAGGCTTCCTCTAAGCGACCCATGAATAGGTTGTCGTACGAGGGGGCCATCCTGGTACCCATGGCTGTTCCCTTTAATTGTTGGTATGTCTGGCCTTCAAAAGTGAAGAAGTTGTGGGTCAGGATAAAGCTGGCTAAGGTAATGAGGAAAGAGGTTTTAGGTAGGGTGGCAGGTGATCGGCGTGAAAGGAAGTGCTCCATCGCAGCGAGGCCCTGGACGTGCGGAATATTTGTGTATAAAGAAGTGGCATCAATGGTTACAAGGATGGTTTCCGGGGGTAACAGACTGGGTAAGGATTCCAGGCGTTTGAGAAAGTGGTTGGTGTCTTTGATGAAGGATGGGAGACTGCATGTAATGGGTTGAAGGTGTTGATCTACGTAGGCAGAAATACGTTCTGTGGGGGCTTGGTAACCAGCTACAATGGGACGGCCGGGATGGTTGGGTTTGTGAATTTTAGGAAGAAGGTAGAAGGTAGGGGTGCGTGGTGTCGGTGGGGTCAGGAGGTTGATGGAGTCAGGTGAAAGGTTTTGTAGGGGGCCTAAGGTTCTGAGGATTCCTTGAAGCTCCGCCTGGACATCAGGAATGGGATTACCTTGGCAAACTTTGTATGTGGTGTTGTCTGAAAGCTGACGCAGTCCCTCAGCCACATACTCCCAACGATCAAGTGCCACGGTCGTGGAACCCTTGTCCGCCGGAAGAATGACGATGGAACGGTCAGCCTTCAGATCACGGATAGCTTGGGCTTCAGCAGTGGTGATGTTGGGAGTAGGATTAAGGTTTTTTAAGAAGGATTGAGAGGCAAGGCTGGAAGTCACAAATTCCTGGAAGGTTTGGAGAGGGTGATTTTGAGGAAGAGGAGGTGGGTCCCGCTGTGATGGAGGACGGAACTGTTCCAGGTGGGGTTCAATTTGGATAGTGTCTTGGGGAGTTGGATCATTAGGAGTAGGATTAGGATCATTTTTCTTCGTGGCAAAGTGATATTTCCAGCAGAGACTACGAGTGTAGGACAGTAAATCTTTGACGAGGGCTGTTTGGTTGAATCTGGGAGTGGGGCTGAAGGTGAGGCCTTTGGATAGGACAGAGGTTTCGGATTGGGAGAGAGGTTTGGAGGAAAGGTTAACTACTGAATTAGGGTGTTGTGGTTCCAGATTGTGTTGATTGGAATTTTGAGGTTTTGGACGGAGTGGAGCTTGAAGTGGGAGATTGAGTAGATGGGAGAGACTGGGTCTGTGTGCAATGAGAGGAGGTTGAGGTTTGCTGGAAAGGTTGTGAAGGGTGAGTGAGTTGCCTTTCCGGAGGTGGGAAACCAGGAGATTGGATAGTTGCTCTGAACAGCCGGTGTGGATGTGGGAGAGGAAAGATTGAGGACTTTTATTAAGGATAGGAGTTGACGGGTGCGTTCATTGGCGGAGTTGATGTGTAGGTGAAGGATTAGGTGGGTGAGGGCAATGGATTGTTCAGTTTGGAACTGGTATAGGGACTGATGGAAAGAAGGGTTGCAGCCAGAGATGGGAACTTTAAGTGTGAGGCCTTTGCGGGTCAGACAAGCCTGATAAAATAAAATATGGGAGTGTAATCTGGCTAGGGCAAAGGCATGTTTGCGGAGGGAATGTAAATAAAACTTAATGGGGTCGTTGTGGGAGTGTTGTGAGGGTGACATGGTATTAGAAGGTGGAAAGTGTAACATGAGGCTGAAATGAAAATGAAAATAAAAATATATGGGGAGAGATAAAGGTGAACTAGAAAGCAACTGGAGATCTGGTGTGAAAAATGGCGAAAAAGTGTTGGTTAAAGCTGGGCTATGTTGATCCTGTGGTGAACTTGGGTTGGTAGACAACGACGTGCATAAAGATTAGGTGGTTGTGTTGCCACCAAAACACGTTAAAGGGTGGAGAAATTCGGGAAAATTTCGAAAAAACTACGTGTAAATGTATTAAAAGAAGTGGTTTTGTGGTGGCAGATTATGAAAATGAGGTTAACAATTGTTTGACGAAGAAATAATGACGTTAAATTCTGTGGGAAGCGGCTAAAAATTATCAGTGATGTGAGAAAAACGGAAATGTAAATAAAGCAAAAGTTAAAGTTATTAGAACTACTTGATCGTTGGGAGTATGTGGCTGAGGGACTGCGTCAGCTTTCAGACAACACCACATACAAAGTTTGCCAAGGTAATCCCATTCCTGATGTCCAGGCGGAGCTTCAAGGAATCCTCAGATCCTTAGGCCCCCTACAAAACCTTTCACCTGACTCCATCAACCTCCTGACCCCACCGACACCACGCACCCCTACCTTCTACCTTCTTCCTAAAATTCACAAACCCAATCATCCCGGCCGTCCCATTGTAGCTGGTTACCAAGCCCCCACAGAACGTATTTCTGCCTACGTAGATCAACACCTTCAACCCATTACATGCAGTCTCCCATCCTTCATCAAAGACACCAACCACTTTCTCAAACGCCTGGAATCCTTACCCAGTCTGTTACCCCCGGAAACCATCCTTGTAACCATTGATGCCACTTCTTTATACACAAATATTCCGCACGTCCAGGGCCTCGCTGCGATGGAGCACTTCCTTTCACGCCGATCACCTGCCACCCTACCTAAAACCTCTTTCCTCATTACCTTAGCCAGCTTCATCCTGACCCACAACTTCTTCACTTTTGAAGGCCAGACATACCAACAATTAAAGGGAACAGCCATGGGTACCAGGATGGCCCCCTCGTACGACAACCTATTCATGGGTCGCTTAGAGGAAGCCTTCTTGGTTACCCAGGCCTGCCAACCCAAAGTCTGGTACAGATTTATTGATGACATCTTCATGATCTGGACTCACAGTGAAGAAGAACTCCAGAATTTCCTCTCCAACCTCAACTCCTTTGGTTCCATCAGATTCACCTGATCCTACTCCAAATCCCATGCCACTTTCCTTGACGTTGACCTCCATCTGTCCAATGGCCAGCTTCACACGTCCGTCCACATCAAACCCACCAACAAGCAACAGTACCTCCATTATGACAGCTGCCACCCATTCCACATCAAACGGTCCCTTCCCTACAGCCTAGGTCTTCGTGGCAAATGAATCTGCTCCAGTCCGGAATCCCTGAACCATTACACCAACAACCTGAAAACAGCTTTCGCATCCCGCAACTACCCTCCCGACCTGGTACAGAAGCAAATAACCAGAGCCACTTCCTCATCCCCTCAAACCCAGAACCACCCACAGAAGAACCACAAAAGTGCCCCACTTGTGACAGGATACTTTCCGGGACTGGATCAGACTCTGAATGTGGCTCTCCAGCAGGGATACGACTTCCTCAAATCCTGCCCTGAAATGAGATCCATCCTTCATGAAATCCTCCCCACTCCACCAAGAGTGTCTTTCCGCTGTCCACCTAACCTTCGTAACCTCTTAGTTCATCCCTATGAAATCCGCAAACCACCTTCCCTACCCTCTGGCTCCTACCCTTGTAACCGCCCCTGGTGTAAAACCTGTCCCATGCACCCTCCCACCACCACCTACTCCAGTCCTGTAACCCGGAAGGTGTACACGATCAAAGGCAGAGCCACATGTGAAAGCACCCACGTGATTTACCAACTAACCTGCCTACACTGTGAAGCTTTCTATGTGGGAATGACCAGCAACAAACTGTCCATTCGCATGAATGGACACAGGCAGACAATGTTTGTTGGTAATGAGGATCACCCTGTGGCTAAACATGCCTTGGTGCACGGCCAGCACATCTTGGCACAGTGTTACACCGTCCGGGTTATCTCGATACTTCCCACTAACACCAACCTGTCAGAACCCCGGAGATGGGAACTTGCCCTTTAGTATATCCTCTCTTCTCGTTATCCGCCAGGCCTCAACCTCCGCTAATTTCAAGTTGCCGCCGCTCATACCTCACCTGTCCTTCAACAACATCTTTGCCTCTTTACTTCCGCCTCGACTGACATCTTTGCCTTTACAAATGTCTGCGTGTGTCTGTGTATGTGCGAATGGATATGTGTGTGTGTGCGAGTGTATACCCGTCCTTCTTTCCCCCTAAGGTAAGTCTTTCCGCTCCTGGGATTGGAATGACTCCTTACCCTCTCCCTTAAAACCCACATCCACACAGAACTCCGGAGATGGGAACTTGCCCTTCAGTATATCCTCTCTTCTCGTTATCCGCCAGGCCTCAACCTCCGCTAATTTCAAGTTGCCGCCGCTCATACCTCACCTGTCCTTCAACAACATCTTTGCCTCTTTACTTCCGCCTCGACTGACATCTCTGCCCCAACTCTTTGCCTTTACAAATGTCTGCGTGTGTCTGTGTATGTGTGGGTGGACATGTGTGTGTGTGCGAGTGTATACTCGTCCTTCTTTCCCCCTAAGGTAAGTCTTTCCACTCCTGGGATTGGAATGACTCATTACCCTCTCCCTTAAAACCCACATCCTTTCGTCTATCCCTCTCCTTCCCTCTTTCCTGACGAAGCAACCATTGGTTGCGAAAGCTAGAATTTTGTGTGTATGTTTGTGTGTCTATCGACTGCCAGCGCTTTTGTTTGGTAAGTCTCATCATCTTTGTTTTTAGATATATTAGTTTTTTTACAATAGCACAGTGTTCACCTGATACATTACTAGCAGAAATGCTACTTTTGGAGTTATTGTTGGCGGCTATAGTTAGTGACTCACCCTATATATAATAATATTGTGAGTGATGGATGGACAAATACTTACTTTTAATTCAGACAGTCTTCTTCTTATTCTGCCTGGGGGTGCTGGCTGATCCCTGCTGCTGCTGCTGCCACTTCTTGGCAATCCTTTCACTACTATTTACAGAAATTATGTGATGATGCTCATGCAATTGGATTTATAGTAAATAAGGGAGAGGTGTAACAAAAGATTTTATTTCAAGCAGCCACCCTGATTGAACTTGATATTTCCATATCAGAGATAAGATTTCATCTCAGAAAATCAGTGTCATGTTTGTTTCCCAATTATCTGTTTTGTTAAACTAATAGAACAGATGCGCCTTCCTTCTTCTTTGAGCATTAGTGTATCATTTCTGTAACTTATATTTTGTTTTCATTATTTCTTCTTTACTTAGGTTGCATAATATGAAATGAAGTACTCCCATACTAGAGAATATCGTTTTGTATCATTCTTGGCCTGTAAATTAGTTGGGAGTAGTCGGTTGTGATGCAACAATTGCACATCATAACCATGCTATCATCTTCCCACTTCAATGGCTGTAAGTTGAACTTGCAGCCTATATTTTTAACAAATTCGAGTTGTCATAATTATTATCATAATGCAAAACTAACAATTTTTATTAATCATTAACAATAACAGGGTTTTGTGTCAGCATGCTCGCTTCTTTCAAACTCTGATTGCTTTGCGTAAATCTAAATCTTGCATGAGAATAAAAGCAAATTCCTATGAATAAGAATCTTTTTATGCCATAAGAAAATACTATGGAAACCAATACCTTCTTGCCAATTTTATGGTTATATTTCTTTTCATTATTGACAATGTGCTGTATCCTTTTTTCAGTAACATTCTTACTCTCAAGAGAAAATTTAAAATAACAAAACCCATACTGGGGAAGAAAGTTGATACATTACACTGTTGGCTGTTTTGCAGGATGATTTTATAACAATTTTGTGTCATTGCGTAATTACATGGAGTTTTTCTCCTTCTCATGCAGTGAATAGAAAAGTGTAAAATACTCATGTAACTTGACTGAAATCAAAGAAAATTTGTCTTAAGGGAAGGAAACAACATTAGATAAAAGAATTTCAAGCAATTGAAGAAGCAAAAAGGAACTGAAATAGATTTTTTGAAATTATTTGTATTCTTTATGATCCAACATGTACAAAGGACATTAATAAGCAATGCAACATTTTTTTCTCAGCCAATTTTGCTTTAAAAATGCAATATTTATTGGGGATGTCATGGAATATTCATCCTTCAGGTTGTATAGTTTCATGAAGCTCCAGTAGGCAGTGCTACACATTACCTTCAAAATGACATCTCTAATGGAGGTGCATTCCAAGCAGAGACCTGTCATTGAGTTTCTTTTGGTGGATAACCAGAACATGACAGATGTTTGTAAGCACTTGCAGAAGAAAAGCATGGTGAGTCATTAGGCTAGGCGTCTGTCATCATCACAACAAGGTCGTGCAAATCTGTATGATTTTTGAATGTGTGGACACTCTCATTCGACATGATCATTGGATCACAATGAAACACCTTGATGCACAACTGGATGTCTCTGTTGGTAGTGCTGACACACTTGTCCTCCAGTTGGGGTACTCAAAGATGACAGCTTGCTTGGCAGGGAGGTTACGGATGCAGCAAGACACTGGCTTCAACGTCGACCAATAGAGTGGTACCATGCAGGCATACAGCCCCCCCCCCAGTAAAATGGCATAAGGCCGTTGCATTGAATGGAGCTTCTATTGAAAAATATGGTTCTGTAGTCAAAAGAGTGCAGAGTAATATGGTGCTGGAATCCCGAATAAAACAAACCCACTTTCAGAAAAAAAATGTGTTGCACTACTTACTGAAAGCACCTCATAGTAATGATAGCATTACTTATTTCCTTTGCCTGTGCATACCGTAAACATTACCAGTTGAATTAATCATTCATGGCCCTTTTTTCCAATGTCTGAATATTTTAATTTGTTGATAATTAACTGCAATATTCAGAAAGTTATATTGCCAAGATGGCTGACGCTGTACCAAGTATGCAAAATGGCATAGCACTGTTACATTGTTTCAGCAGACAATATCATCTAACTGAACAGTTCCTTTTATGCATTATTGTTATTTGTGTCCTGTTATTAAATTGAAATGCAGACTTGACTGAGATAATATCAGCCACCTCTGTGATATGGTAAAGGTAGGAAAATCTATAAAAATGGAATCTGAAGGACATAATGAAATAGAATAATAGAAAAATGTCAGTGAATTTGCTGATATGACTATCAAAAATACTGACTCTTTAGCATGTGAAATGGATCTGCAGGCTGAGAGTGAAGATATTATTTCACCAAGTAGTCCTACTCAAGAATCATCTATAGCATTATATCAACATTTAAAAACACTGATGAAAACGAATCCTGAACACTTAACATTGCACCAGAATAAAATACCTTCTCACCAAGATAAAACATTGTCGAAGCTGACAAAATTGTCTTCGCAACAGGATGCCCTAACAACTGAAATTCTGGAACTGAAAACTGTGTATGCGGGCATTCCTGGGCCATATGAAAATTAGCAGATGAATAAATGTATATAAAAGAATTTGTTCTGAAACTAAGTATAAATGTAGATAATTTTACTGCTGACGGAGAATTTAAGTTGAAGGGACAGTGTGGTGTGCAAAGAAAAGTTTTTCAAAGGGTTTTTCAAAAAGGGTTTTCAATAAGGACATCCAGATCAATGCAAAATTAGATTCAATACTATTATGAAAAGGGTAGTTGCTACTCACCATATAGCGGAGACGCTGAGTTGCAGTTAGGCATAACAAAAAGATTGTCACAGAATAAGCTTTCGGTCAACAAGGCCTTTGTCAAAAATAGACAACAGACACACACACACACAGACACACACACACACACACACACACACACACACACACACACACACACACACACACACACACACACACACACACACACACTCACTCACTCACACAAATGAAGCTCACACATGCTTGATTGCAGTCTCTGGCAGCTGAAGCCACACTGTGAGCAGCAGCAGCAGTGCATGACGGGAGAGGCAACTGGGTGGCGGTAAGGAGGAGGCTGGGTCAGGGAGGGGGACAGATAGCAAGGCAGGGGTAGGGGATGATAAAGTGCTGCTGGGGAGCTTGCAGGGATGAGGTGGAGAGAGGGTAGGGCAGCTGGGTGCTGTTGGGAGGTTAGATGCTGGGCAAGGGAGAGTGAGGGGGGGGGGGGGGGTGTAATGGAAAAGCAGAGAAGTGAAAAGACTGGGTGCGATGGTGGAATGAGGGCTGTGTAGTGCTGGAATGCTGGAATGGGAACAGGGAAGGGGCTGGATGGTTGAGGACAGTGACTAATGAAGGTTGAGGCCAGGAGGGTTACTGGAATGTAGGATATACTGCAGAGAGTGATCACATCTATGCAAATCAGAAAAGCTGGTGTTGGCAGGAAGGATCCATATGGCACAAGCTGTCAAGAAGTCATTGAAATGAAGACTGTTGTTTTGGGCAGTGTGCTCAGCAACAGGGTGGTCCAGTTGTTTCTTGGCCACAGTTTGTTGGTGTCCATTCCTGCAGACAGACAGCTTGTTGGTTGTCATGCCCACATAGAATGCAGCACAGTGGTTGTAGCTTAGCTTGTAGATCACATGACTGCTTTCACAGGTAGCCCTACCTTTGATGGGATAGATGATGTTTCTGACTGGACTGGAGTAAGTGGTAGTGGGAGGATGTATGGGACAGGCCATGCATCTAGTTCTATTAAAGGGATATGAGCCATGAGGTAAGGGGCTGGGAGCAGGGGTTGTGTAGGGATAGACAAGAAGTGTAGGTTTGATGGATGGCGAAATACCACTGTGGTAGGGGTGGGAAGGATAGTGGGCAGGACATTTTTCATTTCAAGACATGACGAGAGGTATTTAGTACCCTGGCGGAGAATGTAATTCAGTTGCTCCAGTCCTGGGTGGCACAGCTCCTCTGTGGCCGGACGGTGAGCCTTTGGGAGGTGATGGGACACTGGAAAGATGTCTGTTAAGGCCTCAGTGAGACCCTCGATATATTTCAAGAGGGACTGCTCATCACTGCAGATGTGACGTCCACAGGTGGTTAGGCTGTATGGAGGGGACTTCTTGGTACGGAATGGGTGGCAGCTGTCGAAGTGGAGGTATTGCTCATGGTTTGCAGCTTTGATATGGACAGAGGTACTGATGTAGCCATCTTTGTGGTGGAGGTCAACATCTGGGAAGGTGACTTGAGGGTTGATTAGGACCAGGGGAGGCAAATAAGGGAGAAGTTGTTGAGGTTCTGGAGGAATGTGGATAGGGTGTCCTCACCCTTGATCCAGATCATAAAGATGTCATCAATGAATATTAATCAGGTGAGGAGTTTAGGATTCTGGGTGTTTAGGAAGGATTCCTCTAGATGGCCCATGAATAGGTTGGCATAGGATGGTGCCATGCAAGTGCCCATAGCCGTACCCCAGATTTGTTTGAAGGTAATGCCTTCAAAGGAGAAGTAATTGAGGGTGAGGATATAGTTGGTCATGGCGACTAGGAAGGAGGTTGTTGGTTTGGAATCCATTGGGCATTGGGAAAGGTAGTTTTCGATAGCTGTAAGGCCATGAGCATTAGGGATGTTAGTGTAAAGGAGATGGCATCAATAGTGATGAGCAGGGCACCATGTGGTAAAGGGTTAGGGACTGTGGAGAGTCAGTGGAGAAAATGGTTGGTATCTTTTATATAAGAGGGTAGGCTCCAGGTAATAGGTTGAAGGTTGTTAATGCATCAGGACTGGCCAGGAGGGTAAAACAGTAGGCACCCATTGAGGTGAAAAATCAAACATAGCTTTTACTGTATGAATGTTTACTGGCATAAAAAGGAAAGGCAAGCCTAGATAAGGCACCAAGACTGAATGGGCAGCTGCCCAAGAGAGCAGGAGAGGAGAACGTCTGGTTGGGTCGGAAGCTGCCAGCAGAAGAGAGCAAACATCCTGTCCACTCCCAGCACCTGGCCACGGTTCCACCCCCACTTGACCACCTTCAAGCCCCCTTTTGGTTGGCCAGATCATAAAACGTGTAGTTCGACAGTGTTACTTCATCAGCAACACGTGAATTTAGCTGGTGATGGTTCAACACGTGAGTTTCAGAGTGGTTCTATCCAGTTCTGGGCAACATGACTGAGATGCTGCAACTAGCCGCCAGGCAGAAGGCACTGGCAAACACCAAGTAAAAAATAAAAATCAAATTTTTATACTAATAAATCCATTCAGTAATAGCCCCCACTGTACAAGGTGTTGGTCTACGAGAGCAGAGATTCTTTCAGTGGGGGCACAATGGGGCATCCTGGGTAGTTGGAATTATGGACTTTAGGAAGCATGTAGATGGTAGGAGTGCGGGTAGTGGTGGGGGTGAGTAGAGAGATGGGCTCCAGGGAAATGTTCTGAGATGGTCCTAAGGATTTAAGGAGTGGATTCTGCTGGATTTCTAGAATGGGTCACTGTGGCAAGATTTGTAGGTAAATGTATCTGACTACTGGTGGAGTCCTTGTGCCAGGTAATCCTTGTGGTTCAAAACAGCTGTGGTGGATCCTTTTTCTGCAGGCAGGATTATAAGGTCAGGATCAGTTTTTAGATGGTGGACTGCAGTTCTTTCTATGGATGTAAGATTAGTTTGCATGTTGAGGGATTTGGGGAATGATGGTAAGGCAAGGTCAGAGGAAAATTAGATTCAGAATTACAACTTGTTATACAACTGTCTGTTACTGAAGTGTTATCTGAAAGAGGTACTTCAGAGGAATCAGTTAAATCAGAGTTAAATCAAATCAGAACTACTTTAAGTAAAGATCTGCCTGAATGATGTGGTAGTGTCACTTCTCAGATTAGTAATTTGCAGCAGGAATTGTGCACTGTCAAAGAAATGGTACATAAGACACCACCCTTTATTACTAAGGCAAGCTATGACTGTAATAGTCTGGCTCCATAAGACAGTCCACAGGGATGAAATAGATGATACTAGTTTGTCACTTAACCATTTATTGCATGAGGTGGGGGCAGCCTCATCTTTATCATCTGTTTTTCTAGAGAAAAGTTTATGAAACACTGGCAATTTGAGGTTTTCACATTCTTATTGGAGTATTACCTATAACTTGGTCAGAACAACAAAAGGTACATTTCACTACTGGGTTCATCCAAAGCGAGGCTGCACTTTGGGCAACTTAAATGGCTAAAAGCTGTAAAACCTAAGAGCAATTTGAGAAAGCATTCTTGTCAATGTATTGGTCAAACTACACACAGGAAAGACTGAAAGGAGCCATTCCTCAGTAGACAAGGCAGTCTTTGAAAATATTTTGAAAAGTGTTTAAATAAAACTAGATACTGGGATGAACCTATTTTGCACAGAGATGTGTTATGAATACTTAAAGCAAAGTTGACTCTGAATGTAGGAGGAAAGTTAGTCCACGCTTAAGAACAAACTTAGAACACTTCATGTCCATGATGGATTCTACTGATTTAAAACATGAGGATTTGAAGGTGGATAATAACAATAATAATAATGGTGGCACAGGTCAGTCCATGTCACCACACTTGCAGTTCTACAACCACAATGTATCAAATGACTGTTGCATTAACTTGTGATGCAGCTGGCAACACCTCCACTGCATAATACTAGCACAGTAACTGAGGTCTGACAAATTCTAACAAAAGAATAAGAGCAGATAATAGGTACCATCCCGGATAGTACAATCACTGAGTAGGTCAATGGAACCAAAATAACAATATTTAGTGGAATTCCAACAAGGCAAACAAGAGTCAGTTAAGTGTAAATGGTACTCTCCAGCAAAATGGTTCACTAAAAAGCCATGCTGTTGACACAAGCTAGTGAGCATAGAATCCAACGGTTAATGTTACTGAGGTGACAGCAACCATTATAAAACTGCGAAATTATTGAATCAGTCAGTGCCTAATCATGACATTTCAAGCCAGGTATCATATGTACTTATCAGTATGGTATGGAAGTAATTCCACACAAAATTTACTACTAAACCTCTAACTTCATCTCATGGACAAAATGAGAGGCATCTACCAAAGAGATAAGACAAGTGATAGAATGGAAAATTACTGACACCTCATAAATGAAGGGCCTATATTCTCATCATGATCTTAAAAAATATCTACACTACCTTGTCTATCTTTCACCAATATGTGTAAATACATGAGTGGTTCAATGCATATTAATTATTAAGATGCAAATTGAAAATCTCGGAACCATGTTTATACATAGAATCCACAGGGACTGAGTGAAGTTATGGTCAGCAGTACTATTTGTTACACAATAGAATCACAATCTGTGGCTATGAACTGACATCAGCTGTTAGCGACACATGAAAATTTGTGATGGACCAGGATTTGAAACTGTTATTCCTGCTTATCATGAGCAGTTGCCTTAACCGCTTTGGCTACCCGTTCCGAACGTCCATATGTCATGTAGTCACAACCTTTATTCTACACACTTCGTGATTTCTACACAGGAAAACAAATATGATATCATCATGTTAGCCCATCAAGGCATGGATACGTAATAGGTGGTTACAATATCTTTGTTACACCAGGAGTGGATTAACGAAGTTTCGTGAGTGGGGGCAGTTGTCTAGAAGAGGAATAAGACCCAGGGATCCTCCCCTTGAAAGTTAAGGAAAAAAAACTTCAAAAAATACTGTTTTAAGCTGTATTTATACTCAAAAATGTCAAAACACAAAGTAAGGTGGCTTGGAGAATACTGAATTAAATGACTAAATCCACTGACCAAGACTCTTAATTCAAGTGCTTAACTTTGGTGCAGATTACAAAAATTACTATTTGATTTTAATTTAGTTTCTCCACTCATGGGGGCGGGGATATGAGTGATTACCCCCTCTGCCCCCCCCCTACCTTTAATCGACCCTTGGTTTACACAGTGTATGTATCTTCACAATAAAATGCCCTTCAGACATGAATGCATGTCTAAAGGAACAGACACTGTCACTGACGATCACAGCTGTGGTAAACATTTCAAAATAGATTCACATTCTGCAACTATGCATTGATGTAAGCTGTTTGTGACACATGAAAATTTATGCCAGACCAGGACTCAAACCCAGATTTCTCACTTACTTGGATATGTTGTTCTGCCTCTGCTGTTTATTACAGTGGGGATTGCTTCGTTCTTTACATCTTATTGTCTATCTTCTTGCATTCCATATTTTATGCAGCTTTTACCTTAAGACTTTTTTTCATTGCAAATATTTATTAATATATAAAAATATCACTCTATACATAGTGGGCACACCTATCACTTCTGGCTGCAATTTGCTTCTATTTAAAGCACAGCACCAACACTTTCTTTTAGCGTATGATATATCTCAAAAATGGTTCAAATGGCTCTGAGCACTATGGGGCTTAACATCTGTGGTCATCAGTCCCCTAGAACTTAGAACTACTTAAACCTAACTAACCTAAAGACATACAAACATCCATGCCCTAGGCAGGATTCGAACCTGCGACCGTAGCAGTCGCGCGGTTCCGGACTGAGCGCCTAGAACCGCTAGACCACCGCGGCCGGCTATGATATATCTACTTGGATAGATGAGCTTGACGACTGTGCACCGGTGGAAAGGGGCTGCTTGCATTTTAAGTTTGCACTTTATATCATATGTTACTCATCACAGATAAAAATATTTTGTAAATGTTTCTTAAAGAGTTCTTGAACTTCAGGGTGGTACAGAAAAACTGGAAATTGTGAAGTTGATTTCAGTATTCCTGCAGTGGAAACAGAAGTGAGGGAAAAGTGTCAGACTGTATAGTAGTGATGGACACTTGGTTATAGTGAAGCAGTGGAGCAATGGAGAGCATGCAGTAACTGTACAATATGCTAATTGTTTGACAACTGAATGAGAGTCTTGGCATCACTATGAGTTCCCTCTCCACTATTGACATCTGTTGTTACACACAGTCACAACCCGAGTGTGGAATTTTGAAGAAGTGGTTATGTTTTGGGGAAAAACCCTGGTTGGGTTGTACGATCTGTAAATATCCCCAAAGATACTGAGGCCATGTGAGCTGTCACTGAAATGACTCCTCGTCATTAGGTGTGAAAACTGCTTTGTCATTGCAGCTCATCGTATCATACAGAGAATACTCCATACCTGACATTTCATACAGACAAACTTCAGACTGTGCAACAATTGCATTCTGATTACTGTGTACTGCACCTGCAAATTTGTGAACACTTGTTGGCTCAACTCAGTGAGGATTTAAACTTCATTCAGAACCTTGGGATACCCAATGAAGCCCTTTTTCTCCAACACATTATGCGAATAAGCTGAACTCCGATTACTGTGCTCGAAGAATCTCTGCTCAGCTTCACAAGTTTCCGCCACATAAAGCCAAATTTACAATACCGTGTTCAGTGTTGTGGGGTAATATATACTTACTTTCTGAAGGACGACCAAGATGATGTCACTGTGACGTACAAATGTTGTGATGACATTTTAGAGATGCCTCTGACTGCAAAACTCCATGCATTTCCAAACAGTGACATTCAACGTAATTGGTTTCAGCAGGATGGCGTCACCCCACTCACAGCCACACAATAGTGAGACATTTTCCCAACGATACAAATTTATTCGCAGCTATATGAAAGAAATACAACACGAATTTACAACGCTTCCAATTTAAAATGCCCATCACTTGGAAATGACACCTGTAGGTGACCGCCATTTCCCTTTACACACGTTTCAAGTCTTTTAAGGTAGTTAGACATCACACTTTGTACGACTGGCACTGTAATTCGATTAACTTGCTTCCAAATTTCATCCTTTCGTTTCTGAATGATGTGTGGTGGGTCACACCAGAAGATCTGAGATTTCCAATAACCACAAAGGAAGAAATCAGACGCTGAGAGGTCAGGGGATCTTGGAGGCCAGTAAATGTCCTTGTTCTTGGAGACGAGATGACCAGGAACGATGTTCCGAAGTGTGTTAATGGAATGGCGCGAGATATGGCATGTAGCCCCGTCTTTTTGGAAGAATATGTGTACAGCTACAGGTGGATCAACGTGCTGTCACACTAGGAAATAGTTCAACATATGAACATAACGTTCTGTATTCACAGTAACAGCATTGCCATAATCGTCTTCAAAACAATGAGGCCCTGTGTTTTATAAAGGCACATTTGCATGCCGAGCGTGAGTTTCCTCGGAAACGCGAGATATTAATTAAATAAATAATCAGTGACAAATAAATAAAGCCTATGGCACACAACTGCAGCGCTGTGTCGCTGATAAAACAAAAGTACATTTTCGTTAGTCGTATGTTTGATTAAAAAAAAAAAAAAAGGAAGAGCTCTCGTTGTAGTGGTGCGAGAAGCACGTATTTTAGTTTATTGTCTGGCACACCGCCATATTTCATGATATAGAAAATTACTGCGAGTTGCAACCATACTAGGCACTCGATTCTGTAAAGAATTTATATTTATAAAAGTAAGTAGGATTATGAACTGTAGGCTTATTCATTGAATATATCTGATTTAACTAACTGTGTAATTTTTTGTTTAGTAGACAATCACCTCTGTACGACGTTTTGGCATGGCTGGCAAATTATTGTAATATTGAGATTTAGTTTATGAGTCCGCACGTACCGCAGCAGTCTTTGGAAACGATTTAATTACGAAGTCCGATTATTTCAGTTTTATTTCACGGTCAACTACGAGTAACATTGCCTTTACGAAAAAGCCATTGTCAAGCGTCTGATACCGAATAATCAAAACCTGACGACTCATAGGAGAGCCAATCAGACAGATAAAAATAATTAATATTTTATAATATTTTATTTTATTTTATTTATTTTATATTGGCGACCGTGACAGGACGTTGTTCAGTTTGTCATTTGTTACATTGTTCTCTTTGTTTCATGTGAAAAATCAACCTTCTGGTCCTGGACTTGACTATATGAGAAATAAAAAAATCAGAAGATATTTGCCAATTATAAAATTTTGCGGGAAGACGCAAAGAAGCTTCCAGCAAAATAAGGTAAGACGCAGCATCTTTGCATTAGCAGGCTTGACCAGACGTATAATTCAGTGTATTAGCTTTTCAGTAAAATTCTGTAGTGTTTCTTTTCCACATAACAGTTTCAGTGATAAATTCCATTCTCAGTATTTTTCCTTAAACAATAACGTATGCAACAATACCAATACACGAGTGTACAATATGGCCGACTTCTGTACGATATCATGTAACATGGCCAGCAGCCATTACCAATAATCTCAAATTCAGTTTATATTTTTAAATTAACAGACAGCCATTGTTGCTACGACCGATTCATACTCAACTGTATTTTATTTTAAAATCAGTGTCAAATATTTTCTGGAAACATATATCACGTGTGGCATGGTAATAACTAGAAAACAATACGCAAAAATGGAACAGCAAAGACGTACTATTCAGACGCAATCCGACTCGGACGAGAGACAAATGTTAGAAAATGACTTTACGACAGCAACCGGTAGTGACGATACATCAAATATTGACGCAAGTGTCAACGGAAATTTTGACAATAGGCCGTCCACCACAAAAATTTCAAAGTCTCAGTCAGAGCCCATGTTAATACATGACGTCACGTCTAATGACGCGGCGGGGGCAGAGACCTTGCAAACAGTAAACATTGCCAACATGTTACAAATGCTAATGAAACAAAACGCAGAAAATATGGCAACCTTAAGGATGCAGAACGCGGAAAACATGGCAACCTTAAAGACACAAAATGAACAGTTAAAGACACAAAATGACGAAATTAAATCTGATCTCATAGCAATCAAGGCATGTAATGACACTTTGTGTAAACGTGTGGAACTTATAGACGCCACACTGACCGAACAGATGACTGAACTCAGTACGAAATTTTCCAAGCTTAATACGAGACAAGAAAAGACTACAAATGACGTAGCACTTTTACAGAAACAATTAAAAAACCTTAATGTCACGTGTGAAGCTCTTACTGAACAAATTCAAACATATCCTTCAGTACACGACAACCTTGAAAAACGAATTACTGACGTGCAGAATAAATTTGACGATGTTGAACAACACCTGACTGACATCTTACAATCTGATGCCACAGCTCATTTTCAAAATATTAATAAAGAATTTCATGATTGGGTAGAGAACAAAGACAAACATTTTGATAGATGCATACGTGAAAATTTATCAACAATTGTGCACGACTCCGTAGCGGAATACATCACTAATAACAAACAGCTGATTAGTGACGCAGTACAATCCGTCACTGCACCCATGAGACAATTCACCGATCAACCACAGTCTGAAAGTAACGAAAATATCAGTCAAAATGTACAGTTCAGAAACCAATATACATTCGAGTATGACGCACACATACCGCACACCACAAACACACAAGAACAAAACACACCACGACTACAACACATACCACGACGTGCAACCACAAACACAAGCTATTATCATGGTAAACCACAGCAACATTATCGTAATTACTCGCCAGCTGAGCATTGCAGTAATTACAGTGGAACAAATCCATATCATAATGCAAAGGAAGAAGAAAGCTTAATAAAACACAGGCAATTTCAGGCTTTTATCCCAGAGAAACGAACCATTCATCCGGTGATTTTTCTTAAATCTTTTAGTAACGCATTTCCACGCACTTGGAGTGACCGGAAAAAGATTTCATATATTGTCGGTTACATCCAAGGCGATGCAGCTGTCTGGGCATACAGTCAAGCTGACGTATGTACCACGTACAGTGAGTTTGAGCGTGCCTTTCTGAACAAATTCTGGTCGCAATCCGTCCAGGAGCGACTCAGGAGACAAATTTTAGAACCTGAAACTTTTAACAGTAAAAATGGTAACTTACGCAGATATTTTGAAAAATACTTGAACATGGGACATTTTTTAGACGAACCAGTCGCAACACGTGATATACTCCGAGCGTTGAAGGCCAAATTGCCTTTCAACATTAAGGAAAAACTTCTACATATCCCGGATGACGATTCAGATTATTTTTTAACAGCTTTAGATTCGGTTGACATGTTACTTGAAGATCAGCGCTTCGCGCGGCAAAACAGCAGCCACAATGTTTACACTAGTGGTATGCAAAACATGCAGGCTTGCCAACACAATTCTGGCGCGCCCACAGTTGGATACGCGGTACAACAAAAACAGCAAACTCACATGCCGTCTCAGTACGGAAATCAAAATCAACACGCGTATTCCAATACGAACAATAGTTACAACAGTAATAACATTTCATGCGGCAATCCATACAAAAGGCACCGCGGTAATAACTGCAACGGTAACAACGGATACAAAGGTAATAACAAAAACACAAACAGAAATAGAAATAATAATAACTACGAGCCAAGACAGCATCAAGGTTGGACTCGTAACGATCAGTACTTTCATTCAAACTCTGCTTTACCACAGCAGCCACCAGGTCAAAATTGGAGCATACCTTACGACCGACAGGTAAGTTATAATGCGCAACAGCAACAACAACCGCAAAAGTTTGGAGATCATAATAGGCGATATCCGAATGTGAATATAATAGAAATGACACCTGATGCACAACCTCAATCTGTGTCAGTACCTAGTACAAATGATAATCCAACAAACTAGAAACAGTCACTACTTTGCCCCAGGTCGTGGCTGAAGAATCCTTGGGGGGCGGCTTCAATGTTAATCAGTTATTTGACACCACACTTGAACAACAGAATAATGATATGCCGAGTAATTCTAAACAAAAACTACCTGTTTTATTTATAAGATACAACCACAATAACAATATATCAGATGAACTTTTACAAGACAGTACACAATGTCGTTTAAACACAAATGAAATTGTTTTAGCATCCACTACTGGTGTAGTAGGTGGGATTCCAACTACTATTATCCTAGATACAGGTGCAGCTGTGAGCGTTTTATCTTTTAATTTTTATAAAAAGATGTGTGAATTGGAACCTGTGCCTGAGTTTCCTGCCCAAAACTGTAAAATAACTACTGCACTAGGTAATAAGTCATGTAGGGTTACGAAGCAAGTTTTTGTAAACGTTAAAATAGGTAATGGAACCGTACAATGGCCATTCCTGGTTGTACAAAACCTTGTGACAAATTGCATATTAGGAATAGATATTATGAGCGAGAAGGACTGCATTATAGACTTCTCCAAAGGTAAATGTATTTTAAATGATAAAGGCAGTGTAATTATTATTGATTTGGACAGGAGAACTCTAAAGCATGACAAACACTGTACAGGGTACAAGGTACAGTTAGTACTTGACAAAGACATTCAAGACATGCAAACACACTCATCTGACAGAGAGCTAATGGACTTGAAAACATTGCTTGATCATAAGATAAGTGAAGCTACAGCTCTCAGTGTACATGAACGTATAAAACTACAGGAAGTGTTATCCAAATATTTACAAGTTTTTACCAAACGATTAGGTGTTATCAACACGTATGTGTACAAGATTGAAGTTAAGCCTCACAAGATCTTCTACCATAAGACATATAACGTACCGTTATCTCAACGACCTGCTGTGTGGCAAGAATTAAAACAAATGTTAGACTGGAAGGTCATTGAACCATCCACCTCACCTTATTGTAGTCCTCTACTTGTTGTCAAAAAATCAAATGGAGGCATTAGGTTAGTGTTAGACGCACGAGCTATTAATGAAATAATTTTACCGGTTCACACAAAACCTGAAAATTTAGAAGAGCAATTACAGAAATTTCTAGATGCAAAATATTTTTCCACAATAGATCTCGCTAATTCGTTTTGGCAGGTGGGTATCACTCCTGATTCTCGGAAATATACTGCATTTATGTTCGGGGGGCGAACCTATCAGTTTTGTGTTCTACCCTTCGGACTGAATGTCAGCTCTGGGGTATTCATTACAGCCCTGGATACCGTGCTTGGCGACGATTTAGTTGAGACAGTCACACACTATGTAGATGATATACTGATAGCTACACAATCCTGGAATGAACACGTTGACACACTTCAAAGAATTTTAGAAAAATTTGCACAAGCTGGAGTCACAGCCAACCTAAGAAAATCAAAATTTGGTTGCAGTGAGATAAAGTATTTAGGACATATCATTAATTCACAGGGCATACGTCCGGATCCCAGTAAATTAGATGCTATCAGAAACTTTCCTAGCCCTCGAACTAAAAAGCAGTTAAAATCATTCCTTGGGCTATGTTCATTTTTCAGACGTTTTTTGCCACAACCACTTTTGAACAGTAAACATCTGCTAAATCTACTCAGAAGGAATCAAGTTTGGATCTGGTCGGAACAGTGCCAGAATGACTTTAATACAATTAAACATGCTTTAGTGAATGCTAACATTTTGAGCCATCCAGATTTCAATTTAGATTTTTGTATGACTTGTGACGCTTCACGTACTGGCTTGGGCTGTTGCTTATTTCAAGTTGTAAAGAATAAAGAGGAGGAACAGATAAGAATTATTGGGTTTGCGAGTCGCACTCTAACTGAATGTGAGCGTACATACTCCACTACTGAGTTAGAAACACTTTCCATAGTATGGGCATTCAAGAAATTCAATTATTATTTATTTGGAAAACATACGGTAATTTACACCGATCACCAGGCCCTGACATTTTTGTTAACTTGTAAACTTGTACATCCTAGACTATCACGATGGGCAGTTACACTTCAGAACTACTCTTTTGAAATTAAGTACATAAGAGGTAAGGACAACACCATTGCAGACACTTTGTCTAGACTTCCACAAGGTATGAATGATACCAACAGTGACTTAGAAAATATAAATGACTACAGGATTCTCTTAATGCAAGACAAGCAGTATCACCAATATTATATTGATATGTGCAGAAACATGGCTGAATTACAAAAATCTGATCCTCACTGGTATAAGATAATAACATTACTGGTAGAAAAACACAACCATCCTTTGACTCAGTATTACAAGTTACACAATGATGTGTTATTTTACCGCCGACATCCAAATGCTACTAACTGGTGTGTATGCATTCCCAAAGAGTCTGAACGTAATCTAATTTGGCACACACACTTAGTTTGGGGTCATTATGGGACGAAAAAGTGTTTGGCAAAGCTCAGTACATACTGTTATTTTAGCAATATGAGAAGAAAAATTTACAGGGAACTAAAAACATGTGTCATATGTCAAAAATCAAAACCTCAGAATTTATCCACAAAAACAGATTTACATTCTATTTTACCTGGTAGACCCCTGGAAATTCTGTGTACTGACATTAGTGGACCGCATCCAGCAAGCTCTGGAGGCGTCAAATATATCTTAGCTTTTTACGATATATTTTCTAAACACGTAAAACTTTATGCTTTAAAATCCGCCACTGCAAATGCTATAATACGAAGATTCTCAAGTGATTACCTGACGCACGTGGGAAAACCTAAAGCAATTCTGTCAGATAATGCAGCATACTACTCTGGGTACAAATGGAGAAATTTCTTGAAGGACAATAACATTAAAAGTATATTTATTTCGAGGTTTAGTCCACAATGTAACGCGACTGAGAGACTTTTCCGAGAATTAAATCGATTCATGAGGACCTATATTTCATCAAAACATACTAATTGGGTGTCCTACCTAAGTCTTTTCGAAGACGTACACAATAACTTAAATATTTACGATACAAATTACACACCTAACGAGATCATGTTCAATTGCAAACAGAACGATCAGTGGATAGAACCATTACCTAAGTTGTCAGACAAGGAAATCACACCTGAACAGAAAATAAAAGAAGTATTGACTACGCTGACACATCACGCACAGATACGAAACAAACATCACAGAAACATAATAAAAAGAAAACAAAAATTCGAGGTAGGAATGCTTGTACTACTTCGTACTCATCATAAATCTGTTGCACTCAAACGACGCAACGCTAAGTGGCGTCTGCTATATGAAGGACCTTATATAATTGTTAACATACCGCACCCTGGTGCGTATCTGTTACAACATCGTAGAACTAACAAAATTATTGGGCTATACGCACACCGAGATCTTAGAGCATTTCATGCTGAATAATGTAAAAGTCATACCCATCAAAATATTGCTAAGCAACTCGAAAAACTCTGTTGCTACAACACAGATAATAAGTAGTATAGAAATTTTCATTTCAGCGTTCCAGAGTCGCAGTTGAAGACAGAAGAACTTTTCTTTCAACGCCGCGGCACCACCGAGAAGACTGAATATTAAAGTAAAATTTATGATTACGTAGCAGTGAATGATATATAAATTTTTCACGGAACATTTGTTATTGTAGGTACCACTGACTTGATATGACACCTGACGAACTGACAGACGTCATCTGTGAAGCGATCTTTTACTTTGAGAAATAGATTAGACGCACATCTCTCAACACGAAAAGCATCTATCAGTAGTCAAGGCCACACAGACACTCTACACACACGCACAAAACGCGAGGAATCGAACATTTTCTCTCTCTTACTATTTTGAGTATTTATTGAGTAGTGAAAACGCCTGGTCTTGCCTACTGATGTAATGAATGTTGTGTCTAACCTATCTTAATTTCAGATGACATCACAAAAAACATCGATAATATCCCAGCAAAACCGCTAAAGAGGATGTAAATATCTGCAATTCATGTAATCAAATATGACACAATGTAATAACCTATAGCTATGTAATGATGATGTAAACATGTTTATGTGCAACTGTATTATGTTTATGCTAAGAAAATATGTGACGTGTGTATGTATTATTATGTTTTTTTTAAACTGATGTATAATGTAACTGTTACTGTGTGAAAATTTGAACGATAACGAGTGCCAAAATGTGAAAAACTTTTTTAAAAAAAAAAAAAAAATGCGTAGTGAACCACTATTCACGGACATTAACGTACATTACCAAGTCTGCAACTACGCAGAAACCTATGTGAAAGAAACTGTTAATGACATTCATGATGCATCGTACCTTTGTTAACGCGATGAACGATTTCTTCGATGAGTAACCACGAACATTTAGGTGAGCTATATTTAAAAAAAAAAAAAAAACTGAATATGTGAAGTGCATAATTCGTGCATCGTCTAGCGACATTACTACAGTACCCAACTTCAAGATGTTAACTGGATTAAATGGACACAAAGTGCCTGTCCAGAAAACAACACGACGGGTGGAAGAATTTTGGTTGGAACTTCAGGGAATGAAATGTTCTCGAAATGTGACGGACACGCTTACCTGGACTGTCCAAGGATCGACGCCAGCTATGTGCCGTCCGAGGTTCTGCAACCAAGCTTCCACGGAATATCGAAAACGAACTGCATATGGACTAATTACTCGACGGGTCACGTCTGATCTGTAATAAGCAATGCTTTTACTCACTACGAACTGCATCACAACGACTATAATGGAAATAGGAAATGGACATGCTTATGTATCAATCACGTTGTTATACAACGATGTTACTGTGATCAAAAAAACTTTACCACGACGATACTAACCTGTAAAAAATTATTGTGCAGCAGATGAATATGAACTGTGATAACGACACCATGTGTATAGGTCAACGCACCTGAAAAATACGGACATTTTTCTTTGAAGCATTTCATTGCAATGCTATGTAACTAAGAACATTCAACAATCTAAAGTTGTATTGTATTATAACAAATATTGTAATTTTAAAACTAAGTTACCTGTCATAGAATGTAGTCTTCATATGTAATCTTGGTGGAATATTTTCTTTGTGCAACGACTAAGAAATGCGCGCGCACACGAACAATATGAACTGCAATACTGTGCCGCGTGATCTAAATTTACGAAATAACGGCAGTGCCGTAGTTACACAGACGCTTCTGCGCATGCGCGCACTCTGTTTTGCCAACATAAGAACTTTTTCGGCGCACGCGCGTCATTCAAATTTTGTGTATAATATACAGTATAATGTAAGTCATGTAAATAGTTGTAGATAACTTAGATTTTCTTGTGCCTTTAGGTGAATTGCTCGCCTGCAGGTGTGTCCTTTCGCCTCGCAATTCAGGGGGCAATATAAAGGCACATTTGCATGCCGAGCGTGAGTTTCCTCGGAAACGCGAGATATTAATTAAATAAATAATCAGTGACAAATAAATAAAGCCTATGGCACACAACTGCAGCGCTGTGTCGCTGATAAAACAAAAGTACATTTTCGTTAGTCGTATGTTTGATTAAAAAAAAAAAAAAAGGAAGAGCTCTCGTTGTAGTGGTGCGAGAAGCACGTATTTTAGTTTATTGTCTGGCACACCGCCATATTTCATGATATAGAAAATTACTGCGAGTTGCAACCATACTAGGCACTCGATTCTGTAAAGAATTTATATTTATAAAAGTAAGTAGGATTATGAACTGTAGGCTTATTCATTGAATATATCTGATTTAACTAACTGTGTAATTTTTTGTTTAGTAGACAATCACCTCTGTACGACGTTTTGGCATGGCTGGCAAATTATTGTAATATTGAGATTTAGTTTATGAGTCCGCACGTACCGCAGCAGTCTTTGGAAACGATTTAATTACGAAGTCCGATTATTTCAGTTTTATTTCACGGTCAACTACGAGTAACATTGCCTTTACGAAAAAGCCATTGTCAAGCGTCTGATACCGAATAATCAAAACCTGACGACTCATAGGAGAGCCAATCAGACAGATAAAAATAATTAATATTTTATAATATTTTATTTTATTTTATTTATTTTATAGTTTCCAGACCATGTTACGCTGCACCATACAACCATTTTCTGACTGTCAAGTGGCGTTTGATGAAGCATCTCAGAACTTTCAGGTGAATGATATCTAAAGTTTTGCTTGTTAACAAAGCCTGACGCATAAAAATTGGCCTCATCGCTCATGAGCAGATTGTCGTACAGTTCCAACAGATCTCGGAAAAATCGTAATCTGATTGGCAAGTTAGCCGCATTCACTATCTGAATTTTGTGTGAGTGGTATTGCAGTTCCTTGTGCAATTTTCGCCGTATACTGTGATTTGATATGTCAAACTGCAGACCGCCTGGGACTACTCTTGCGTCATTGTCTTGTATGCACACGCGTTTTGCACTTCTACGCCTCTTTCTCCTCGTGTCATTCGTTTCCTCAATGTTGTGTACCCACACTTTGAGGGCATGTGCCGACGGCATTGGGGGCATGGCTTGCGAGATTGTAATGAGCACGAAATACAAGCTGCGTGACCATATAGCAGTCGTTTTTGTAAAACGCCTCCACGGCAACAGCGCTTTGTTCACCGGTCACCGACGTCATCTCGACTGGACATCGATATCAGGCTGAATGGCAAAGGCCTGTTGTCCAGATGGCACTACTCCTGTTTCCTGACCTAACTTGCTGTTTCCAGCGTTGCTAAATAGCACTAAAAGCAGGATTCGCAGTATATACCCAGTCAGTGCCTCATTCTGCTCGAGTCCTGCTGCAAGTTACCTACATATGTGTTGAATTCCGATACGTAGTATGGCCCATAACTTATTTGGTTAATCATGCCCGCAACCAATCCGCCTGCCAATAATGAAAAATTTTATACCTGTTGAGTGGTAGGATTGTCTCATTGGTCTAAAATATTATTTTATTTTGACACAGAAGTTAACTACGAGCGTCCTTCATCACTTCTGTTTCAGGTTATAATTTTCTTTTCTGTTTTGCAGACTCTACATGTTCCATAGCTGGTTGTATTGCAAATTCGTTACATGTATTCCGAATAAAGAACAGTGAACCTGCGAATCCACAGCTTTGGACTATACTAATGAAGCACAATGATAAGCATTTTCAACAACTGCGGCGATCGAATATTCCAGTAGTATGTTTCGACATGTGATTAAAAAACTTGTCGCATCTGGTTAACAATGTCGTAGGCTGCCGCTTGTGTCACCTCCTCTAAGAGAAGCTCGCATTTTCGGACGTCCTGCTGTCTAATTTGATGAACGACCGGCTAAATATATTGGCATTCTTGGCAACGGACCCTTCAGGCTTGACCCTCGAGCTTTGGTTGACTGCAGTGTAGTGCGTCGCACACGAAGTGCACGTCCTGTATTTGCTTCGAGCCCGCCAAACCGCTTCATATGGACCAAGCTGGCTTCGAATCTGATGGAAATAGTTGCTATTCTGGGAATCATACGGCTGTTTCTTTTTGTGTGTTCCTTGTTAGATGTCTGAAGAGTAGAGTTGCAATGATTATGCTTCCGACTGCCGAATGAAAAATTTCTGCTGTACTGGGGGATGCTAATTACCGACGGATTTGTAACTGTTGATCTCATAGCCGCTAATCTACCGAACATCTTAAATAATGACGGAGGCTTTTATCATCCTCAATTTGTCCTCAGTCTTATTCTTTCGCAGAATATGCTATGTACGTCACAAAAAATTATCTTGCTGTTAGCTAAATTCTTTTAGGAATCTCTTTATCACAATACAATTTGTGCGTGAAATTTATGGAAGCTTTTTGAGTAAAGACTCAAGGCTGAGCGCCTGCAACTTCATCTACGTCTATACTCAACAAGAAACCTTACGGTGTGTGGTGGAGGGTGCTTCGACCCTGTACGGGGAGTGGGAAGAAGGACCGTTTATAAACTTCAGTATGAGCTCTAATTTCTCTGATTTTCTATTTGTGGTCGTTTCGCATGACATTTGTGAGAGGAAGTTATATGTTGTCCAACTCTTCTTCGGACGTATACTGTCGGAATTTCAACAAAAACCCTCTCCGTTTTTTATTAACTAAATCTTTTATTGAACTGAAATACGTTACAGTGTATTACATTCTTGATGTTCCGATTAACCAAATGGTTCAAATGGCTCTGAGCACTATGGGACTTAACATCTGTGGTCATCAGTCCCCTAGAACTTAGAACTACTTAAACCTAACTAACCTAAGGACATCACACACACCCATGCCCGAGGCAGGATTCGAACTTGCGACCGTAGCAGACCCGCGGTTCCGGACTGAGCGCCTGAACCGCTAGACCACCGCGGCCGGCCCGATTAACCATTATCAGCACATCCTACAAATTATCTACGTTAAAAATAGCAATAATAATATGATAAAAATATCGATTACAGCAGTGAACCTCCATGGGAACATATTCTTTTAAGCAACATAAATTGCGTTCAGTTCTTCTTGCAGAACATTTTCTTTATGCAATGTTGTATATTGTTTGAACTGCTTTCAGATCTACATTGAAGTAATGAAACAGGAAAATTGCAACAAACGCTGCAGGATTTAAGTTTTTTTCCTGCGAGTGCATGCTGAAAAGTAATGACTCATAATTTTTTTATTTTAATACTGTTAAAGCTTTTTAAATAAAACATTGTTAACAGTCCACTTTTTTTCTCTTCATGTCCAAACAGTCTACATTTTTACTCTTCATGTCTAAATATTTGCCGCCTACTGCCGCTAGAGGGTTCCAAACGGTAGAGTCCAACATGGTGGTGTGAAACGCAACTTTGTCGGTGCGTGAGAAACTATGTGCTTTAATCTAGTTTCAAAACCGAAGAGTTCGTCCACACATGGAGCACCCTCCCATTCAGCATGACACCATACACGAGCGCTGTGACTTCAACAATCCGACGCCTTGGGTTCACTGTCGTCGATCGTCCTCTGTGCAGTCCCAACTTAGCCCGGTACGATTTAAAACTTAAAAGAATACCTTCCATGACTTCACTTTGATAGTGATGAAGCAATGCACGCGGAGGTGAGGTTGTGGCTCCGTTAAGAAAATCAAACATTCTATAGTGAAGTTATCAACAAACTGGTCATTCACTGGGAGAAAAGTGTTCGTTACCTGGTTCACTAGGTTGAGAAACAAATATGTGGACACGAAGAACAGACATGAAGAATAAAGATGTAGAATGTCTGTAACGTTTATATTGTTCAAAAATCATTAACAGTTTTCACACAAAAAATTCTGAGGTTTCCAGCATTGTTGTTGTTGTGGTCTTCAGTCCTGAGACTGGTTTGATGCAGCCCTCCATGCTACTCTATCCTGTGCAAGCTTCTTCATCTCCCAGTACCAACTGCAAACTACATCCTTCTGAATCTGCTTAGTGTATTCATCTCTTGGTCTCCCTCTACGATTTTTATCCTCCACACTGTCCTCCAATACTAAATTGGTGATCCCTTGATGCCCCAGAACATGTCCTACCAACCGATCCATTCTTCTACTCAAGTTGTGCTACAAACTCCTCTTCTCTCCAATTCTATTCAATACCTCCTCATTAGTTATGTGATCTACCTATCTAATCTTCAGCATTCTTCTGTAGCACCACATTTCGAAAGCTTCTATTCTCTTCTTGTCCAAACTATTTATCGTCCATGTTTCATTCCCATACATGGCTACACTCCATACAAATACTTTCAGAAACGACTTCCTGACATTTACTCCATGTTAACAAATTCCTCTTCTTCAGAAACGCTTTCCTTGCCATTGGCAGTCTACATTATATATCCTCTCTACTTCGACCATCATCAGTTATTTTGCTCCCCAAATAGCAAAACTCAGTTACTACTTTAACCGTCTCATTTCCTAATCTAATTCCCTGAGCATCACCCGACTTAATTCGACTACATTCCATTATCTTAGTTTTGCTTTTGTTGATGTTCATCTTATATTCTCCTTCAAGACACTGTCCATTCCGTTCAACTGATCTTCCAAGTCCTTTGCTGTCTCTGACAGAATTACAATGTCATCGGCGAGCCTCAACGTTTTTATTTCTTCTCCATGGATTTTAATACCTACTCCGAATTATTCTTTTATTTCCTTTACTGCTCGCTCAATATACAGATTGAATGACATCGGGGAGAGGCTACAACCCTGTCTCACTCCCTTCCCAACCACTGCTTCCCTTTCATGTCCCTCGACTCTTACAACTGCCATCTGGTTTCTGGACAAATTGTAAATAGTCTTTCGCTCCCTGTATTTTACCCCTGCCACCTTCAGAATTTGAATGAGAGTATTTCAGTCAACATTAAAAATTCTGAGGTTTCCAGCATAACTTCGTGAAAATAGGTATTTCAGGGTATTACAATAAAAAGACAAGTGATGTTCATGTCAATAATACAAATGAATTGTAAAAGTATTTTGTACATGAAAGTAAACTGTATAATTTTTGTTAAATAACCTGTATATTTGTGAAACTGGACGTGAGATGCAAAACATATCACTTCCTTCTCTTGCATGATAGACAACGTGTCTGCTGCAGCCTCTGCCACTGTACTTTGTCAGGCATCTCCGTAATTGTCAATTAATCGTTGCTGCCTATGTGAGGCTGTATTTATGAGGTTAATAAAAACAAAAGTGTTATTTCTCAACGTAATCTCTAGGCATCTGATACAGCGACATGGCATTTATTTTATTCTTCCGGGAATGGAATTTCTTTCCAAACATGGGTAATCCTCACTTACACCAGAGGGAGCCTCATCCTATGACGAAAGTTTTCCTCTTTGCGACTTTTGCTTAAATTAGAAAATAAAAGAAGCCATACCGGTACAGGGTCAATTTGCATAGTATTTGGAAGGGAAGCTGCGCTATATCGAGGCCCAGCTAGAAATATTCTGATACTATTAATGGGTGTTGCTTCGATATCGTTAAGTACTGACACCAAGTATTCAGTAATTTTATAATATTACAAGAAGTTGGAAGTATCGAATGATGTGGAGAAAAATTAATTATTGGGAACGTAATAACTAATTGTTGCGTGAAAATCCAGTGTTACTCCCATTAAATCTTTCACTACAACTTTTATGAGAGTGACATTATACGTAGTACTCATGTACCATTATACGCAGTAATTATCTACTATACGGGAAAGACAAATGCAGTGGTAAGAACTACATGGCATGTGAAGTCTATAATGAACATAACATGTTTCAGGTACATAAAGCAATGCTCACAAATTTGGAAAACTTCTTCGAGTATTGTGATGTACGTGAATTAATGAAAGCATTTATAACAAACAGAACTTCGGAATCCCTTTCCTGTATGCATCAGCTGTAGGGCATCCCCTCTCTGCTATCTCAGTTAAGGGAGATTCACTGCGTTAAGCACACCTCGCAAGCTTAGGACAATGGGCGACCGACTGGAATTTGTATTATTGTTAAGTGCTTCCTTATAGAGACCCTTAGACTGTCAGCACTGGGGCTTAAGCATTACCAAGACGACATTACATACCATTCGGCAGTACATGTTTTTGAATTTGTGATGCCGTTGTAATGTGACTTACGCCTTGGAGACGTCTGCGTTTTATTTGTGAAAATTGCTCTTATGAGTATGTATCAGTCCAGTAGAAAATCAGAGATACTTTGTATTTGTTCTCTCCTTTTCTAAAAGGGAGACTGCCTAAGTGGCACCTCCTTGTTACCCAAGTATGGAATTGCTTCAGGAACGAGAGTGGCAAAACTGCAGTCTTGCTAATAGGAAATAATGGAGGAAATTATGGATTTGTGTATTACACAACATTTTATTGAAGGTAGGGAACATCAGGACAAGTTCATGCAGCTGACGGCTAACCATTTCTAATTAATTCAATTATTGAGATACTTGCATTTTTTTGTTTCTGTTAATAGAAAGACCTTGTATTCTATTCTATATAGTTTTGTAATTTTAATTGCAAAATAATTACAGTTATGTTACCAGTTTTACAAACTAATACAACTGTATACTGATAAAAGTTAAACATCATATATGGTATTTGCAACATTCTGTCAAGTCGTCGGGTGAAAACTACGTAAATCGTAGCAAAGTTTTCCTTCACTGTTTTAATGTTTTGGTTCCACCTTACGGGCTTCGTTATCAGCCAATACCTGTTTCATAGAAGAGCTTGTTACAAACCTTGCGCCGCGCGGGGTAGCCGCGCGGTTTAAGGCGTCTTGTCACGGTCCGCGCGACTTCCCCGTCCGAGATTCGAGTCCTCCCTCGGCATGGGTGCATGTGTTGTCCTTAGCGTAAGTTAGTTTAAGTTAGATTAAGTAGAGCGTCAGCTTAGGGACCAATGTCATCAACAGCTTGGTCCTATAAGACCTTACTACAAATTTCCTAAAAATCTTGCAATTTGCGTATCGTGTCGTTTCCCTTTATTCGTACATGGACTTTCTTCTTTAGGAAGTGGTTTGAAGTCATACTTCGACGCTGTCAAGGTGCGATAGGAGCACCATTTTTTGAAGGTACTGGCTCTTCATCTTGCTTTACCTGGTGTTCGTCCGGAGCTTCATTAGGAGTTTCTGTAGGTTGACTTTTAGTTGCTGCAGACTGAGCAGGACCATTTTGAGTTTTGATGTGGCCCGAAACAATCTATATTTTTCGCCGCACCAAAACAATACTCGTTAGACACAAAGGAATCATAAGGCTTGACCCCACACAGTTTGAACCCATAACTGCATTATCAATTTTAGATGATTTACAATGAGCAGTGCTTAATAAATGACCAGATATTCCACTTACTTTATTCGTCTTGCCCCAGTCGGCTATGTTAAAAGTAGCTGATTTTTGAAGTAGAATTAACAAGATAGAACATGAGTAAATAATGACAGTGAAATGCACACAATAAATATAACACACCAACAGAAATTAGTAGGCAGGGTAGGGCATGTTTTTGGATGTAGATATAGATGAGAATCTTAATTGGAAAATTCATATTGTGGATCTCCTAAAGCGACTAGATTTAGCACTTTTGCAAACAGAGTAATTTGAAAATACAGAAATTAGCAAGCTAACATACTTTGCATACTTTCACTCTCTGATGTCATATGGAATAATATTTTGGGGTAACTCAACACTTAGGCAAATCATATCTCCTTGACAACTCCTTCTATACCATACATGAATTCTTGAATAGGAAAAAATAAATCTATAGGTATAATATATGTATTTCGTGCCATTTAAGGGCATGTGATAGGTAGAAAAAATTTTAAGCTTATAAAGAAACTTCATTCATGTGTGCATTTCTTATGCACTTGACACGTTCCACATCATAACGGTTACCGTGAGATTGATCAATGGAACACGCAACTAACTAAAGCAAAGTACACAAAAGAAGCACTGGTGCCACCCAATAAGTAGTGCTCGATTAAGTTTAGGAATTTTTCAGTCCCTTCACGGGACACTTAGAGCAGATCCTGAGAAATTTTTCAGTTTTTATCAGAATGGTTCAAATGGCTCTGAGCACAATGGGACTTAACATCTGAGGTCATCAGTCCCTTAAAACTTAGAACTACTTAAACCTAACTAACCTAAAGACATCACACACATCCATGCCCGAGGCAGGATTCGAACCTGCGACCGTAGCAGTCGCGCGGTTCCGGACCTCTATTATGTTATAAATAAATTTTCCCATCGTACCCTACTGCCCATTACAATCATAGCACTATTTAGTAAGCTGTATGATGTCGACAGATGAAAAGACTTTACGATATAATGCTTATAAGTTGTATCCTTGGTGTGCACTATCTTTGCTACGTGCACAGGCAGTATCTTTAGTAAACGTATTTTCGCGCCAACTGACTTAGCTCCACATGTTGTCAGTGTACCTGAACTTGTATGTGTGATAAATTATTAGAACGATGGTAACATCGACAGTTCAGTATATATTTACCAACATATTACGACGTAATACGTTTCGTACTCATCTAATCTTGTGGGACTCTCACAGTCAAAAGGCTGAATTTTGATCCTACCCTTCAACGGTCTCAACGTACCCTTCAAACCCATCTTAACCAGTTCACCACTTGGTGTAACCAGTGGTTCCTCTGTTTCAACCCCTCCAAAACCCAAGCAATCATCATAGGTCGCACCACCTTCTCCTTTCATCTCCATGATTTCTACCTCACCCTTTATGGTCGCCCCATCCAGCTCACCCCCACCCTGAGATACCTTGGCCTCACCCTCAACTGACACCTCACCTGGACCCCTCACCTCCAGACCATCCAGCAGAAAGCCCATTCCCGCTTCCGCCTTCTTAAACTCCTGTCTGGCCGGACATGGGGATTGCATCCTTCTACCATCCTCCACACCTACAAATCCATCCTATCCTCTGTTATGCCAGCATTGCCTGGATCTCCGCACCCACCTGCCTTTACATGGCCCTCCAAATCCTCGAACGCCATGCCCTCCGCCTTGCCTTCTGTATCCGCCTTCCTTCCCCCACACGGCTCCTGTATGAACTCATCCCCTTCCCCCACCTCCTCCTGTTCCTCCAACATCTCCGCATCCTTTACATTGTCCGCAGGCTTGATCCCCCCTCCCATCCTCTGGTTTCCTCCTTCCTCTCCACCCCCAGCCCATTACTGCGCCTCTATCGCTGTATCCCTCCCTCTCGCCACCTCCACACCCTCCATCTCCTTCATCAGGGCAATTTCCAGAGCCTCCCCCTCCCGGATGACGAACTTCGCCGTGACATCTACCCTTCCTTTCAACTATAACCTGGCCTTGTTCCCCCTCTCCCCAGGGCCTACATTTTCCTCTCCCCTCCTTCTCCCAGAGCGGATTTTCCTCCTTCGCCCCCTGAGATCCTGCACCCTATCCTTGCCTCTTCCCTTCCCACATCCCTCCCTACCTGGCCCTCTTTGGCGCGCCCCCATCTCATCTCCCCCACTCTCTTCCCCTACCTCCCTCCCTTCTTCCGGTCTCCCTCATCACCTTGCGCCTGGCAGATCCTCCGTTTTGATCATCGTCAGTGTGCCACGTCAGTGTTGTGTTTGGTGCTGTTTCTCCTGTGCATCCAGAGGTGTGATTTTAATTGTGTACTGGCCTTGTACTTAGTGTCACTGTCGGTGTTTCTTATGTGTTACGCCATCCATCGATACTTTTATGCTCCAGTCATACTGTGCCTTGCTTTCTTTTAATTGTCCCAGTGTGTGGTTTTTTGCGTGTGCTACTTTTTTACAGTTTTTATCTCCATTTTACAGTGGCCCTTTTTTTCTGTCTGTTGTCTTCCATGATGTTCTCCCTTTTTTATATCTATGTTCACCATGTTTTCTCCTTTGTATATTTTTAAGTGTCTTCTACTGTTTGTTCTATGTCTTTCGGCTGAAGAGCAGTGCATATGCTGCTGCCAGCCCGCCCCTATGGGGAATTGAAATACAATAAAGGAAAAAAAACGACGACATGTACTCATGTCAGATAGTTTTATATTCTGACAGAATGCAAGTAATGTGCATTTATCTCCAATTTTTATAATTGAGCTACTTTCTGAATGAAAAGTTTGCTTAATTAGGTATATACACCCTGTGCTTCACTTTTGTATTTTTGTGTTTAGGTGACTTTGCAGTGTTACTTGAAAATGTCCATAAGGCCGAAATTGCAATAGTAACAATAAATATTTTTTACAGTCAACTGCGACTATGATGTCTTTTAATAAATATTATATGACTGTGAATCCCAACCATGAGAAGTTAATCAGATCCTATAAGAGTTCCGTTTTTACAGACTGAGGCATGGAATTCTAAAAATGAGACCAAATAAAATTAATAAGATGATGAAAATGATGCGACAAAGGAATAAAAACTAAAATGAAATATATTTAAACCAATTAGATAAAAATACAGTTAAACCAATTAGTTCAATAAAAAACAGAAAAATATTAAAAATTTACATCACCTGATGAAACTCGAACCCATGCCCTTCTGCACATAAGGACTGCATCTTAAACACTACATTACACCACCACTTCTGGTGCAGCTGTATATTTATTGCTTTACGGGACCAGTCGCGATGATGATCTGCTACCTCCAGAAGTTCAGCTTCATGCACTATCGTATGACGCCGGTCCATTGTACTCCGGTCTCTGTGGTGTCCATAATTGATTATGTGACGCCGAATCGCGTCTTATGCGAAAGAATCCAGTACTGTTTGGCTAATGCAGTGTATGAGAAGTGCGCATTTCGTTACCGTATTTGCGTGTGTGTGTTGTTTTTGGTGTGGTTCTCATGTCTGATGAAATGCGAAATAAGAGAGCCAGAAACAGGATTCGGGATCCAAACGCATAAAGAAAGAAAACCGGACAAGGAATCGGAAGCGAACTGACCATTTATTGGGGCAGTTTGGCAAAGGCCAACAGTTTGGGCGTGACGATGATTGGAGGAAACCAGGTCCAATGTATGAAGCGTCAACTAAGAAGTTATTTTAGACTATAGCCCGACACATGCAAGCGTCTTCATCTCTACGTAACTGCTTAACCTCTGTCTATTTGATCCTCTTCTCTGAATTGACGTCTTTGTGTCCGCCTACAGTTTTACTCCCCCCACTTTCCTCCATTACCAAATCAGCAGTTCTTTGGTGCCCAGCATGTGTCTGTCCTGTCATCCTATAACTTCTTGTAGTCAAGTTGTCCCGTTAGTTTCTTTTCTATTCAATTCGATTCAGCACCTCTCCTTATTAGTTAGTAGTCATACCAGTGTAATCCTCAGCATTCTTATGGAGCTTTGTTTAGCTTTGGAGACTTCTGTGTCCCAACACCACTGACGCGAGAAATAAACCACAGCTGTAATCTTGGATTTTCCTTTGCAAAGGAACATTTTCATTCATTTCCTTCTCCTGGTTGGTGTTTTCTTTTCCTTGTGATTCTGCGGAGAGCCTCCTCCTTTCTTAGCAGTAAATTGAATTTTGAGTTCCCTTCCGGATTTTATGCAGACCATTATTCGTTTCCACATAATGAAGGGCAACAGACAGATCCCACGTTTCTAGATTTCCTGAAAGCATTTGAGTCAGTCCTTCACTGCTGACTGTTAATGAAGGTACGAGCATATGATATGTAGGTTTCCAGATATATGAGTGGCTCGAATGTATGTTGTCCACGTCGGCGAGTCCAGTCAGAGATAAACGTATCGTCAGGAGTGTCCCAGGGAAGTGTGATAGGACCGTATTCTATATACATATTGATCTGGCGCACAGGGTGGGCAGCAACCTGCGGTTGTTTGCTGGTGATACTGTGGTGTACGTTAAGGCATCGAAGCTGAGTGACTGAAGGAAGGTACAAGAAGATTTAGATAAAATTTGTAGTTGATGTGATGATTGGCACTTAGCTCTAAATGTAGAAAAATTTAAGTTAATACGGATGAGTATGGGAAACAAGTCCATAATGATCAAGTGCAGCATTAGTAGTGTCCTGCATGACACACTCACGTCGTTTAAGTATCTGGGCGTAACGTTGCAAAGCAGTATGAAATGGAACGAGCATGTGAGAACTGTGGTAGGGAAGGCGAATGGTCGACTTCGGTGTAGTAGGAGAATATTGGGACACTTGGTTCAGATGTAAAGGAGCCGGCATATAGGATGATACTATGACCTAGTCTTGAGTACCGCTCAAGTGTTTGGGACCCTACAAGGTCGGTTAAAAGGAAGACATCGAAGCAATTGAGAGGCGGGCTGTTAGATTTTTTATCAACAGGCGGAATCAACACGCAAGTGTTACGGAAACGCTTGAAGAAAAATTGGAATCCCTTGAGGGAAGACAATGTTCTTTTCGAGGAAAGCTATTGAGAAAATTTAGAGAACCCGCTTTTGAAGCTGACTGCAGGACGATTCTACTGCCACCAACATACATTTAAGGGCCACAAAAATAAGATACGAGAAATTAGGGCTCATAAGGAGGTTTATCGACAGTCGTTTTTTGTTTTTCCTCGCTCTTTTTACGAGTAGAACAGGAAATAAAATGACTATTAGTGGTACAAGGTACCCCGTACCAAGCGCCATGTGGTGATTTGCGGAGTATGTATGTTGCTGTAGATGGAGATAATGGGTACATTCTCAGAAATTTCTTCTTCAAGGGCTGTATTTGATATAACAGACTTTTTTTCGGGAGGAATGCTATCTTTGCCTGTGCTAGTCTATCCCATATGTCCTCTTCTGTCTTCAGTAGACCACCCCATTCGATAGCTACTCTAATTCTTCCTCATCTTTACAAAGGTTAGAATCGTCGTCACTGATGTACTTTCACCTTTAATTTTGATCTCACTTCTGAACCTGTGCTTTGTTTCTTTCATTGCTTCTTTGATATATACACCAACGGTAGATGAGAAAGACTGCATCCCCGCCTTACAGGCATTTTAATCCGAGCCATTTTCTGTTGGTCCTTCCATCTCAATGTCCGTTTTGAGTTCTTGAACGTACTGAAATTTAGTAATTCCTATGGCATATATCTAACCTCCTGAGGATTTTTAACATTTTGCACCATATTACACTGTCTAATGCTTTCGCTATGCTGAGAAATCCTATTGAAGTGTCTTATATTTTATTAGGCCTTGCTTCCATTATCATTTGTAACATCAGGTCTGTCTCTATGGTACCTCTACCATTCGTAAAGCCATACCTACCGCTATCTTCCACATCCTCAATTTTCTTATCCATTCTTTCGTACATCACTCGAATCAGCAGCTTGGACGACCGATTCGTTACACTGCTGAACAGCTGAACGTGTTGATTGCCGCGGTCAGCCGTCTTCAGGCTGCTGGCCTCGGGGTGTAGCGGCAGTGGAGAGTCTGGTGCGTCGCAAGGTACACCCCAGGTGTTACATGCTTCACCCACTGTCCCTGCTGTCGAGACATCTTCGCGGGTACCGGGCGCGGTTGGGCCACCCTCTCCCCACGGGGAGTGGCGGGTTCAGCGGCGTTCGCGGCGCACGAGGCGGAGGGTAAATGTGGAGGCTGGCCGTGTGGCATCGCCCGCTCTGCCTGTGAGTGGACATGTGGCTGCTCCTTCAGCAAGGTCCGAGCAGGCACACGGGGAAAGGGGTTTATTAGTTATTGGGAGCTCCAACGTTAGGCGGGTGATGGAGCCCCTTAGGGAAATAGCGGAAAGGTCGGGGAAGAAGGCCAGTGTTCACTCTGTCTGCTTGCCGGGGGGTCTCATCCGAGATGTGGAGGAGGCCCTACCGGCGGCGATAGAGAGCACTGGGTGCATCCGACTGCAAATTGTTGCTCATGTCGGCACCAATGACTCCTGCCGTCTGGGTTCAGAGGCCATCCTCAGTTCGTACAGGCGGTTGGCGGAATTGGTGAAGGCGGAAAGCCTCGCTCGCGGGGTGGAATCAGAGCTAACTATTTGTAGTATCGTTCCCAGAACCGATCGCGGTCCTCTGGTTTGATCTGGGGTGCAAATTTCTCGACCTCCACTATCGGGTGGAGAAATGTAGGGTTCCCTGAATAGGTCAGGCATGCACTACACGCCGGAAGCGGCTACAAGGGTAGCGGAGTACGTGTGGAGTGCACATGGGGGTTTTTTAGGTTAGAGTATTCCCTCCCTAGGCCCGACAAAACGCCTCCTGAGACGCGGCAAGGTAGGAGTAGGCAAAATGCAACAGTAAATAACAATATTAATGTGCTAATAGTAAACTGCAGGAGCGTCTATAGAAAGGTCCCAGAACTGCTCACATTAATAAACGGTCACAACGCCCATGTAGTACTAGGGACAGAAAGTTGGCTGAAACCAGACGTAAACAGTAATGAAATCCTAAACTCAGATTGGAATGTATACCGCAGAGACAGACTGGACAGTGAAGGGGGAGGCGTGTTTATAGCGATAAGAAGTGCAATAGTATCGAAGGAAATTGATGGAGATCCGAAATGTGAAATGATTTGGGTGTAGGTCACGGTTAAAGCAGGCTCAGACATGGTAATTGGATGTCTCTATAGGCCCCCTGGCTCAGCAGCTGTTGTGGCTGAGCATCTGAAGGATAATTTGGAAAATATTTCGAGTAGATTTCCCCACCGTGTTATAGTTCTGGGTGGAGATTTTAATTTGCCGGATATAGACTGGGAGACTCAAACGTTCATAACGGGTGGCAGGGACAAAGAATCCAGTGAAATTTTTTTAAGTGCTTTATCTGAAAACTACCTTGAGCAGTTAAACAGAGAACCGACTCTTGGCGATAACATATTAGACCTTCAGGTGACAAACAGACCCGAACTATTTGAAACAGTTAACGCAGAACAGGGAATCAGCGATCATAAAGCGGTTACGGCATCGCTGATTTCAGCCGTAAATAGAAACATTAAAAAAGGTAGGAAGATTTTTCTGTTTAGCAAAAGTGACAAAAAGCAGATTTCAGAGTACCTGACGGCTCAACACAAAAGTTTTGTCTCAAGTACAGATAGTGTTGAGGATCAGTGGACAAAGTTCAAAACCATCGTACAATATGCGTTAGATGAGTATGTGCCAAGCAAGATCGTAAGAGGTGGAAAAGAGCCACCGTGGTACAACAACCGAGTTAGAAAACTGCTGCGGAAGCAAAGGGAACTACACAGCAAACAAAACATAGCCAAAGCCTTGCAGACAAACAAAAATTACGCGAAGCGAAATGTAGTGTGAGGAGGGCTATGCGAGAGGCGTTCAATGAATTCGAAAGTAAAGTTCTATGTACTGACTTGGCAGAAAATCCTAAGAAATTTTGGTCTTACGTCAAAGCGGTAGGTGGATCAAAACAAAATGTCCAGACACTCTGTGACCAAAATGGTACTGAAACAGAGGATGACAGACTAAAGGCCGAAATACTAAATGTCTTTTTCCAAAGCTTTTTCACAGAGGAAGACTGCACTGCAGTTCCTTCTCTAGATTGTCGCACAGATGACAAAATGGTAGATATCGAAATAGACGACAGAGGGATAGAGAAACAATTAAAATCGCTCAAAAGAGGAAAGGCCGCTGGACCTGATGGGATACCAGTTCGATTTTACACAGAGTACACGAAGTAACTTCCCCCCCCCCCCCCCCCCTTCTTGCAGCGGTGTACCGTAGGTCTCTAGAAGAGCGTAGCGTTCCAAAGGATTGGAAAAGGGCACAGGTCATCCCCGTTTTCAAGAAGGGACGTCGAACAGATGTGCAAAACTATAGACCTATATCTCTAACGTCGATCAGTTGTAGAATTTTTGAACACGTATTATGTTCGAGTATAATGACTTTTCTGGAGACTAGAAATCTACTCTGTAGGAATCAGCATGGGTTTCTAAAAAGACGGTCATGTGAAACCCAGCTCGCGCTATTCGTCCACATGACTCAGAGGGCCATAGACACGGGTTCACAGGTAGATGCCGTGTTTCTTGACTTCCGCGAGGCGTTCGATACAGTTCCCCACAGTCGTTTAATGAACAAAGTAAGAGCATATGGACTATCAGACCAATTGTGTGATTGGATTGAGGAGTTCCTAGATAACAGAACGCAGCATGTCATTCTCAATGGAGAGAAGTCTTCCGAAGTAAGAGTGATTTCAGGTGTGCCGCAGGGGAGTGTCATAGGACCGTTGCTATTCACAATATACATAAATGACCTGGTGGATGACATCGGAAGTTCACTGAGGCTTTTTGCAGATGATGCTGTGGTGTATCGAGAGGTTGTAACAATGGAAAATTGTACTGAAATGCAGGAGGATCTGCAGCGAATTGACGCATGGTGCAGGGAATGGCAATTGAATCTCAATGAAGACAAGTGTAATGTGCTGCGAATACATAGAAAGATAGATCCCCTATCATTTAGCTACAAAATAGCAGGTCAGCAACTGGAAGCAGTTAATTCCATAAATTATCTAGGAGTACGCATTAGGAGTGATTTAAAATGGAATGATCATATAAAGTTGATCGTCGGTAAAGCAGATGCCAGACTGAGATTCATTAGAAGAATCCTAAGGAAATGCAATCCGAAAACAAAGGAAGTAGGTTACAGTACGCTTGTTCGCCCACTGCTTGAATACTGCTCAGCAGTGTGGGATCCGTACCAGATAGGGTTGATAGAAGAGATAGAGAAGATCCAACGGAGAGCAGTGCGCTTCGTTGCAGGATCTTTTAGTAATCGCGAAAGTGTTACGGAGATGATAGATAAACTCCAGTGGAAAACTCTGCAGGAGAGACTCTCAGTAGCTCGGTACGGGCTTTTGTTAAAGTTTCGAGAACATACCGTCACCGAAGAGTCAAGCTCCCTCCTACGTATATCTCGCGAAAAGATCATGAGGATAAAATCAGAGAGATTAGAGCCCACACAGAAGCATACCGACAATACTTCTTTCCACGAACAATACGAGACTGGAATAGAAGGGAGAACCGATAGAGGTACTCAGGGTATCCTCCGCCACACACCATCAGGTGGCTTGCGGAGTATGGATGTAGATGTAGATGTAGATGGTCACCGGGGCTCAAGCAACACCACCTACACTACAGGCCTGCGCGCACACTTGTGACGTCACAGACTGATGGCCGGGTCTGTATTTGGAACGCTGCTGTTAAGCACTCAGCAGCTGTACGAACTTTACGAGTCTTAGAACTGAAACTGCATAGGGATTCTCGTGATTTCTTCTTGTACATGGCCTTGTAATGAAAATACGAAAATTTATATCATTGCGTAAAGTAACTAAACAAAATTGCTCTATGTTATTTCAATATATAAAATTATTTTGACGATTTCCCTTAAATACGCGTTTCTAGGCTTGAATACAAACTGTAATTTTAAATTCTGTATTTTACCTCAGGAGCTACTTTTTCTTGCAGTAAAAAATCGGCAATATGCAACAACAAGCAGATGTTTCCGGTTTTAAATAAAGCAGCTGAAGAAAAGTTGACTTTATGCCCCCCTGTTAACTGAGATATATTTGAAATTTTGTTTTCACTTTCGTATTGCTCTGCAGACTTCACACTCTCACTTATCGCTTTCTGAAGTTGTTCTGCTTCCAGACGCATCCGCTTTTCATCAGGCGATTCCCGGAAAGCCAGTTGCGATGACAAGTAGGAAGGACAACCAGGAAATATCGATGGAACACAACCATCTTTTATCCTCGGTCGTTCAAGATTTACAGTTAAAATCCGTCCTGTCTTCTCATCAAAGCAGTTAGCTGTCCATACAATACTTTCCGGTTGGAAATGTCTGTGACAGATCTTTAATAGCACAACACTAATTAATATAACTATTTTGCGTGACAATAGTTGCAAATATGAGACACATTTCACGGCGAGATTCGTATTACCCTCGCAGCAATGGTCCAGAATTAAGAAACAGATGACATTGGTACATGACACATAACTGTTTTTAAAAACAATTGGTAAAGGTGGTGCAATAGAAACAAATAACACGCTATAAATTTTTCGTCATTTACTTACCCTTGAATGATGCGTAGGCACAAATTCCTGTCTAGGAATAGCTGCAATCCAACGATTTCTCAGCTTCACACGTTTGGCAAATCGAGACATGTGCACTTTCATGCCTTTTTGGGATGTATAGTTTCCCTGGCAAAAGGGAACGCAGCACTTGTATCCCATACTTCGAACTGTAGGCGAATACTCTACTAAATATATATCACTTTCACGTGGCACACACTTTCAACACAGCACACACGCCAACAGCACTGCCAACTAAAGATGGCCAACAGTTTGTGACGTCACATATCAATATGGCCGCTGTACGTAGGCCTTGTATCTAGAAGGCTTTGGCTCAAGTCGAAGCGGGACTCATCACTGAAGACTATTCTACTCCAGCAAATGGGATTTGAGGCCGAAGACGTGACTGGAGGCGCCTCGTATAGCGGTGGCATGGCAACCTGACTAAAGCCCGCCATACGCCCAACAGAGTGATGGTCTGTGGTGCCATTACTTTTCATAGCAGCATGGTTGTCATCAGTGGCACCCTTGCATCACAGCGGTACGTCGATGGTGTTCTACGCCCTGTTTTGTTGCCCTTCATCGCAAGCCATCCTGGGCTTACATTTCAGCAAGATAATGCCCGCCCACACACGGCGAAAGTTTCTACTGCTTGTCTTCGTGCTTGCCAAATCCTACATTGGCCAGCAAGGTCGCTGGATCTCTTCCCAGTTGAAAACGTTTGTAGCATTATGGGCATGACCTCCAATCCAAATACAAAAGAAAATAGGAATTCCAGAGAAATTTTAACCGAGCACCAAGATCCCCGCAGATACAAATAATCGCATACCAACGAACAAAAATGTTCAAATGTGTGTGAACTCCTACGGGACCAAACTGCTTAGGTCATCGGTCCCTAGACTTACACACTACTTAAACTAACTTATGCTAAGAACAACACACACACCCATACCCGAGGGAGGACTCGAACCTCCGGCGGGAGACAACGAACATTCGAGCACTGGTTCTCTCCTGAGTTATTACACTGAGGTGACAAAAGTCATGGGATAGTGATATGCAAGTATAAAGATGGCGGTAGTAGCGCGCACGTGAGGTATACGTAAAAGTGTAGTGCATTTGCGGAGCTGTCATTTGTACTCAGGCGATTCAGATGAAAAGATTTCCGACGTGGCCATAGGCGCACGACGGGAATTAACAGACTCTGTACGTGGAATGGTGGTGGTGGTGGTTAATGTTTAACGTCCCGTCGACAACGAGGTCGTTAGAGACGGAGCGCAAGCTCGGGTTAGGGAAGGATTGGGAAGGAAATCGGCCGTGCCCTTTCAAAGGAACCATCCCGGCATTTGCCTGAAGCGATTTAGGGAAATCACGGAAAACCTAAATCAGGATGGCCGGAGACGGGATTGAACCGTCGTCCTCCCGAATGCGAGTCCAGTGTGTTAACCACTGCGTGGAATGGTAGTTGGAGCTAGATGCATGGGACATTTCATTTCCTCGTTGGGGAAACCAATATTCTGAGATCCACCGTGTGCCAAGAATACCAGACTTCAGGCATTACATCTAACCGCGGACAACGCAGAGTTGTCATTGCCAACAGACAAGAAATATTGCGTGAAATAATCGCAGAAATCAATGTGGAACGTACGACGAACATATGCGTTTGGCCAGTGAGGCGAAATTTGGGCGTTAGCGGGCTATGGCAGCAGACGACTTACGCGAGTGCCTTTGCTAAACAGCACGACGTCGCCTGTGGTGCCTTTCTTGGGCTCTTGACCATATCCGTTCGACCCTAGATGAAAACCGTGGCCTGGTCAGATGAGTCCCGATACCACCTTGTAAGAGCTGATGGTAGGATTCGAGTGTGGCACAGGCCCCACGAAACCATGGACCAGAATTTTCAACAAGGCACTGTGCAAGCTGGTAGTGGCTCCATAATGGTGTGGGCTGTGTTTAGATGGAAAGAACGGGGACCCCTGGCACAATGCTTATTGTCATCTACTTGGAGACAATGCGCAGTGTCCTCGAGTCACAACGTTTGCGACTGGTTTGAAGAGCATTCTCGGCAATTCGATTGAATGATTTGGCCCCCCAGATCGCCCGACACGAATCCCATCGAACATTTATGCGACATAATCGAGAGGTCAGTTCGTGCACAAAATGCTGCACTGGCAACACATCCACAATTTTGGGTGGCCATTGAGGCACCATGGCCCAATATTTCTCCAGGGGACTTCCAACGACTTGTTGAGTCCGTGTCACGTCGAGCTGCTGTACTATGCCGAGCAAAAGCAGGTCCGACACGACGCTAGGAGGTATCCCATGACTTTTTCTCTTAGTATATACTGTAATGCGATAAAAATATCAAGCACATTTCGCGCTCCCTTGGTTCCACACCAAAAATTTACAATTGTTTCCATTCTGGTTAATAATGTGACAAGTAGGCAATCAACAAATACAGAAATGATATTAGTTAAACGACTAGATTATAGAGCAGTTACAAAGGTCAGAATTCTGATGTACATCAACTAAGTCTATATAGCATACAAATTATCCTAATCATTATTTTTCAGTATCAGGATCACATTTCACTATGATAGAGGTATATTCAAAAAGATCAGTAGACGTTACGTGTGAAAAGCAGTGCTATAACAACATAACCAGTTCTCAAACAGCTCAAAACTTTGTATACATTTCTTTTTCTCTAGCTCAACATTACTGAAGACAGCAAAGGATCTGGAAGAGCAGTTGAACGGAATCGGCAGCGTCTTGAAAGGAGGATATAAGATGAACATCAACAAAAGCAAAACGAGGATAAGGGAATGTAGTCGAATTAAATCAGGTGATGCTCAGGGAATTATATTAGCAAATGAGACACATAAAGTGGTAGATGAGTTTTGCTAGTTGGGGAGAAAAATAACTGATGACGGTCGAAGTAGAGAGGATATAAAATGTAGACTGGAAATTCCAAGGAAAGTGTTTCTGAAGAAGAGAAATTTGTTAACATCAAGTGTAGATTTAAGTGTCATTAAGTCTTTTCTGAAAGTATTTGTGTGGAGTCTAGCCCTGTATGGAAGTGAAACATGGACGATAAATAGTTTAGGCAAGAAGAGAATAGAAGCTTTCGAAATGTGGTGCTACAGGAGAATGCTGAAGATTAGATGGGTAGATCACATAACTAATGAGAAGGTGCTGAATAGAATTGGGGAGAAGAGAAATTTGTGGCACAACTTGACTAGAAGAAGGGATCGGTTGATAGTACATGTTCTGAGGCATCAAGGGATCACCAATTTAGTATTGGAGGACAGTGTGGAGGGTAAAAATCGTAAAGGGAGACCAAGAGATGAATACAATAAGCAGATTCAGAAGGATGTAGGTTGCAGTAGGTACTTGGAGATGTAAAAGCTTGCACAGGATAGAGTAGCATGGAGCCTGCATCAAACCAGTCTCTGGACTGAAGACCACAACAACAACAGTATCCGACATATACCTCTTTCAAGCATATTTCCAAAATCTCTGCAGTTATGATACCTCAACTGTTGTTTAACACAAACATTGATCAGCCAAAGCAAGAGAGTTATTATTATAGGTATAACTGCAGTTCAGTGCATACATTAAGAAAATGTAACTATTTATTAAACTGGAACCTAATTAGTTACCAACTGGTTGCCTAATGTGGTACAGCATCTCACAACTGCACATTAAACAGTGTGTCGTTAAACAAGTTACAATCAAATCCGAAGAAAATAAGAATTTTTGCATCTTCGGCAAACAGCATGACTTCAATTTCAAGTACATTAACCATCATGACATAAAGATACTTTGTATTTTTTATTTTTTATGTATGTAATGTAAGACAGTTGTACCCGTGGTCTAGAGGTAGCGTCTTTGATTCATAATCAAAACGTCTTCGGTCCCGGGTTCGATCACCGCCACTGCCTAAATTTTGATAAATAATCAGCATTGGCGGCCGAAGACTTCCGGCGTAAGAAGTCAGCCTCATTCTGCCAACGGCCTTGTCAAAGAGGGCGGAGGAGCGGATAGAGGTTCAGGGCACTCTCTTGTCCTAGGGGTGGGAAATTGCCGCTAAAGGCGGAAGAATCAGCAATGATCAACGACATGAGGATGCAGAAGGCAATGGAAACCACTGCATTAAAGACGCGTAACGTGTATCCACAGGACATGTGGCCTGTAATTGAAGAAGTGTCATGATGATCTCTCAATTGGCAAAAGATTCCGGAATAGTCCCCCATTCGGATCTTCGGGAGGGGACTGCCAAGGGGGAGGTTACCATGAGAAAAAGATTGAATAATCAACGAAAGGATAACGTTCTACGAGTCGGGGCGTGGAATGTCAGAAGCTTGAACGTGGTAGGGAAACTAGAAAATGTGAAAAGGGAAATGCAAAGGCTCAATCTAGATATAGTAGGGGTCAGTGAAGTGAAGTGGAAGGAAGACAAGGATTTCTGGTCAGATGAGTATCGTGTAATATCAACAGCAGCAGAAAATGGTATAACAGGTGTAGGATTCGTTATGAATAGGAAGGTAGGGCAGAGGGTGTGTTACTGTGAACAGTTCAGTGACTGGGTTGTTCTAATCAGAATCGACAGCAGACCAACACCGACAACGATAGTTCAGGTATACATGCCGACGTCGCAAGCTGAAGATGAACAGATAGAGAAAGTGTATGGGGATATTGAAAGGGTAATGGAGTATGTAAAGTGGGACGAAAATCTAATAGTGATGGGCGACTGGAATGCAGTTGTAGGGGAAGGAGTAGAAGAAAAGGTTACAGGAGAATATGGGCTTGGGACGAGGAATGAAAGAGGAGAAAGACTAATTGAGTTCTGTAACAAGTTTCAGCTAGTAATAGTGAATACCATGTTCAAGAATCACAAGAGGAGGAGGTATACTTGGAAAAGGCCGGAAGATACGGGAAGATTTCAATTAGATTACATCATGGTCAGACAGAGATTCCGAAATCAGATACTGGATTGTAAGGCGTACCCAGGAGCAGATATAGACTCAGATCACAATATAGTAGTGATGAAGAGTAGGCTGAAGTTCAAGACATTAGTCAGGAAGAATCAATACGCAAAGAAGTGGGATACGGAAGTACTAAGGAATGACGATATACGTTTGAAGTTCCCTAACGCTATAGATACAGCAATAAGGAATAGCGCAGTAGGCAGTGCTGTTGAAGAGGAATGGACATCTCAAAAAAGGGCCATCACAGAAGTTGGGAAGGAAAACATAGGTACAAAGAAGGTAGATGCGAAGAAACCATGGGTAACAGAAGAAATACTTCAGTTGATTGATGAAAGGAGGAAGTACAAACATGTTCCGGGAAAATCAGGAATACAGAAATACAAGTCGCTGAGGAATGAAATAAATAGGAAGTGCAGGGAAGCTAAGACGAAATGGCTCCAGGAAAAATGTGAAGACATTGAAAAAGATATGATTGTCGGAAGGACAGACTCAGCATACAGGAAAGTCAAAACAACCTTTGGTGACATTAAAAGCAACGGTGGTAACATTAAGAGTGCAACGGGAATTCCACTGTTAAATGCAGAGGAGAGAGCAGATAGGTGGAAAGAATGCATTGAAAGCCTCTATGAGGGTGAAGATTTGTCTGATGTGATAGAAGAAGAAACAGGAGTCGATTTAGAAGAGATAGGGGATCCAGTATTAGAATCGGAATTTAAAAGAGCTTTGGAGGACTTACGGTCAAATAAGGCAGAAGGGATAGATAACATTCCATCAGAATTTCTAAAATCATTGGGGGAAGTGGCAACAAAACGACTATTCACGTTGGTGTGTAGAATATATGAGTCTGGCGATATACCATCTGACTTTAGGAAAAGCATCATCCACACAATTCCGAAGACGGCAAGAGCTGACAAGTGCGAGAATTATCGCACAATCAGCTTAACAACTCATGCATCGAAGCTGCTTACAAGAATAATATACAGAAGAATGGAAAAGAAAATTGAGAATGCGTTAGGTGAAGACCAGTTTGGCTTTAGGAAAAGTAAAGGGACGAGAGAGGCAATTCTGACGTTACGGCTAATAATGGAAGCAAGGCTAAAGAAAAATCAAGACACTTTCATAGGATTTGTCGACCTGGAAAAAGCGTTTGACAATATAAAATGGAGCAAGCTGTTCGAGATTCTGAAAAAAAGTAGGGGTAAGCTATAGGGAGAGACGGGTCATATACAATATGTACAACAACCAAGAGGGAATAATAAGAGTGGACGATCAAGAACGAAGTGCTCGTATTAAGAAGGGTGTAAGACAAGGCTGTAGCCTTTCGCCCCTACTCTTCAACCTGCACATCGAGGAAGCAATGATGGAAATAGAAGAAAGGTTCAGGGGTGGAATTAAAATACAAGGTGAAAGGATATCAATGATACGATTCGCTGTTGACATTGCTACCCTGAGTGAAAGTGAAGAAGAATTAAATGATCTGCTGAACGGAATGAACATTCTAATGAGTACACAATATGGTCTGAGAGTAAATCGGAGAAAGACGAAGGTAATTAGAAGTAGTAGAAATGAGAACAGCGAGAAACTTAACATCAGGATTGATGCTCACGAAGTCAATGAAGTTAAGGAATTCTGCTACCTAGGCAGTAAAATAACCAATGACGGACAGAGCAAGGAGGACATCAAAAGCAGACTCGCTATGGCAAAAAAGGCATTTCTGGCCAAGAGAAGTCTACTAATATCAAATACCGGCCTTAATTTGAGGAAGAAATTTCTGAGGATGTACGTCTGGAGTACAGCATTGTATGGTAGTGAAACATGGACTGTGGGAAAACCGGAACAGAAGAGAATCGAAGCATTTGGGATGTGGTGCTATAGACGAATGTTGAAAATTAGGTGGACTGATAAGGTAAGGAATGAGGAGGTTCTACGCAGAATCGGAGAGGAAATGAATATGTCGAAAACACTGATAAGGAGAAGGGACAGGATGGTGGGACATCTGCTAAGACATGAGGGAATGACTTCCATGGTACTAGAGGGAGCTGTAGACGGCAAAAACTGTATAGGAAGACAGAGATTGGAATACGTCAAGCAAATAATTGAGGACGTAGGTTGCAAGTGCTACTCTGAGATGAAGAGGTTAGCACAGGAAAGGAATTCGTGGCGAGCCGCATCAAACCAGTCAGTAGACTGATGACCAAAAACAAAAAAAAAAACAAAAAATGTAAGACAGTCAGAGAATATGGTATTTGAAGCTCAAAACAAAACATTTTGAAATGAAGAAATACAGTGTGTCCGAAAAGACTTTCCCTGATTACATAAATTGATAACTCAGGCTAGAAGTAAGATACAAATATGAAACTTGTGTCGAATTGTTTACAACTATCAATTATTTTTTCTGTTTTAGGTTCGCAGTACGTAAGTAGTGGATGAGGTGCAGTGCCCAAGGAGCCATCTTAACCAATCAGGAGAAGGCACAGTGTGTCCTGTGGTACCATGAGACACGATCACCAACCACAGTGCAGAGACTCTTCCAGACAGCATTTGGAAGGAATCCACCTGATGTCAAGAGCATTAAAGCCTGGTATGAGTTCAAGAACACAGGATCGGTTGCTGACCTTCCGAGGTCTGGTCGACTAAGAACCTCAGCAGACAGGGTGGAAGTTGTAAGGCAGTCTTTTCTGTGAAGTCCGAAGAAATCGGTGCGCAGGGCCTCACGTGAATTACGGATGCCAAAAAGCTCTCTCCATGACTTTTACACAAACGTCTATTGTTTCGTGCATACAAGGTGCAAATCGTTCAGGCCTTGTATCCCAATGACAGTACACGTCGATATGACTTTGCGCTCGAAATGCTATCACGTATTGAGGACGATGATGGTTATCTCAGACGAATTGCCTTTTCCGACGAAGCAACCTTTTTTGTAAGTGGAGTAGTGAATCGCCATAATGTGCGAATTTGGGACTCACAACCCCCTGGAGAAGTCATGGAGTACACCAGAGGCAGTCCAAAGGTGAATGTTTGGTGCGCGCTATTGCACGATCGAATTATCGGGCCATTCTTCTTCGCTGAGGCTACCATCACATCTGCAGTGTATCTGGACATGTTGCAACTGTATGCTGTTCCTCAGCTTCTTCAGCATCACCCCGATGTCTTGTTTCAGCAAGACGGTGCACCGCCTCACTGGGGTTTGGACGTCCGTGACTATCTCGATATGACCTGTCCTGGGCGATGGATTGGTCGTGACTTAGACTTCTTTTTATGGGGTTATGTCAGGGACGAGGTCTACCGAACACGTGTACCAGATCTTGAAACCCTGCGGCAACGGATAACCACAGTCGTTGAATCGATCCCTCCAGTGATGTTGGCTAATTTGTGGACGGAAATTGAATATCGCCTAGATGTGCTACGTGCTACCAAGGGTGCTCATGTGGAAGTTTACTGATGTGTGAAAAAAACTTCGATAGTTGTAAACAATTAGGCACCAGTTTCATATTTGTATCTTACTTCTAGCCTGAGTTATCAATTTATGTAATCAGGGAAAGACTTTTTTGACACCCTGTACAGGTTGAAGATTAATCAGCCGAAATAAGACACTAGCAAACATTTGCGAATTGATGTTTTATGTTTCAACACAACACTTTGAGCAATGCTCACTTTCATTAACAGGTGTTCATAGCAGCTGAGTGTGACTCTTCTGCTGAAGATGCCAGCGAGCATGGCGGGCGTCTATTGTCGCATAGTAGCCAGCAGCGCAGCTGAAGGTTGCAGCCTGCATGCAGCCCTTCTGCGTGCGAGTCGCCATCGAGGCAGCAGGTGATGGCACATCGAAACATAGCCGCAGATCCACGCTTTCAGAATGCTGTCAGACGATGCAGGTGGAAGGAGGAACTGCATTATGTCATAGCCTCTTCCCACTGTTGTCTCAGCAGCTCCTCAGAAACGTAAATATCAAAGTGTCTCAGTGTGCGACAAGAAATCAAAACATGCGCAGCGCATACACTCCTATATTTGTAGGTTTTGCAGTTGTGAAACGCCAAAGGAAGGAAAATTCCACTTTTCTCTAAAATTACAGTCGACACGATGCTAGTATAACACATACACAGCATGTTAACACAAAAAATACGAAATTACTGAATAAATCACTGTTCATCAACATTTGACAGTTCAGTTATTTGTGAGTGCCCCTCAGTCTTCTTGCCGCCAAATAACAAGCACAAGCACATCGTCGTCGATCTGCTCGGCAAAGTAACAGAAACAATTAAGAAAAATATGCATGATATGCATGCTTAGCACGTTTTACAGCAGTCCTCTTCTGGTGCATAGCACACACTGAGATGCATTGTGGAGAATGATTGCCGCAGTTGTTTGTCGTGGACTCTTCACGGCAGACTTCTTCACTGTGCTATACAATGAACCGCGCCCACATTTAGATTTGATTCAAGAAAGGTAGGAAATTAAAAGCTGAGTCATCTGCTGCAATGATGAAAGAACATACTGTACATAAACAAAGCAAAGTTGCTGATGTATGTAACTTTACCGCTTATCAAATGGTTCAAATGGCTCTGAGCACTATGGGACTTAACATCTTAGGTCATCAGTCCCCTAGAACTTAGAACTACTTAAACCTAACTAACCTAAGGGCATCACACACATCCATGCCCGAGGCAGGATTCGAACCTGCGACCGTAGCAGTCCCGCGGTTCCGGACTGCAGCGCCTAGGACCGCAAGACCACCGCGGCCGGCTACCGCTTATCCCCTTCTCTCTCTCTGAGTGAACTTCCCTAAAACTATCACATCTTCTCAGAAATGATAACCAAACACACTAATTTCTACCTTAAACTCGTGTGATGTGCAAAATTCTGACTGTACTGACTTTATATGATTTGCTCAACACTGGCTACAAATTGGAACTAACTGTTTCTATAAAAATGCACTGCTATCCTGAATGCAAAAAGGTGGAAATTTAAGGAAATGGGACCTAGATAAACTGACTAAACCAGAAGTTGTACAGAGTTTCAGGGAGAGCATATGGGAACAATTGACAGGAATGGGAGAAAGAAATACAGTAGAAGAAGAATGGGTAGCTTTGAGAGATGAAGTAGTGAAGGCAGCAGAGGACATAGTAGGTAAAAAGACGAGGGCTAGTAGAAATCCTTAGGTAACAGAAGAAATATTGAATGTAATTGATGAAAGGAGAAAATATAAAAATGCATTTAATGAAGCAGGCAAAAAGGAATACAAACGTCTCAAAAATGAGATCCACAGGAATGCAAAATGGCTAAGCAGGTATGACTAGGACAAATGTAAGGATGTAGAGGCATATCTCACTAGGGGTAAGATAGATACTGCCTACAGGAAAGTTAAAGAGACCTTTGGAGAGAACAGAACCACTTGTATGAATATCAATAGCTCAGATGGAAACCCAGTTCTAAGCACAGAAGGGAAAGCAGAAAGGTGGAAGGGGTATATAGAGGGTCTATACAAGGGCGATGTACTTGAGGACAATATTATGGAAATGGAAAAGGATGTAGATGAAGATGAAATGGGAGGTACGATACTGCGTGAAGAGTTTGACAGAGCAGTGAAAGACCTGAGTCGAAACAAGGTCCCGGGAGTAGACAACATTCCATTAGAACTACTAACGGCCTTGGGAGAGCCATTCCTGACAAAACTCTTACCATCTGGTGAGCAAGATTTATGACACAGGCGAAATACCCTCAGACTTCAAGAAGAATATAATAATTCCAATCCCAAAGAAAGCAGGTGTCGACAAATGTGAAAGTTACCGAACTATCAGTTTAATAAGTCACAGTTGCAAAATGCTAACGCGAATTCTTTACAGACGAATGGAAAAACTGGTAGAAGACGACCTCGGAGAAGAGCAGTTTGGATTCCATAGAAATACTGGAACACGTGAGGCAATACTGACTACGTCTTATCTTAGAAGGAAGATAAAGAAAGGCAAACCTATATTTCTAGCATTTGTAGACTTAGAGAAAGCTTTTTACAATGTTGACTGCAATACTCTCTTTCAAATTCTAAAGGTGGCAGGGGTAAAATACAGGGATAGAAAGGCTATTTACAATTTGTACAGAAACCAGATGGCAGTTATAAGAGTCGAGGAACATGAAAGGGAAGCAGCGGTTGGGAAGGGAGTGAGACAGGGTTGTAGCCTCTCCCCGATGTTATTCAATCTGTATATTGAGCAAGCAGTAAAGGAAACAAAAGAAAAATTCAGAGTAGGTATTGAAATCCACGGAGAAGAAATAAAAACTTTGAGGTTCGCCGATGACATTGTAATTTTGTCAGAGACAGCAAAGGACTTGGAACAGCAGTTGAACGGAATGGACAGTGTCTTGAAAGGAGGCTATAAGATGAACATCAACAAAAGCAAATCGAGGATAATGGAATGTAGTCGAATTAAGTCGGGTGATGCTGAGGGTATTAGAGTAGGAAATGAGACACTTAAAGTAGTAAAGGGGTTTTGCTATTTGGGGAACAAAATAACTGATGATGGTCGAAGTAGAGAGGATATAAAATGTAGACTGGCAATAGCAAGGAAAGCGTTTCTGAAGAAGAGAAATTTGCTAACATCGAGTATAGATTTAAGTGTCAGGAAGTCGTTTCTGAAAGTATTTGTATGGAGTGTAGCCATGTATGGAAGTGAAACATGGACGATAAACAGTTTGGACAAGAAGAGAATAGAAGCTTTCGAAATGTGGTGCTACAGAAGAATGCTGAAGATTAGATGGGTAGACCACATAACTAATGAGGAGGTATTGAGTAGAATTGGAGAGAAGAGGAGTTTGTGGCACAACTTGACTAGAAGCAGGGATCGGTTGGTAGGGCACGTTCTGAGGCATCAAGGGATCACCAATTTGGTACTGGAGGGCAGCGTGGAGGGTAAAAATCGTAGAGGGAGACCAAGAGATCAATACACTAAGCAGATTCAGAAGGATGTAGGCTGCAGTAGGTATTGGAAGATGAAGAAGGTTGCACAGGATAGAGTAGCATGCAGAGCTGCATCAAACCAGTCTCAGGACGAAGACCACAACAACAACATCCTGAATGTGACCTGACTTCTGCAATAAATGCGCAACTGAAAATACAAAGAAATTCCTGTCCCTAAACTGTAATTTCACTTACCTCGTGTTTTGACAAACATTTTTGCAGATTTCTCGAAAGCACCGCACAACGTACAGCAGCAAAGCAACATTAAAAACTAGGACTGAAAATTCCACAGCACGAAATGCAATGTGCTTTGTACATAATATACTGAATGAAGGACGGCAATTTTAACTGGTAAGAAATCTCTTCTGACAAAATTCAAATGAAACTCTATGTTCAAAGGCAATGCTTTAAAAGTTAACTGACAGTTCACAACAGAATTTACGTAATATGACTTTATTTAAACTTTGAGCAAGGGGAATCTCATCTTTCTGTCAGAGCAATACATATAACAATCCTACTATCTGAGCTTCGTTACTACGAAACAATGTTACACGCTTATCTCAGTCTTTCAGTATTTAAGAAAAACTCACAAGTAATCTCTTTAGCTTCTCTCTACATAATTGCATCAGAAAGATTCATACTCCAATTCCATCAATCTCATATCATAGTTGAAAAGAAAATTTTCTGACCATTCGTCAAAATACATCTGCCACTCAATGCTGCTGAACTTTTTTTTTCATTTTTAGAGTACATGTAACTTTGCTGGCGCTCTCAGGCAGAGGCGGTGAAGGAACACAAAGATATTGTAGCTATAGTCAAACATTACTCAGCTACATAGTTTTGCTCTGTGTGAGCTATGCATATCGATATTTACATAGGAAACAATTTAGGGAATGACCAAATTAATGTGCATATCTCACAAGTAGTTTTTCAGAAAACGTTTTGCTTGTAGTATAAAAAATACAACACCACGTATTTTGGATTCGCATGGTTTTTCGCTATGAAATTGTTCTCAAACGACTGCAAGGAAACTGTTGGTTAATAATATTTGATTATTTCAAATAGTAAGTCTTAGAACACAGCCTGATGATGAGGTGGTTAGCCGGCCGCGGTGGCCGTGCGGTTCTAGGCGCTCCAGTGCGGAGCCGCGCTGTTGCTACGGTCGCAGGTTCGAATCCTGCCTCGGGCATGGGTGTATGTGATGTCCTTGGGTTAGTTAGGTTTAAGTAGTTCTAAGTTCTAGGGGACTGATGACCACAGCAGTTGAGTCCCATAGTGCTCAGAGCCATTTGAACCATTTGAGGTGGTTATCTTTTCGTTACTGCTCATATCAGTTATGATACGTCGAAGTTGAGTGACTCATTGCCCATTGTTCGAAGCATCTGCAATTACTTAACAGTGCATACTGCGAGTCTGAGGGAAGGAGAAAGTTTCAGTTTGAAACTGTCGTCATATTTCGAAATGCATATATCTACACCACTGAGAGGTGAATGCTAGTTAAAAGGCAGAGTGCAACATCTTTTAGGTTTCCAGCTACACACTCTCCCGCTCGACAACCACACCAAATGCAAGTCAGATCCCACTTGAGCAGCGTTCTGAGGTAACGCTGCTCTCTCGAGTTACTGCGGCTGTTCGCTAGGTGGTAATGACGTCGTTTTCACACCTTAACTTTAATTCATCGTAATTTAGACAATTTATACAAAATATTTATTGATCAATGTATTTTTTAGTCAAAAGCCGATCCAAATCACTATAGCAGTTCCTGAGATGAGCCTGCATCTACTGGCAGGTGGAATCAAGCAAGCAAGCAAGCATGCAAGAGATAGATTTTAATAAATTTCTCTTATTCAGACAACACTTTGTCGCACTGTCAATCCACATGTTACATTGTCTTTACTTCAACCATCACCATGTACACTACTGGCCATTAAAATTGCTACACCAAGAAGAAATGCAGATGATAAACGGGTATTCATTGGACAAATATATTATACCAGAACTGACATGTGATTACGCAATTTGGGTGCATGGATCCTGAGAAATCAGTACCCAGAACAACCACCTCTGGCCGTAATAACGGCCTTGAGACGCCTGGGCATTGAGTCAAACAGAGCTTGGATGGCGTGTACAGGTACAGCTGCCTATGCAGCTTCAACACCATACCACAGTTCATCAAGAGTAGTGACTGGCGTATTGTGACGAGCCAGCTGCTCAGCCACCACTGACGAGACGTTTTCAGTTGGTGAGAGATCTGGAGAATGTGCTGGCCAGGGCAGCAGTCGAACATTTTCTGTATCCAGAAAGGCCCGCTGAAACGTATGGTTTCGCAGGGATCGAATGAAGTATAGAGCCACGGATCGTAACACATCTGAAATGTAACATCCACTGCTCAAGGTGCCGTCAGTGCGAGCAAGAGGTGACCGAAACGTGTAACCAATGGCACCCCATACCATCACGCCTTGATACGCCAATATGGCGATGACGAACACGCGCTTTCAATGTTCGTTCACCGCGATGTCGCCAAACACGGATGCAACCATCATTATGCTGTAAACAGAACCTGGATTCATCCGAATATTTGACGTTTTGCCATTCGTGCAACCAGGTTCGTCGTTGAGTACACCATCGCAGGCGCTCCTGTCTGTGGTGCAGCGTGAAGAGTAACCGCAGCCATGGTCTCCGAGCTGATAGTCCATGCTGCTGCAAACGTCGTAGAACTGTTCGTGCAGATGGTTGTTGTCTTGCAAACGTCCCCATCTGTTGACTCAGGGATCGAGACGTGGCTGCACGATCCGTTACTGCCATGCGGATAAGATGCCTGTCATCTCGACTGCTAGTGATACGAGGCCATTGGGATCCAGCACGGCGTTCCGTATTACCCTCCTGAACCCGCCGATTCCATATTCTGCTAACAGTCATTGGATCTCTACCAACGCGAGCAGCAATGTCGCGATATGATAAACCGCAATCTCGATAAGCTACAATCCGACCTTTATCAAAGTGCATTTCTCCTCCTTACACGAGGCATCACAACGTTTCAGCTGTTTGTGTATGAGAAATCAGTTGGAAACTTTCGTCATGTCAGCACGTTGTAGGTGTCGCCACCGGCGCCAACCTTGTGTGAATGCTCTGAAAAGATAATCATTTGCATATCACAGCATCTTCAACCTGTCGGTTAAATTTCGCGTCTGTAGCACGTTATCTACGTGGTGCAGCAATTTTAATGGCCAATAGTGTATTTTGTTGCTCAGCAACAAAACTCTTCTACTATTTTTGGTGTCTCATTTCATAATCTAATTCCTTCAGCATCGGCTCATTTAACCTTTGATGTACTAAGTGGGGACATACTGCACCCAAATAATATATTTTCTCAATTATTATTCGATTTTCTGTAAGAAACTTTTAAACAGTTCATGTATTTGTTGGCTCAGATGGCTCTGAGCACCATGGGACTTAACTGCTGAGGTCATCAGTCCCCTAGAACTTAGAACTACTTAAACCTAACTAACCTAAGGCCATCACACACATCCATGCCTGAGGCAGGATTCGAATCTGCGACCGTAGCGGTCGCACGGCTCCGGACTGTAGCGCTTAGAACCGCTCGGTGACTCCGGCCGGCCATGTATTTGTTATTTAAGGTGTTATTATCACACACATATGATCAAACTTCTATATTTACATATATTTATGCACTGATAAAAGTAGCAGTGGGCCAATTTGTACCCACTTAGTGTTTGTTGTAGTCAATTTTTATTTTAAGCTCTGCTTGTTCTAATTACAGTGTTGGAAAACTTAACAATTTAAAAAAAAAGGTAAATTCAGTTGATTGTTGACAAGTAACACACTAACAGTTGCAATTTATGTAGCGAAAATGGCTTCCTATGAAAGAAAAACAAGAAAGCAATGGAACAGATGTTACAAGAAGTGCTAGATGCAAATTCCGATGATGATAGGGATGTCTTTGGTGGTGATAACATAATAATGACAATGATATAATGAGTGAACATTCAGGCATAAAAGAAATTAATCGTGTATGAAGACAACTCTGACACAAACGAGGAAAATGCAGAATCTGGTACAAAGAATGGGCGAAAATCATACAGGAAATAACGATTGATTATGGAAAAATTTACCTCCTTCTCAGAGCTGCTGCAGACAACGTTAACATTGTTACAGGTAAGCCTGGGCTAACAGCTTACAGTGGAAACATTTCAAAGTTATGTGACGTCAGGAAACTTATTGTTACTAGTGAGATATTGAATTAAATTTGTTTGCACACAAATACAGAGGGCACGTCTAAAATCCCATATTCATGGAAGGATATTACTGCAGAAGATTTGCTAGCATTTATTGGATTGTGAATTCCTACATTGTTCGGAGATTGAAAAAAGAATCAGTTGTAAATTTATAGTCCAAAAAGCCTCCATTTTCAAGGCCAGTATTTACTGCAACAACGGGAAGAGACAGACTTGTTCAAATTTTACTTGTCCTTCGGTTTGTCGATAAAACCCGAAGACGTAAAGGTAAAACAGCGGACGAAGTAGCTCGAATCAATAAACTTTTGACAGTGTAGACAAAGTAGCCCCAATCAGAAATATTTTTGACAGTGTAATCAGCAGATTTCAAATGACTTGCACACGAAATCATTATGTTACAGTAGGCGAAAAATTGGTTGCATTTAGGAGAAGATGCCCATTAGTTGTATTCATGAAAACAAAATCAGGAAAGTATGGAATGAAAATTTGGGTTACAGCAGACGCCCAGACTTTCCATGCACACAATATGCAAGGATATATAGGAAAAAAATAACGGGGAAAGAGAAAAGAAGCGGGGTCTCCATGTAGTCAAGGATTTGGTCAGCAATTTGTGTGGGACTGGCAAGGGCATCACTACTGACAACTCTTTTTACTAGCTGTGAGCTAGAACACTTCCTGCTAACAAAGAATATAACAAAGGTATGCACAGTGCGACATAATAAGCCAGAGATTCGAGGATCATTTTTGAAAAATAAACGAACGGCGAAACATGTTTTCATATTTAGTTTTACCAGTGAATAAATGTTGGCGTCTTGTGTGTTAGCAAAGAATGGAGAGGTAATACTTCTCCCATCGCAACATCATGATGATTCATATACTAACGAAACCGGAAATCATCATGCATTATATTATATTCAAAGTGGTGTTGATGTGCTGGACAAGTTAGTGAGGGAATATCCACCGAACGATGGCCTATGAAACTCTTCAACTGTTTGATTGATGCTGCCCGTGTGATTGCTTTCATTCGGGTGACGAAAAATCCAGCCTAACAGCAAAAAAGGAAATATCGCCGGCCTCTGTTTCTGCTTACTTTGGAAGAAGAAGTGGTGAGGCAGCACATTCAGAGACAGCAAACAATGGATAGAACTTGATAAACTTGTCCTCAGTGCAACGAATTTAGTGAATGTACCGGGTGATCAAAAAGTCAGTATAAATTTGAAAACTTAATAAACCACGGAATAATGTAGATAGAGAGGTAAAAATTGACACACATGTTTGGAATGACGTGGGGTTTTATTAGAACAAAAAAAATGTTATCGGGCCTTTTTTCTTCGAGGAAATGCGTGATTCTGGTTTTGTAACTGCTACCGTGACGGGTGAGAGGCAAGCCGATATGTTACAGAATCGCATCATTCCCAGCCTGGCTGATAAACACCTGCTGGAACGTACGATGTTTATGCAGGATGGCGCTCCACCCCATATTGCTAGACGCGTGAAAGATCTCTTGCGCGCGTCGTTTGGTGATGATCGTGTGCTCAGCCGCCACTTTCGTCACGCTTGGCCTCCCAGGTCCCCAGACCTTAGTCCGTGCGATTATTGGCTTTGGGGTTACCTGAAGTCGCAAGTGTATCGTGATCGATCGACATCTCTAGGGATGCTGAAAGACAACATCCGACGCCAATGCCTCACCATAATTCCGGACATGCTTTACAGTGCTGTTCACAACATTATTCCTCGACTATAGGTATTGTTGAGGAATGATGGTGGACATATTGAGCATTTCCTGTAAAGAACATCATCTTTGCTTTGTCTTACTTTTTTATGCTAATTATTGCTATTCTGATCAGATTCTGTCGGACATTTTTTGAACTTTTGTACTTTTTTTTTGTTTTAGTAAAACACCATGTCATTCCAAGCATGTGTCAATTTGTACCTCTCTATCTACATTATTCCGTGATTTATTCAGTTTTCAAATTTATACTGACTTTTTGATCGCCCGGTATATATGAAAACTTAACAAGCCAGAACCATAGAAAAAACTCAAGGCAGATGATGTGGAAGATGCTTCCTACGAGTATATGAATCAAGAAAAGAAAGGAAGACAGACTGGAAGTGTGAAGAATGTAATGAGTGGGTCTGCAATGGTCACTCTGAGAAGCTAAACTGCGCAGTTTGCACAACTTGTTCTAACTGATGTTGCTATTTTCATTAAAATTTTCTCTTTGGCAACAAAAGAAATAGACTAACATCACACTGAAACAGTTAAATCAAATTTAATTTTAAAATACTGTACTTGGAATAAATCTGAATAAAAATATAACTTAATGTGCTTTTAAGTATTTTACCCGGTAACTAACATCGAAAGCTATGACAGAATGTATCCTGTATTCAAAAAAAAGTCAGATAATAATTTACAATAAAAATACACTGACGTGACAAAAGTCATGGACAGCGATATGCACATATACAAATGGCGGTAATATCGAATACGCAAGGAATTAAAGGACAGTGCATCTGCGGAGCTGTCATTTGTAGTCAGGTGATTCATGTGAAAAGATTCCCGACGTGATAATGACTGCACTGTGGGAATTGATAGGCTTTGAAGGTGGAATGGTAGTTCGAGTTAGAAGCATGGGGCATTCCATTTCGGAAATCGTTAGGGAATTCAATATTCAGAGATCCACAGTGTCAAGAGCGTGCCGAGAATATCACATTTCACGCATTACCTCTCACCACAGACAACGCAGTGGCCGACGGCCTTCGTTTAATGGCTGACAGCAGCGACTTTTGCGTAGAGTTGTCAGTGCTAACAGACAAGCAATACTGAGTGAAATAACAGCAGAAATCAATGTGTGACGTACGACGGATGTATCTGTTGTGATAGTGCCGGCCGCGGTGGCCGTGCGGTTCTGGCGCTGCAGTCCGGAACCGCGGGACTGCTACGGTCGCAGGTTCGAATCCTGCCTCGGGCATGGGTGAGTGTGATGTCCTTAGGTTGGTTAGGTTTAAGTAGTTCTAAGTTCTAGGGGACTTATGACCTAAGATGTTGAGTCCCATAGTGCTCAGAGCCATTTTTTTTGTTGTGATAGTGCGGCGAAATGCGGCGTTATGGGCTATTGCAGCATAAGACCGACGCGAGTGCCCTTAGCCAACACCACGACATCGCCTATAGCGCCTCTCCTGGGCTCGTGACCATATAAGTTGGACCCTAGGCGACTGGAAAATCGTGGGCTGGTCAGATGAGTTCCGATTTCAGTTGGTAAGAGCTGATGGTAGGGTTCGAGTGTGGCGCAGACCGCACGAAACCATAGAACCCAAGTCGTCAACAAGGCACTGTCCAAGCTGGTGGTAACTCCATACTGGTGTGCGCTGTGTTTACGTGGGATGGACTGGGCCCTCTGATCCCACTGAACCGATCATTGACTGGATATCCTTATGTTCGGCTACCTGGAGACCATTTGCCATTCATGGACTTCGTGTTCCCAAACTACGATTTCATGTCACTGGGCTACAATTGTTCGCTATTGGTTTGAAGAATATTCTGGACAATTCGGACGGTTTGGCCACCCAAGTCCCCCAACACGAAACGCATCGAACATTTATGGGACATAATCAAGAGGCCAGTTTGTGGTGTCACCGCCAGACACCACACTTGCTAGGTGGTAGCCTTTAGCCCGCATCTCGTGGTCGTGCGGTAGCGTTCTCGCTTCCCACGCCCGGGTTCCCGGGTTCGATTCCCGGCGGGGTCAGGGATTTTCTCTGCCTCGTGATGGCTGGGTGTTGTGTGCTGTCCTTAGGTTAGTTAGGTTTAAGCAGTTCTAAGTTCTAGGGGACTTATGACCACAGCAGTTGAGTCCCATAGTGCTCAGAGCCATTTGAACCATTTGGTAGCCTTTAAACTGCCGCGGTCCGTTAGTATACGTCGGACCCGCGTGTCGCCACTATCAGTGATTGCAGACCGAGCGCCGCCACGCGGCAGGTTTAGTCTGGAGAGACTTCCTAGCACTCGCCCCAGTTGTACAGCCGACTTTGCTAGCGATGGTTCACTGTCTACAGACGCTCTCAATTGCAGAGACGACAGTTTAGCATAGCCTTCAGCTACGTCATTTGCTACGACCTAGGAAGGCACCATATTCAGTTACTATAAGAATGTATTCTGAACAGATAATATTGTGAATCATGTACTGTCAAGAGCGACGTTCATCATTAATGGATTAAAGTTAAGTATGAAACTAATTTCGTCCGGTTTCTGAATTCTCATTCCTTGTCATGTTCCAGACCTCACGTCAGTGTAGCTCTTCCCTCCTCACGCCAGCCAGCGTGAGCTTTAAATGCGTGCATTTCGGCCTCCAATCGTAACACGGTGTTGGCTCTTCTGCCAACACAATACAGTTCATGTACAAAATTCTGCACCAACAACACTTTCGCGATTATGGACGGCTATGGAGGCAGCATGGAGCAATATTTCTGCAGAGGACTTCCAGCGACTTGTTGAGTCGATGCCACGTTGAATTGCTGCATTGCACCAGGTAAAAGGAGGTCCCATACTATGTTAGGAAGTATCCCATTTCTTTTCTTACTTCAGTGTATGACTCAAACTTACAAAAGAAAAACGTTTGCGGGTTCAAAATGTACCCATTCAGTAAAAAAATTAATGTTTTAGCTCAGTAGATCAAAGGTTAATAAGGCTACATTCCACATACCCTTTCTTTTTTTATTTACTGATATTGCAACCTCTTTTCAAGACACTATCCATTCTGTTCAACTGATCTTGGAAGTCTCTTGCCATCTCTGTCAGAATTATAGTATCGTCATAAACCTTGTTATGTTTGTTTTCTTCTCACTGAAATCTAATTCCCGTACTAGATTTCCATTTTGGATTTAGGACTGTGTTAGTAAGTACGAGTTTCGTTTTGTGATGTGGGTCAGTTTGATGTTTTAAAATGTAACGTCGCTCATAGTTTGTTTGAATGGGCCGACGGCCACTGTCCTACACGGTAGGCCGTGGTCTATAGTAGAGGTGGCATAAAATCCCTGGCAGCTGCACTGGAGGTGCCGGCTGGACACGGTTGCTTCGCATTCAGTAGAACCCCCTCTAATCCGACCTGGGATGGTCCGTCACTCCGGTTAGTCCGACCATGTTCAGGCTCGCGGGCCTGTGCCGACTTGTCATTGACTTGACGCCTGTCTATCGCTGTGTATATTGTTATACTGTACGTTACTGTTCAGTTTTATCCTTTGTTGGGATTAAAAAAGTCGTTGTTTGCTTTATTCCGTGTTCTCTACAGTAATTATTACTGTACAGTAATTACTCTACAGTAATTATTACTGTAGATTCATTGTGTGTACAGGTGTCTGTTTTTCAACATGTCTGGATTCAAATGTAAACTCGCAACTCTTACACTAAATGCAAAATTAGCAGGGCTTCAAAGACTGGACGAAGGAGAATCGCTCCAAAAAATTGCAAAGGAACAGAATTTAGGTGTTACGACAATTAAGGATTGGAGGAAGAATCGGAAAGACATTGAATCCTATACAGTTTCGATTGACGGTGAAAACATTCCGAGCAATCGGAAAAAAACATTAAAAAAGCCTGAACTTGAACTGCTTGATAACGCATTGTGCATGTGGTTTTGTCAAGAAAGAAGGAAAGGAAACCCAATATCCGGGCCAATTCTCAAATAAAAAGCGATAGTTTTGCACAAAAGCTGGAAGCCGAAAGTAAATTTGCTGCTAGCGAAGGCTGGATTGATGGTTGTAAAACTCGTCAAGGTGTCCGATTTGTTTCTATTTCCGGTGAAAGACTATCTGCCGATGCCGCAGCTGCTAAGGAGTTTTCTGTTAAGTTTCAAAAAATTGTAGAAGAAAGTGAACTGTTACCCTGCCAAGTGTATAACATCGAGGAGACAAGGCTGAACTTTAAAATGTTGCCAACAAAAACGCTCGCAGCTTCAAATGAATCCGTGGTACGAACGAAACTTATAAAAGATTGAATAACCGTCATTCCTTGTAGCAACGCAGATGGTACCCACAAGCTCCCCTTGTTCGTCATTGGCAAATCTAAGAAGCCAATGGCATTCAAAAATATAAACTTATCTTCCTTGCCGGTTTACTAGCGCAATCAAAAATCTGCTTGGATGGACTGTAAACTTTTTAAATCCTGGTTTTTCGACTAGTTTGTGACATCGGTCAAAAAAGACTTAAAGCAAAAAAATCTGCCTGTTCGTGCCTTACTGCTGTTGGATAACGCACCATCACATCCATCTGTGGAAGATTTGGTGAAAGGGGACATAAAAGCTCTCTTCTTGCCTCCTAATGTGACCTCACTCGTCCAACCAATGTATCAGGGCGTTATCGAATAGTTAAAAAGGCGGTATCGCAGGAAGTATATCAGCTCAATCTTGGAAAAATCTGAAGGTCATAACTTATTCGAGGCAATAAAATCCCTGAATATCAAAGATGCTATCTACACAATCGCTGCAGCATGGGATGAACTGAAACCTGACACACTGCGGAAATCGTGGCGTAAGCTTTGGCCACAAGTTATGACAGAAAATGAGCATACCGAAGATGAGCAAAACAACGACGCACTGGAAATCGTTAAAGATCTACAAACTCTGGAGCCGAACGTCCCTGCCAATGAAGTTGAAGAGTGGATCAACGAATGTGACAAAGACTGTGACACTTCTGAAGAGCTCAATGACGACCGGATTGTTGCTGCTGTTAGCCAGGAAACTGTGAATGAGGACTCGGACGGCGAAGACGAACCCCCCCACCCGGATTTCACATAACGATGCAAAAAACGCCTTTGACATCGCCCTTCAATATATCGAGCAGAATCCAACTTCAGCTCCAATGGACGTTTTGCGGATAAAAAAATGGAGGAACACGGCAGCTAAATCTAGAATAACATCCGCTAAACAAAAATGTATCACAGACTTTTTTTCCCAGTAATTTGATTTCGTTTTTACTGCAAAAACATTGCATACAGTAAAATCATTTCTTAGTTTATACATACAGTAGTTTATTTCTTTGTAAAAAAAATTCTTTTTTATATACAGTGCTATAAACATTTTTAGTTTACAGTATATAACGTTTATACGTTATTAACCCTTTGTGGCCTGACGGTACTTAAAAGTACCAGTAAGTTTTGACTCTCATTATTTTCTCGTGGTGCAGTTTCGTGATCTGAAAGCCTGTCGGTACGTAACAGTAACTCTGCTCTACTGTTTCATAGATGTTATTGTGCAATACATAGACCTCTCTGGCGGTCAGAGCTTGAAATTGCTTTCCGCACGCTGCTGTGAAAACAGAAGATTGTATGTGCTTGTTTCCATGGTGTTGCCTGAATTTGTGTGCAATTTATTGAAACTTCCGTTGAGTTTTCCATTGTACGTACTTACCTTCTTTGTTTTTTTATAATAGTTTGAAGCATTACGTTAGAAGTGAATGAGATAAAGTGGAAAATAGAAGGCGGACTTATTAGTACCGTCAGGTTGTGCGAACACTTTATTGTAGCAACAACGCGTTACCTCTCACTAGTTGTTCTGTCCACTTTTTCTCAAACAGAAATCCGTAAATACATTTGCCTGTGGAACAATTAGAACAAACAGGAAAGGTTTGCCAGGTAATTTACCTAAATAAAAATGTCTAAACCGTGGGGAATCAAATCACAGAGATTCATCGTTAGACCTAACAGTATTTCAATGAAGGGAAAATAAAGTAGTGTATTTTGCGTCAAACTTCCATGGCACTGAACAGAGCGTAGTGACAAGAAAACAGAAAGATGGAACTAGTATGACTATACCATGACCAGTTATTGTATGTGATTACAATAAACACATGGGTGGTGTGGATCATGCAGACAGATTACGTTCAACTTATGGTCTTGACAGGCGATCAAAGAAACGGTGGCACCGTCTCTCCTGGGGAGCAATAGAAATTGCTTTTGTCAATGCTTCCGTAATTTTCAGTGATCTACATGGGGCACTGCCACTGCTGGAATTCAGGAGTGCTGTGGCACTAGGGCTAATGAATGAACAGCAAGTGCCAAATCTCAAAAAGAGAAACTCTGGTAAATATGAAATAACTCCCCCAAAGAGAAGGAAGGATAACTTTTCTGTCCCGAAGAATGTACGTCTTGGCAACTGAGAAAACCATTTTGTAGCGTTCAGTTGTAAAAGAGGACGATGCTAAATGTGTACGAAAAATAAAATTCAGTCGACAGCACATTCACAATGTAGCACATGTAAAGTGTCTTTGTGCTACAATCAGAAAAAGAACTGTTTCCTACAATTTCATGAGGTATCACTAACACTAAATATGTGATATGTATATATTGTCATAAATGTATAGCTAAGTTACTATGTATTGTGAAGTTGCTCTAGAATAAATTTATGCGAAATTTAAAAAAACATTCAAAAATACCATATTTCTGTTAATTAATTTTGTAATGTAAAAATATTTAATATTTATGTGGAATAAAGTACAAGTTATAAAAATTGGAGCACTTTTCTGCGCATATTGTGATTCTGTCCATGGAGTCTGACGGTACTTCTGAGTACCAGGAGAGAAAAAAGTTGTGAAAAATAAAATAAAATTTTACAAAAAATCCTACCGTCATTTGAGGCCACAATAGCATAAATTCTGCAAAGAAAATGTTAAAAAGTAAATTTTTTCTTATGTCAGGAAATTTAGGGCTAAGTACAGTACAGACTAATTTGTTTGTCGTTTTTCCTTTTAAAACCAACACATACTATAGTGTGTGTAGACGTTTTTTAGTTAAAACATTGTTTAACACTGTGTAAAAAAACATATTTCTATATTGCTGTAGATGTATTTTAATTCTTATATCGTTTAATTTTTTGTACTAAATGTCGTTTTATATTTTTTGCAATAAATATTAGATTTTTCGGATAATCCGACCTTTTTTTCGCTCCGACCATGGTCCCGGTCCCGAAGGTGACGGATTAGAGGGGTTCTACTGTAATGCGTCTAGGGCAAAGCCTCTGTGTTGTTACGGCTCTGTAGCTGTTACTTTTGCCTGAATCCGTTTGCGTTTCGCAGTTGAAAGCTGCCAGCAGCACTACTAGCCATCAGGAATCTGAAACTTTCTGGCAGATTAAAACTGTATGCCGGACCGAAACTCGAACTTGGCGCCTTTGCCTTTCGCGGGCAAGTGCTCTACCAGTTTTAATCTGCAAGGAAGTTTCATATCAGCGCACATTCCGCTGCAGAGTGAAAATCTCATTCTGGAAACATCAGAAATCTTCTTACGGCGACCCTTTTTTTTTTCTAGGGATTCACAGAAAAAGCGCCCAAATGACAAAACGTCTAAATAAAAAAAGATCCTTTTTTTAATACTGTCATGCAAGCCCTTTGATAATCGTAAATACCATATATGGTAGGTGGGGTAAAAGTACACATTTTTGGTTTTGTTAATTGTGTAGAAAAACTTGCTGCAATATTTATCAAATACATATGCGACACCTATTTTGACATGTTGGTAACATTGTGTAAAAGTTTCATTGCCATCCAGTTATTACTAAAATAGTAATAAAAGTTTTCCTCCAACGTAGTTTTACCCCATGCTGTGACCTTGCCTAGTAAGGCGGCGCCGGTCTCCCGCGTCGCTCCCCTACGCTCTGTAAAGAAGTATGGGACTCATCATCATCGTCACCCCATGCTGTGGGGCAAGAGTACGCAGTGCGTACTTTTATCCCCAACTGAAGAAAATAAAAAGGATTAAAAAAAATACAAGACAAAATTAAGAATTCTTTCTTCCGGCGACTTCGAAAATAAAAGTCGTAAACATGTGACAATAAGGCCGAAGAAACTTTTATAAAGGGATATGTAGTGCTGCGCTATTGCTTATTCTTCCTCCAGTGAAAATTTTTTGTGAATATGCCGAGATTCTGTAAAATATCCTTCTGTCTGACTTGCGTTTACTGTTGGGCATAGAAAAATTGTTGACTGCTTAGTGAGAGAAAATTAATTTAATAATTATGAACATTTCTTCTTCTTCTTCCGTATCCGGATGCACCAATTATATCTTCCCTTCCCAGTAATTAGCAACGTAGATTGCTTTGTCATTGACTTTCAAAATATCATCTTTAGTGCATGTTATAGACATATCTGGGCAGATCAGTAGGTGGTCCAAGTCCTGTATTGCTCCGCATTCACACCTATCGCTATCACTGTAGCCCCATTTAAATAGGTTACTCTATTGCGCAGCCGATTTAATGACCTCCAAGATGTAAAAGGTAGTTGAAATCCTGCAGATCCCTCCTCAAGTAGTTCCATTGTGTAGTGTGGCACAATTTCTTCCCAAAGAGATATCCGCCTTGCGACGGGCTTGGTGGCGAGATCTTCAGTCAATGAAACTCCTGCGGGATTTCAGTCGGACACGTTGTTTTCGATGCATATGCATCGGGTGTCGAGGATCATTCTTTTGTTTCGATCTTTCGATCTCGGCGGCTACTTGTCTGCGGATAGTGGGTGGTGCTATGTCTACGATGGGATAAATTTTGTCTTTGGGAGTTGGTTTGAGACATCCTGTGGCAATACGTAAGTTTCGTTTACGGTGACGTCAACTTGCTTATTAGTGTGAGCAGGGTTCCTCCAAACTGGCGCCGCGTATTCCGCTGCTGAGATACTCAGCGCCAGACCCGTGGTGTGCAAAACGTGTTGTTGAGCTCCCCACGACGAACCTGTCAGCTTCCGCAGTATGTTGTTCCTGGCACAGACCCTTTTTTTTTTTAGTGTTGTGACAGTGCTGCTTAAAAGTAAGCGCTCTGTCCAATGTTACTCCCAGGTATTTTGGGCTGTTTGTATGCTTCAGCTCTTCCCCTTGCCACATGACTCGGAGTTTCCGTTTGGGTTGTTTGTTCCTGCAATTTGAGGATGAGTCTCAATGGAAATTATTTATTGTAATGTTTCAATGCTCACTACCTTTGCCGGTTTTCAGATGTATTCTTAACGCAGCCTCTGAAAACCCGACAACTTTGATTGTTTCCCGTATTGAGTTCCCATTTTCAATAAGACCAAGAGCTTGATGGTAGATCTGGTCCCTTAATGGCTGTCGAACTGGTAATCTCGCTTGGTTTCTGAAAAAAAATGCCGCTATGGAAGACGTGTTTCTATTCAAAGTGCGTTTGAGAGATGAGCGTGCTTGAAACAGAATATTACCCAACGAAAGGAAAACTGCTGAAGGAAAAAAATTAATGTAAGTCCTCTAGGGTGAAAAAATGAGGCAACTTCTGTAGAGTAACACCAACAAAAAGTAATTGAATACGCTAGAAGTGACTACGTAGGTCAAAGTTCGCAAACAGTTTCTTGATGGGATAAAAGTATGCAGTGCGAACTTCTACCCTATCAGGCCTGCGTACTTTTATCCTCTTCCACTGTTTTATTGTTAAGCAGTCTATAGACCACACACACAACTAAAGCCATGGAGTCAAGATATATTGGAAACATATAGCCGCCACTTCCGCTACCGAGTTCATCTAATTTTTAAATAGATTTAGATTCAACTAACAGTCAATCAAAATAATACAAATTTTATATCGAAAACGTGCAAAAGTGAGTTACTGCGTTTTCTCCATCTGAAACCGTCCTACTGCTACGAGGTTCCCGGATAGAACGAAGGAGATGACGACTTACGCGCTGCCGACATCCTTGATCTCCATAGCTTTAGATGTGTGTGCGGTCTGTAGACTGTAGAAAAAGTATGGGGTAGAAGTTCGCAGTGCTGCCTGATGGTGAACTTAACACTTTAGGGATCTGAAAGCTTAGTGCGTACTCTTGTCTCACGCATACTTCTGTCCCCACCTACCCTACATAATTATTTTGTATGAACTTATCTAGCTGAATTTTTCAGTGAACATCTAATACGAATGAACACAAACATCACACCCTCTCGTGTCAATTTCCCAGTGGTGGCCTGGCCTGGCTATGGCATAACTCTTCATGTGGCAAAAATGCCGAGACTTTACGAAGAGTAGACTGGTGCTTCGAAGTGAGTTGGATTTCGTGCCAAACCAATTCATATCATACTTAACGTGACCATTTATTTATTTTTGTCAGAATGGGATACTTGCAAAATTTACGAAAATCCTAATTTACTATTTATAATTTATTAAATGTGGTGCTATAGAAGAATGCTGAAGATTAGATGGGTAGATCACATAACTAATGAGGAGGTACTGAATAGAATTGGGGAGAAGAGGAGTTTGTTGCACAACTTGACTAGAAGAAGGGATCGGTTGGTAGGACATGTTCTGAGGCATCAAGGGATCACCAATTTAGTATTGGAGGGCAGCGTGGAGAGTAAATATCGTAGAGGGAGACCAAGGGATGAATACACTAAGCAGATTCAGAAGGATGTAGGTTGCAGCAGGTACTGGGAGATGAAGAAGCTTGCACAGGATAGAGTACCATGGAGAGCCGCATCAAACCAGTCTCAGGACGGAAGACCACAACAACAACAATTTACTAAAAAACAAGGACAGGTTAACAATGTATTAATTACACATAATTTGAATTAATAAACATTAGATTGCAGTTGCTGACGCATTTGTTTTATATTTGTCGGCAGAGGAAATCTTTTTAAAAATATGGGTCTAGTTTTTTTGTAGGAATGGAGCTTATCACGTGATTTGTTGATGTTAGTCTTGGTAATCAAAATGACTTTCAAAACTGCGAAACTTAACAATGATTTGTCACTTGTCCATCTCTCATTCATTAAAGAAGAAACTCTTTCGACAGGAGCGTTACTCCCAGGCAAACATAAAACATTTGCAACAAATAAACGAAATTTCGTACAATTCGGATTGTTGTCACCGAAATGTGTAAATAACTTCACCCAACGGTCTTCAGTAGCAACATTTTTAGCGTAGTTGGAAATTAGCGGAAACTCATCGAATACTTCCATATCTTGGTCGCTGCTAAAAAATTCTTGTGTAATCAGCAAATCCGTCACATTCTGTATTTCTCCCCACGTAGGTACTTTTGTCAAAGTTGCCCATTCAAACACTTCTATGTCTCCACTGACCTGACACCACTGATCCATGTATTCTTTGCTAGACTTATAAAATTCTGCCGCCCTAGTTTCTACACCCTGAACAAGAGCGACAGTTTCTCGTAATTTTGTTAGTAGATTACGGACGGTGTGAAGAAGAAAAAGCGAACCTTCTTTACTTGCCAAGTTATCTCGGGACGCTTAATTTCCTTTGTAGATTCTACAGCAGACACGCATTTTGCTTCAGTTTTTAACACCGTTTGATGGAAATCGCTGCCTGTGCATGCAAGAAGTATGACTATAATTCAGAGGTGGGATTTTCGAAAAATGTTTTTAAAATTTTTGGATATTTATCGAAATATTTTTAAATTTCTTTCAAGCGCCGTCATTAACGCGGGCCACCTGGTTTTGCTGTAGCTCCGCAGTTTCTGATAGTCTGTGTCATTAGAATCACAGAACTCTTTGATAGCTTCCATTCGAACGATGTAGATGGGAAAAAAATGAGTACATTTTCACAGTGATTCATTCGAAGTCCATAGGGAGACAATCTGAAGCGGTCTTGATCGCGTTGTGAACTATATGGGCCCCACATTCTATCAACATGATCAGTTGACTAGAATAGCTACGAGGCATTGAGAACCATAAGGACCAAAAGCACACCGTCGTCGATCCCACATTCAAGTGAAATACAAAAAAAAAATAAGTTAGACAGTTTTTGTGAATGTTCCTATATACAATGTGGGCCTACAGCACAGATAAACCTGACCCACCGTAAGGTCAACAGATATCAGAAGCATGAATAAATGCTACAGTCTCACAATCGACGATGATGTACTGGTTGGTTCTCAGTGCCTCAAATGGATTACTGTATAATAAATTCAAAACTTAACATACTATATCTGATTCATAATCCCATAAAACAGGTTTTTCTATCAGTATAATTGTAACGTACAGTGGTGTCCGATCTAATTTTACTATATAGTGACTGAATTGACATATCGGAGGAGTGTGCTGCTGTCTAGCGGGATTTATGCCAAACGAACGGGGATGATAGTCTGCTGCACTGTGCTACCACCTGGTGGCATTGACATAAACTTGTAGTTGAGTTGCAACGGCCAGCTGTGCCTTCCGTGAACCGTGCACATTGTTTATTAAATTCTTATGTATTCGACCTGAAAGGCAATTACGTTACACCGGTTGTGCATGCGCAAAAGCTACTTAAAACGTGCACGACTGAAGGTAAAGCATGTTCGTGACCCAGATGCCTAGTTTCACGGAGTCTAGAGCAGCAATGTAGCATAACGCGATAGATTTACTGTCGTGTATTTCGGATTACCGCATCTACATTACGTTTAACAGCAGTCACAGAAAGATAACCAATAAATCCGAATGGTATCGCAGGGTGTTCACGAGCTCTTACACAACAGCGGCATCTGGTTTTTAGGACTTCTTTCCATTCCATTCACATATGGAGCGCGGGAAGAATGCGCCCTGTAATTACATCTCGTCCTCACGATCCCTATTGGAGCGATATGGAATTTATTATATTCCTCGATTCGTCATTTGAAGCTGGTTCTTGAAGCTTCGTAACCACGATTTCTCAGAATAGTTTGCGTCTGTCTACAAGTGTTTGGCAGTTCAGTTTCTTCGGTATCTCTGTGACACTCTCCCACAGGTCAAACAAACCTCTGACCATTTGAGCTACCCTTCTCTGTATACGTTCAATGTCCCCTGCTAATCCTGTTTGGCATGGGTCCCACACACTTGAGCAATATTCTGGGATGGATCACGAGTGTTTTGTACACTACCTCCTTTGTAGACTGATTGCAGTTCCCCAGTGTTCTACCAATAAACCGAAGCCTGCCACTTGCTTTACCCTCTACTAAGGCTATGTGATTACTCCATTTCATATTTCTACAAAGTGTTAGACTCAGTTATTTTTATGAACTGTCAGATACCAATCGTGACTATTTGATACTGTAGGCATCGGTCACTACGTTTTTCCGTTTTATGAAGCACACAGTTTTACATTTCTGAACAATAAAAGCGAGCTGACAATCTTTACACACCACATATTATGAAGATCCAACTGAATATCTGAACAGCTTTTTCTGGAGAGTATTTCATTGTAGATAACTGCATGTTAAGAGGCTTAGTTTGTAACAGATAGCTCACTGACATGAGACGTCATAGCGGGAAACTCTTTACTACTGAAAGTGATATTTTAAGACAACCAATGTAGGAAGACATAAGTAGCGTCGTAAATATGAAGTGTAGGTGGAAACTACACTCCTGGAAATGGAAAAAAGAACACATTGTCACCGGTGTGTCAGACCCACCATACTTGCTCCGGACACTGCGAGAGGGCTGTACAAGCAATGATCACACGCACGGCACAGCGGACACACCAGGAACCGCGGTGTTGGCCGTCGAATGGCGCTAGCTACGCAGCATTTGTGCACCGCCGCCGTCAGTGTCAGCCAGTTTGCCGTGGCATACGGAGCTCCATCACAGTCTTTAACACTGGTAGCATGCCGCGACAGCGTGGACATGAACCGTATGTGCAGTTGACGGACTTTGAGCGAGGGCGTATAGTGGGCATGCGGGAGGCCGGGTGGACGTACCGCCGAATTGCTCAACACGTGGGGCGTGAGGTCTCCACAGTACATCGATGTTGTCGCCAGTGGTCGGCGGAAGGTGCACGTGCCCGTCGACCAGGAACCGGACCGCAGCGACGCACGGATGCACGCCAAGACCGTAGGATCCTACGCAGTGCCGTAGGGGACCGCACCGCCACTTCCCAGCAAATTAGGGACACTGTTGCTCCTGGGGTATCGGCGAGGACCATTCGCAACCGTCTCCATGAAGCTGGGCTACGGTCCCGCACACCGTTAGGCCGTCTTCCGCTCACGCCCCAACATCGTGCAGCCCGCCTCCAGTGGTGTCGCGACAGGCGTGAATGGAGGGACGAATGGAGACGTGTCGTCTTCAGCGATGAGAGTCGCTTCTGCCTTGGTGCCAATGATGGTCGTATGCGTGTTTGGCGCCGTGCAGGTGAGCGCCACAATCAGGACTGCATACGACCGAGGCACACAGGGCCAACACCCGGCATCATGGTGTGGGGAGCGATCTCCTACACTGGCCGTACACCACTGGTGATCGTCGAGGGGACACTGAATAGTGCACGGTACATCCAAACCGTCATCGAACCCATCGTTCTACCATTCCTAGACCGGCAAGGGAACTTGCTGTTCCAACAGGACAATGCACGTCCGCATGTATCCCGTGCCACCCAACGTGCTCTAGAAGGTGTAAGTCAACTACCCTGGCCAGCAAGATCTCCGGATCTGTCCCCCATTGAGCATGTTTGGGACTGGATGAAGCGTCGTCTCACGCGGTCTGCACGTCCAGCACGAACGCTGGTCCAACTGCGGCGCCAGGTGGAAATGGCATGGCAAGCCGTTCCACAGGACTACATCCAGCATCTCTACGATCGTCTCCATGGGAGAATAGCAGCCTGCATTGCTGCGAAAGGTGGATATACACTGTACTAGTGCCGACATTGTGCATGCTCTGTTGCCTGTGTCTATGTGCCTGTGGTTCTGTCAGTGTGATCATGTGATGTATCTGACCCCAGGAATGTGTCAATAAAGTTTCCCCTTCCTGGGACAATGAATTCACGGTGTTCTTATTTCAATTTCCAGGAGTGTAGTTAGCGAATAAGGTTAACTAAACTTTCATTTTACGCCAGTTTGAGAAAGTATTGTATCTGAATTAAATATAAGTAAAATTTGCGTTACATTCCTTTAGATGTATTCATTTACCAGACAAATAAGCTTTCTAATACTTGTTTTGTTGTTGTTGTCTTCAGTCCTGAGACTGGTTTGATGCAGCTCTCCATGCTACTCTATCCTGTGCAAGCTTCTTCATCTCCCAGTACCTACTGCAACCTACATCCTTCTGAATCTGCTTAGTGTATTCATCTCTTGGTCTCCCTCTACAATTTTTACCCTCCACGCTGCCCTCCAATGCTAAATTTGTGATTCCTTGATGCCTCAGAACATGTCCTACCAACCGGTCCCTTCTTCTTGTCAAGTTGTGCCACAAACTCCTCTTCTCACCAATTCTATTCAATACCTCCTCATTAGTTATGTGGTCTACCCATCTAATCTTCAGCATTCTTCTGTAGCACCACATTTCGAAAGCTTCTATTCTCTTCTTGTCCAAATTATTTATCGTCCATGTTTCACTTCCATACAAATACTTTCGGAAACGACTTCCAGACACTTAAATCTATACTCGATGTTAACAAATTTCTCTTCTTCAGAAACGCTTTCCTTGCCATTGCCAGTTTACATTTTATATCCTCTCTACTTCGACCATCATCAGTTATTTTGCTCCCCAAATAGCAAAACTTCTTTACCACTTTAAGTGTCTCATTTCCTAATGTAATTCCCTCAGCATCACCCGACTTAATTCGACTACATTCCATTATCCTCGTTTTGCTTTTGTTGATGTTCATCTTATATCCTCCTTTCAAGACACTGTCCATTCCGTTCAACTGCTCTTCCAAGTCCTTTGCTGTCTCTGGCAGAATTACAATGTCATCGGCGAACCTCAACGTTTTTATTTCTTCTCCATGGACTTTAATACCTACTCCGAATATTTCTTTTGTTTCCATTACTGCTAAATTGAATAACATCGGGGACAGGCTACAACCCTGTCTCACTCCCTTCCCAACCGCTGCTTCCCTTTCATGCCCCTCGACTCTTATAACTGCCATCTGGTTTCTGTACAAATTGTAAATAGCCTTTCGCTCCCTGTATTTTACCCCTGCCACCTTTAGAATTTGAAAGAGAGTATTCCAGTCAACATTGTCAAAAGCTTTCTCTAAGTCTACAAATGCTAGAAATGTAGGTTTGCATTTCCTTAATCTATTCTCTAAGATAAATCGTAGGGTCAGTATTGCCTCACGTGTTCCAACATTTCTGCGGAATCCAAATTGATCTTCGCAGAGGTCGGCTTCTACCAGTTTTTCCATTCGTCTGTAAAGAATTCGCGTTAGTATTCTGCAGCTGTGACTTATTAAACTGATAGTTCGGTAATTTTCACATCTGTGAACACCAGCTTTCTTTGGGATTGGAATTATTATATTCTTTTTGAAGTCTGTGGGTATTTCGCCTGTCTGATACATCTAGCTCACCGGATGGTAGAGTTTTATCAGGACTGGCTCCAAGGCCGTCAGTAGTTCCAATGGAATGTTGTCTGCTCCCGGAGCCTTGTTTCGATTTAGGTCTTTCAGTGCCCTGTCAAACTCTTCACGCAGTATCCTATCTCCCATTTCATCATCATTTACATCCTCTTCCATTTCCATGATATTGTCCTCAAGTACATCGCCCTTGTATAGACCCTCTATATACTCCTTCCACCTTTCTGCTTTCCCTTCTTTGCTTAGAACTGGGTTTCCATCTGAGCTCTTGATATTCATACAAGTGGCTCTCTTTTCTCCAAAGGTCTCTTTAATTTTCCTGTAGGCAGTTTCCATCTTATCCCTAGTGAGATAAGCCTCTACATCCATACATTTGTCCTCTACCCATCCCTGCTTAGCCATTTTGCACTTCCTGTCGATCTCATTTTTGAGACGTTTGTATTCCCTTTTGCCTGCTTCATTTACTGCGTTTTTATATTTTCTCCTTTCATCAGTTAAATTCAATATTTCTTCTGTTACCCAAGGATTTCTACTAGCCCTCGTCTTTTTACCTACTTGATCCTCTGCTGCCTTCACTACTTCATCCCTCAGAGCTATCCATTCTTCTTCTACTGTATTTCTTTCCCCCATTCCTGTCAATTGTTCCCTTATGCTCTCCCTGAAACTCTGTACAACCTCTGGTTTAGTCAGTTTATCCAG